>NC_037537.1:14645733-14648796 GCF_001531365.2 Cynara cardunculus var. scolymus | reverse complement strand
TGGATTATCTGTACGTGGAAATTGAGGGTTGTTACAGTTGGTATCAGAGCCTTAGTTTAAGGGATCTGGGTATTTGCGAAATACTTAGACTTAAACTAGAGGTGTGAAAGTTATGATAATAGGTTTCACTGGGATTATGAACATGGGGAATATGTTATAGCTGAACCTATTATGAGAAAGATAGATTATATATGACTGATATAATCTGAGTTATGGATAGACATGAGGATAAACGTGTTATTATGTTATGATTATGTGAATGATCATATGTGTTTAAATGTACAGAAAGAGACATACACTGAGAATGGTAGATAATCCAAATAAATCAGAAAGTGTAACAACCCCAGTTTCCATATACAGATAATCCACATACATATACTCATAATAMTAAAAATAGTATTGTTACAAAACACGGACTAACAAAAAACTTTCTTTACTACATTTATAAGTAAACAAATGTCATCAACATTAAACTTTTCCCTTTCCTTTATCCTGCGAGGTATGATGACCTGCAAAACCGGTTAGTACAACAACTGAGCGTTAGACCAAAAAGGTCTAGTGAGTATATATAACTCATACCACCAACATATTTTCAAAACTAGCAGTTTAGAATCAAACATGTTTATTACAAACATTTTATCAATATTTGTCACATAACTCTTCATCTCTCTCGCGGTTACACCGCCATTTCATCTCTCTCTCGCGGTTACACCGCCATTTCATCTCTCTCGCGGTTACACCGCCATTTCATCTCTNTCGCGGTTACACCGCCATTTCATCTCTCTCTCGCGGTTACACCGCCATTTCATCTCTCTCGCGCGGTTACATCGCCATTTCATCTCTCTCTCGGTTACACCGCCATTTCATCTCTCTCACGGTTACACCGCCATTTCATTTCTCTCCTTAGAATATATAAAAAATTCTAACACATTATTCGGATTTGAAGTCCGGTCAACCTTGTCCGGTTATGAAATCCGGACAAACACTTAGAATATCAAGAGGGTTACATCATCTCTGGTCAACAATCCGAACAACACCTTGTATAAGCGTTGTCCGGTTAACACTTAGTATTAAGTCAATATCTTTGTCCGGATAACAAGTCCGGACAATACCCCGCTCATAACTTAACCGATTTAGAACAATCCGGACAATACATCGTCCAACCTTTGACCGATTTAGATGAGATCCGGTCACCTCTTGACCGGTTTAAGGAGAACTCTGGACACTCTTTGTCCGGTTTAAAGACTTAACCAAATATTTATGAAATGCAGTTCATAAAAAGAAAATTCTAGCAGTAAAAGAAGTAATAACCAATACTTTAAAGCAATATACACTCACCTTAAAAATTGGATATCCTAGCTTTGAATTATCTTCTTCTTTTTCTGCCAATCTGTATGATTCACCAAGAAATCTTTCCTATTATAGAAAGTGTGTAAACTTTTTCATCTAACTCAAACCTTCTATATATAGTACTAAGGAAATGTGGTGGGCGGCGCATCCAGCCGACCTCCCCCCCTTAAAAAAATATATATATATCCCTTATACACATACCTCAACGCTAACACACATTTACAGATTTCTAATACATATATATATTCGTTCCAAAATCTTAAATCAAAACCTGAAACCCGAATATTACAACATTCCCTTCTTAAAAGAATTTCGTCCTGGAATTTCATTAAGTAAACAGATAAGGATACTTCATCCGCATCTCCGATTCTGATTCCCAGGTGGCGTCTGGTCCCTTATGATAACGCCACTGAACCTTTACCAATCTATTCTCTTTATTTCGTAGTTTCTTCACCTTGTAGTCAGTAATCTGTTCAGGGGTTTCTTCAAAGCATAACTTTTCATCCACCTTTATTTCAGGTAACGGTACTGCCACATCAGGACTTATTAGACACTTCCATAAATTTGACACATGAAATGTGTCATGGATCCCACTTAATTCCAATGGAAGTTCTAACTTGTAAGCCACTTCCCCAACCCTTCCAATAATAGGGAATGGTCCAACATATCTTGGACTTAATTTTCCTCTTTTTCCAAAATGTACCACTCCTTTCCAAGGTGATACCTTTAACATCACTCTATCACCTTCTTGGAATTCAATCGGCYTCCGATGTTTATCTGCATAACTTCTTTGTCTATCTTGTGCTGCTTTCATCCGTTCCCGTATTATTCCAATTTTATCTGCAGTTTGCTGAACTAACTCAGATCCAGCTAACTGTTTTTCACCTATTTCATTCCAGCACAATGGAGTTCAACATTTACGTCCGTACAGTACCTCGAAAGGTGCTGCTTGAATGCTTGAATGGTAGCTATTGTTGTATGCAAATTCCACCAAAGCCAAATGACTATCCCATGACCCTCAGAAATCAATGACACATGCTCTCAGCATATCTTCTAAAGTTTGGATAGTTCGTTCACTTTGTCCATCAGTCTGAGGGTGATAAACTGTACTTAGCTTAATTTGCGAACCCATTTCTCTTTGGAAGCTCTTCCAAAACATAGAAGTGAAACGACTATCTCTATCAGAAACAATTGATAGAGGAACACCATGTCGTGTTACTACCTCATTAATGTATAGTTTTGCCAATCTTTCCATTGAATATGACTCTTTCATAGGTATGAAGTGAGCAGATTTAGACAACTGATCTATTATTACCCATATGGCATCATAACCTTTTGATGTTCTCGATAATTTGGTTATGAAATCCATAGTAATATGATCCCACTTCCACATTGGAATTTCTAAAGATTGCAACTTACCATAAGGGCGTTGATGTTCAATCTTTACCTAAAGACATGTTAAGCATTGCTCAACATGCTTAGCTATATCCTTCTTCATTCCTGGCCACCAATAATGTTGCTTCGAATCCCGATACATTTTATTTGTACCTGGATGAATTGCAAAACGTGACTTATGAGCCTCACCCAAAATACGTTTTATGAGATCACCATAGCATGGTACCCAAATTCTGTTATGGAACTTCCAAAACTCTCTATCATCTTTCACAAATTCAGATATCAATCCACCTATTCTTTCTTGTTTAATCTTATCTT
>NC_037537.1:14625608-14644821 GCF_001531365.2 Cynara cardunculus var. scolymus | reverse complement strand
CGAATCTTCAATTGATGATAACCGGATCGTAAATCAATCTTTGAAAAATAAGTAGCYCCAACCAATTGATCAAACAAATCATCAATTCTTGGGAGAGGATACTTATTTTTGATTGTCAGTTTATTCAACTCCCGATAATCAATGTACATCCTCATTGATCCATCCTTCTTTTTCACAAAAAGCACCGGCGCACCCCACGGGGAAGTACTTGGTCGGATAAAACCTTTAGCCAACAATTCTTTCAATTGAGACATTAACTCATTTAACTCAGAAGGAGCTAATCTATATGGTGCACGCGCAACAGGTGTTACTCCAGGAATTAATTCGATCTGAAATTCTATCATTCGGTCTGGAGGTAGACTTATCAAATCTTCTGGAAATACTTCAGGAAATTCCCTTACGACTGGAATATCTTCCATCTTTCCCTTCTCTTTCTTCATATCTATAGCATATGCAAGAAAACTAACACATCCCTTCTGTACATACTTCCTAGCCTTTAGAATTGAAATTAGGCTAGAGTAACGATCCCGTCGATCTCCATAAATCACAACTCTTCCTTTTTCGGGTAAGTCTATATGAATCATCTTTTCATTACAGACTATGTTGGCTTGGTTTTTAGCTAACCAATCCATGCCTATAATTATATCAAATTCCCGTAAAGGCAAAGGAAATAACTGTATAGGCACCTCACATCCTTCTATACTTATAAAACATTCATCAATTCTTTCCTTAACCAAAACTTCACTATCATTTGTTGTTTCCACAATTAGATCCTCACTCAATGCCTTAGATTCTAAATGTGCGTAATTAACAAATGATGGTGACACAAAAGAACGATTTGCACCCGAATCAAATGAAACTTTGGCACATACTGAATTAACGAGGAATGTACCTGTTACAACTTCAGGGTGCTCTTCCGCCTCGCCTCTCGTCATCTGAAAGGATCTCCCTCTTACAGACACCCCACGTTTTATATCTCCTCTACCACTTGTATTAACACGATTATCCATTTGTCCCCGACCTGTTGGCACATAACCAGGTCCTCGGCCCCCAGAATATCCAGATCCCCATCCTCCAACAAAACCAGACCCTCGACCTTTAGCTTGCGGACAATCGGCATTTACATGTAGAGATGAATTACAAGTAAAACACCTTCGTGTCATCCGACAATCTCGAGCTATATGTTTTGGTTCCTGACATTTAAAACATACTCGAGATTTTGTATTGCAATTTCCCTGATGTATTTTATGACATTGGATACACGCTTTATCTGCAAACCTTGAAATTGGTCGATTCAAATTTCCATAAACCTTGGTCTACGAAAATCAGTTACTGTAGTTTCCTCTTTTCTTTTCTCTCCAACCCTTTCTTGTGGTTGCCGGTTAATATCTTGTTCCAGTATTTCAGTAGCATCAACTGCCGCCTGAAATGTTGTAGGATTCCTGGATATCACATACTTCCGAAGATTCGACTCCAATCCTCAAATATACTTTCTCACTTTACTGTTTTCATATATTATATAGGCTTCAGCAAACCTAGATTGTTCCATGAAAACTTCTGAATACTGGCGGACTGACATGTTTCCTTTCTCAAGACGAAGAAAATTATCTTCCAATTTTCGTACTGCAACTTCAGGACAATACTGCATTTTAAACTTAACCACAAATTCTTCCCACAACATGGTCTTCAAAATGTTCCGATCTGAACTGGACAGGACTTCCCACCATTACAAAGCACTTGATCTCAGAAATGACACAGCAAACATAACTTTATCCTCTTCTGCACTTTTACTAATTTGCAGACTCAGATCTATCTCCTTAAGCCAACACATGGCTTTAACAGGATCACACTCACTAGAAAACTTGGGAGGTTTACAAGCAAGAAACATTTTGATATCTCCTCCTTTTTGTACTGAGGACGAAGTAAACAATACTATATTTTGTATATGGATTATCTGTATGTGGAAATTGAGGGTTGTTACAGTTGGTATCAGAGCCTTAGTTTAAGGGATCTGGGTATTTGCGAAATACTTAGACTTAAACTAAAGGTGTGGAAGTTATGATAATAGGTTTCACTGGGACTATGAACATGGGGAATATGTTATAGCTGAACCTATTATGAGAAAGATAAATTATATATGATTGATATAATCTGAGTTATGGATAGACATGAGGATAAACGTGTTATTATGTTATGATTATGTGAATGATCATATGTGTTTAAATGTACAGAAAGAGACATACACTGAGAATGGTAGATAATCCAAATAAATCAGAAAGTGTAACAACCCCAGTTTCCATATACAGATAATCCACATACATATACTCATAATACTAAAAATAGTATTGTTACAAAACACGGACTAACAAAAAACTTTCTTTACTACATTTATAAGTAAACAAATGTCATCAACATAAAACTTTTCCCTTTCCTTTATCCGCCATTTCATCTCTCTCTCGGTTACACCGTCATTTCATCTCTCTCGCGGTTAGACCGCCATTTCATTTCTCTCCTAAGAATATATCAAAAATTCTAACACATTATCCGGATTTGAAGTTCGGTCAACCTTGTTCGGATATGAAATCTGGACAAACACTTAGAATATCAAGAGGCTTACATCATCTTCGGTCAACAATCCGAACAACACCTTGTATAAGCTTTGTCCTGTTAACACTTAGTATCAAGTCAATATCTTTGTCTGGATAACAAGTCCGGACAATACCCCGCTCACAACTTAACCGATTTAGAACAATCCGGACAATACATCATCCAACCTTTGACCGATTTAAAACAATCCGGACAATACATCATCCAACCTTTGACCGATTTACATGAGATCCGGTCACCTCTTGACTGGTTTAAGGAGAACTCCGGACACTCTTTGTCCGGTTTAACAACTTAACCAAGTATTTATGAAATGCAGTTCATAAAAAGCAAATTCTAGCAGTAAAAGAAGTAATAACCAATACTTTAAAGCAATATACACTCACCTTAAAAATTGAATATCCTAGCTTTGAATTCTCTTCTTCTTTTTCTGCCAATCCGTATGATTCACCAAGAAGTCTTTCCTATTATAGAAAGTGTGTAAACTTTTTCATCTAACTCAAACCTTCTATATATAGTACTAAGGAAATGTGGTGGGCGGCGCATCCAGCCGACCTTCCCCTCCCCTTTTTAAAAAAATATATATATATCCCTTATACACATACCTCAACACTAACACACACTTTACATATTTCTAATACACATATATATTTGTTTCAAAATCTTAAATCAAAACTTGAAACCCGAATATTACAGAAAGGACCTCTACCGGTTATGGAAGAGGTCGGAGAAGAAGAAACGTAACTCAAGGAGAGGACCCAGAAAATGTTATGACAATAGAAACGCGAAGTCGCAGCAGGGGTCGAGGAAGAGGTAGAGGTATTAGACAAGAACAGGAATTATCGACTCAAGAAAGTTCAATACCTGGTCGTGGTAGAGGAAGAACAAGGGATGGACACAATGTTCCTGATCCTGGATTTATTACCCAAGAAATATTGGCAGCAGAGTTGGGAATGTTCCAAGAAAGTGTGGTGAACTTGTTGGGACGTTCGATTCCAAATAATCCAGAAATTTTAAGAGAACCTGAGCAGCAAGAAGAAGCCAGAGCTAGTACCCCGGTAACTGGTACATCTGTACCCATTACTTCGTCCTCAGTATAGAAAGGAGGAGATATCAAGATGTTTCTTGCCTATAAACCTCCTAAATTTTCTGGGGAGCGTGACCCTGTTAAAGCCATGTGTTGGCTTAAAGAGATAGAGCTGAGTCTGTAAATTAGTAAAAGTGCAGAAGAGGACAAATTCATGTTTGTTGTATCCCGTCTGAGATCAAGTGCTTTGTACTGGTGGGAAGTTCTGTCAAGTTTAGATCCGAACATTTTGAAAACCATGCTGTGGGAAGAATTTGTGGTTAAGTTTAAAATGCAATATTGTTCTGAAGCGGCAGTACGAAAATTAGAAGATGATTTCCTTCGTCTGGAACAAGGAAATATGTCAGTTCGTCTGTACACAGAAGTCTTTATGGAACAGTCTCGGTTCCCTGAAGCATATATTATATCGGAAAACAGTAAAGTGAGAAAGTATATATGGGGTTTAGAATATAATCTCCGGAAATATGTGATATCCAGGAATCCGACCACATTTCAAGCAGCAGTTGATGCTGCTGAAATTCTGGAGCAAGACATTAACCGACAACCACAAGAAAATGTTGGAGAGAAAAGAAAGGGGGAAGCTATAATAAGTGATTTCCGTTGACCAAGGTTTATAAATAATCTGAATCGACCAGTTCCAAGGTTTGCTGATAAGGCATGCACACGGTGTCACAAAATACATCAGGGATGTGTTAGTTTTCTTGCATATGCTATTGATATGAAGAAAGAAAAGGGAAAGATGGAGGATATTCCAGTCGTAAGAGAATTTCCTGAGGTATTCCCAGAAGATTTGATAAGTTTACCTCTAGATCGAACGATTGAATTCCAAATTGAATTATTTCTTGGAGCAGCACCCGTTGCACGTGCACCATACATATTAGCTCCTTCTGAGTTAACGAAGTTAATGTCACAATTGAAAGAATTGTTGGATAAAGGTTTAACCCGACCAAGTACTTCTCCATGGGGTGCACCGGTGCTATTTGTAAAGAAGAAGGATGGGTCAATGAGGATGTGCATTGATTACCGGGAACTAAATAAATTGACAATCAAAAATAAGTATCCTCGTCCAAGAATTGATGATTTGTTTGTTCAATTGGTTGGGGCTACTTATTTTTTGAAAATTGATTTACGGTCCGGTTATCATTAATTGAAGATTCGGAATGAAGATGTGTCGAAAACAACATTTCATACACGTTATGGTCATTACGAATTTCTGGTTACGCCATTTGGACTGACAAATGCGCCTGCAACTTTTATGGACATGATGAATAGGGTGTGTCGTCCCTATCTTGATAAATTTGTGATTGTCTTCATTGATGATATTCTGATATATTCTCGATCGGAAGAAGAGCATGCTCATCATTTGAGATTACTCTTGGAATTACTGAAACAAGAGAGATTATATGCTAAGATGTCAAAGTGTGAATTCTGGCTGCGAGAAGTTCAGTTTTTGGGGCATGTTATCTCAAAAGAAGGCATTAAAGTGGATCCTTTGAAGATTAAAGCCATTGAAAAATGGGAAGCCCCAAAGACTCCAACTAAAATCAGAAGTACTCTTTGATTGGCTGGGTATTATCGTAAGTTTATACAGGATTTTTCCTCATATAGCTACTCCATTAACAAAGCTGACCAAGAAGAATGTGAAATATGAGTGGAGTGAAACGTAAGCTCAAGCCTTTCAGATGTTAAAAGATAAGTTATGCAGTGCACCAATTCTATCTTTGCCAGATAGAATGGAAGATTTTGTGGTATATAGTGACGCGTCAAAGATGGGTTTGGGTTGTGTACTGATGCAATGTGGAAAGGTAATAGCTTATGCATCCAGACAGTTAAAAGATCATGAAAGGCAGTACCCTACTCATGATATGGAATTGGCAGCAGTAGTATTTGCTTTGAAGATATGGAGGCACTACCTATATGGAACGAAATGTTAAATCTTCACAGATCATAAAAGCTTGCAATATCTATTCCATCAGAAAGAACTGAATATGCGTCAGAGACGATGGTTGGAATTGGTTAGTGATTATGATAGTGAAATTTTGTATCACCCAGGAAAAGCAAACGAAGTGGCCGATGCATTAAGCCGACAAGAGAAGAGTGGAACTATCAAAGATTTAGCTCTACGGATTGAGTTGTTACCAAGTATTCAAGAAAAATTACGAAAGTTTCAACATGAGGCCATGAAGGAAGATATGATTAAACAAGAATGATTGGGTGGATTAATATCTAATCTGGTAAGAAATGACAGAGAATTCTGAAAATTCCACAACAGAATTTGGGTACCATGCTATGGTGATCTCAGGAATCGTATTATGGGTGAGGCTCATAAGTCACGTTTTACAATTCATCCGGGTACAAATAAAATGTATCGGGATTTGAAGCAACATTATTGGTGGCTAGGTACGAAGAAGGATATAGCTAAGCATATTGAGCGTTGCCTAACATGTCTTCAGGTAAAGGTTGAACACCAATGTCCTTATGGTAAGTTGCAATCTTTAGAAATTCCAGTGTAGAAGTGGGATCATATCACTATGGATTTCATAACCAAATTGCTGAGAACATCAAAAGGTTATGATGCTATATGGGTGATAGTAGATCGGTTATCCAAATCTGCACATTTTTTACCTATGAAAGAGTCATATTCGATGGAGAGATTAGCAAAACTATACATTGATGAGGTAGTGACACGTCATGGTGTTCCTCTATCAATTGTTTCTGATAGAGATAGTCGGTTCACTTCTATGTTTTGGAAAAGCTTCCAAAGAGAAATGGGTTCGCAAATTAGGCTAAGTACAACTTATCACCCTCAAACACATGGACAAAATGAACGAATTATCCAAACATTAGAAGATATGCTGAGAGCTTGTGTCATTGATTTCTGAGGATCATGGGATAGTCATCTGGCTCTGGTAGAATTTGCATACAATAATAGCTACCATTCGAGTATTCAGGCAACACCTTTCGAGGTTCTGTATGGATGCAAATGTCGAACTCCTTTGTGTTGGAATGAAATAGGTGAAAAACAGTTAGCTGGGCCTGAATTAGTTCAGCAAACTGCAAATAAAATTGGCTTGATACGGGAACGGATGAAAGTGGCACAAGATAGACAAAGAAGTTACGTAGATAAAGTTGGAAACTGATCGAATTTCAAGTGGGTGATAGAGTGATGTTAAAGGTATCACCATCGAAAAGAAGGGTACGCTTTGGAAAAAAGGGGAAGTTAAGTCCAAGGTATGTTGGACCATTCCCTATTATTGGAAGGGTTGGGGAAGTGGCTTACAAGCTAGAACTTTCTTTAGAGTTAAGTGGAATCCATGACGCATTTCATGTGTCAAATTTAAGGAAGTGTCTAATAAGTCCTCATGTGGCAGTGCCGTTACCCGAAATTAAGGTGGATGAAAGATTGTGCTTTAAATAAATTATTGGGAGAGGGGAAGGGAGTCGACTCTTTAGGCGCCGCCCCCAAGGAGTACCACTTACTATTTATAGTAAGTTGGATGAAGGAAAAAAGGGTTGGTTCACTGAGTATTATTCTCTTTATATTGTCTTTCCTTCTTCGGCAGAAAAAGTGATAAAAACTTCAACCAGGATTCTTGTTTAAGGTGAGTGTTAAATGCTTTGGAGTATCAGATTATTTATATACAATTCAATTGCTATTATAACTGGTTTACAATGAATTACATTCAATATTATACGGATTATCCTTAAACCGGACAAGAGATGTCCGGGGTATTCCTTAAACCGGACAAGAGGTGTCCGGGGTTTATTCTAAACCGCCTAAGTGACAATCGGATTTGTCCTAAAACTGCTTAAGAAGCAATCAGATTCTCCTTAAACCGCCCAAGAGGCAACCAGACTTTCCTTAAATCGGCCATGAGATGTCCAAATATGCCTAAACCGCTCAAGTGTTATTCGAGGTAACAATCTTCATTTCTTGTCCGGATTAGATATCCGGAAAATGATTGACCAGATTCCATATCTGGCTAAGTTGTCCGGATTCCATATTCGGGTAGTGTTGTTCGGATTTCAAATTCGGTGGATGATTGATTAGACTCTATTTTGAATTAAAGTTCTTATTTTGGTAATGGCGGTGTAACTGCGAGAAAGAGATGTAATGGCGGTGTAACCGCGAGAGAAGTAATGGTGGTGTAACCGCGAGAGAGATATAATGGCGGTGTAACCGTGAGAAAGAGATGTAATGACGGTGTAACCGCAAGAGAGATGTAATGGCGGTGTAACCACGAGAAAGATGTAATGGCGGTAACTGTGAGAGAGAGGTAATGGCGGTGTAACCGCGAGAGAGAGAGAGAGATGTAATGGCGGTGTAACCGTGGGAGAGATGTAATGGCGGTATAACTGCGAGAGAGATGTAATGGCGGTGTAACCGCGAGAGAGATGAAATGACGATGTAACCGCGAGAGGAAATGAATCTATATAAATATAGATAAAATGTTTATGTCTGTACAGGTTTGATTCTAAACTGCTAGTTTGGAAAGTATGTTATTGTATGATATTCATACACTCACTAGACCATTTTGGGTCTAATGCTCAGTTGTTGGATTAACCGGTTTTGCAGGTCAACACACCTCGCAGGACAAAGGCAAGGGAAAAGTATAGAAATGATGAAATTTAGTTGTTCACAAATGTATTGAAGAAAGTTTTTGTTAGTCCGTATTTTGTAAACAATACTATATTTTGTATATGAGTATGTGTATATGGATTATCTGTACGTGGAAATTGAGGGTTGTTAGATTGGGCCTGCGGAACAGAAGGTGTTCAGCGATGGTACATGCGAGCCATTTCCGTCATGGCGAAACGTCGACCGGGTCGGTAGAATCACGCAACAATTATTTTTCGTACAGAAAATATTTTATTTATCAATTCTTATTCACAACTTATTTTTCCAGGTATTCATCCCAATTAACACACCGAATGCTCATTGGGTGACCGGGGATCTCGAATTGAGGTCATGACGTTTGACCATATACGATACTTGTCTGCCGCAAATGTTCAAGGAACAAATCATTAGAATCACCCTTGTGCTGAAGAAGTTCCTCCCCCAATTCCTATTAGAAAAAGTGACGCTTCAAGATTATTTTTCAATCTTAATAACCCTGGAATAATTAGCGCGGATCTTGGACACATGGGTGGATCTAGCCAATCAATAAATCCACAGTTTCTGCCCTACAAAAAAGTAACGAATACATATATATATATATATATATATATATAAATAACCAGTTGTTATATACGAAAGTCATATATACGCAAACACTCATATGTAATGAACAAAAAGAGAATCGACGGACTGGGTTGTGATCGGTCCATGACGTTCTGATGATTGTATCAGTGTCACAGTTGCAATGCCTTACCATTTTTTATCTACTGAGTTGAGAGGCAGTGAATAATTGATGGTGGAGTGGGTTTGTAATGGAAAGCAAGGTTATTTATAGGGAAAACATAATGGGACTT
Organism: Cynara cardunculus var. scolymus; assembly: GCF_001531365.2. Taxonomy (NCBI): domain Eukaryota; kingdom Viridiplantae; phylum Streptophyta; class Magnoliopsida; order Asterales; family Asteraceae; genus Cynara; species Cynara cardunculus. Next base: position 14,635,658 of record NC_037537.1, on the reverse strand, counting down.
GTCACATCATCATCATTTTTGAATGAAGTTATTGAATTCTAATTAGACCTAASAAGAACAGAATCACGCTCTGTAGGATTTGAACCTACGACATCAGGTTTTGGAGACCCACGTTCTACCGAACTGAACTAAGAACGCTTTCTAGTAGATACGACTAAAAAGAAAAGGATTCTTTTTGTACCCCCAATACTAAACATGCATATAGTCTCATAAAATGAAAATGATGTATGTCCGAATCGATTTCAATCGATCTCAATTGTCACATCATCATCATTTCAGTACAATACTTTTTAAAAGATCGAACCAGGAACTTTGACAACAATAAGTATTTTACCCGATACTACTAAATTTTATCATGCGGATAGAGTAATTTAATTCTTTCTATTCCTTTTGTGTTTTTTTCAATGTCCTCTTCATTCCACCTAATGTTTTTTCCAGTCTCCCCGCATACAAGATCGAACTATGCATTGTGGTTCAGGTTCTCCGCCTCTTTGATTTTCTTTCCTGTATCAGCAATCCAGCACTGTTGTTGCTTTATCTGTTGTTTCACATAAGCAATCCATCTCGTCCACTCGTTCATCTCATGTTCAATCTTCTCCTTTTTTGAACCAAGGTCCGCACGTTGTTCATGTAGTATATCCAATTTAAGTTGGTAGTCCTTGATAGCCTCTCTCAAATCATCGGGCATTTTTGTGGTAGTTGACTTCTCCACCATTCTTCTCCCAGCCTCTCCCACTCCTCATTTGTCGTTGGACGTTTAAAATTAGAACTGGACGAGCTTCCGTCCATTGTTATAAAGAAAACAGGAAAATGTAGCCAATAATATGTCTTCTAACGTCAACCCATTAAATAGGAACATTTGACACCAAAAAAGAAGCTTATATTTTTTTTTGCCAAATAATGTGAAAAAAATTTAAAATAGGAATCGCCCCTGAGGGTAGAGTCACCAAAGTCGAGACAAAAGGGGGGGGGGGGCGATAGTACATTGGTAGAGTTATGGGTCAGGGTTTCAGGATGAATCTTGTAAGCTTTATGTCAGCGACGATTTAACAACTCATAGACGATTTAACAAGTCCTGACAGGTTCGTGACTGCATTTTGTAATATATATTTTTTACTTTATGCATTTTTGTAAGCATTTTTCCCTTCTCAGAGACCAATCCAGATTATATTTTCTAAATCAAAGTTGTAGGGTGGTACCACACGATTATATTAGTATTGGAATCGTCTCATTTGGATCATCCATCTATTTTATATGAATTTTACAAAACCGCATATTAATAACGAAAAGTGTGCAAACAGCCTAAAAAACCGACCAGGTCGACCCACTTCGAGTCATAATTGGATTTTCGACCATTCATAGAAGTTGTAGTATACAATAAGATTTATAACTGCAAAATACGGGCTTATTCTGATTTACGGTTTGTGAGTTATACACTGTCAAAGTACGGGGGTTGCATTGTCGGTAAAATTCAATGTTAGAATTACCGACTAAATTTATGATCCAGCTTCCATGATTCGTTAAATTTACATGATATAAACATACTTCAACATACTAAACAGTAAAACAAGTCCATAATTGAAAAAAAATTGGATCGCCCCCGGGTGACGTGGATCGCCCCTGAGGGTAGATTCACCAAAATCGAGGCAAAAAGTGGGGGTGATAGTACATTAGTAAGGTTATAGGTCAGGGTTTTCCAAGATGAATCTTGTAAGCTTTACTAATGATTAATGTCAGGGACGATTTAACAAGTCATGCCAGGTTCATGACCGGATTTGACAACACCATGCCAGCTATTATCTCATAGGCTGCGACAGTGCATTGGTTGGTTCACGGGTCAGGGTTTCAGGACGAATCTTATAAGTTTATGTGAGGGACAATTTACCAAGTCATGCCAGGTTCATGAACGGATTTGACAACACCATGCCAGCTATTTGACCAACTTTATTAAATCGTAAGAGTCGATAGTGTATAAAAGGGATGCCTTGTGAAATCATATATCACAACTTCATATCAAATCCGATACAAGTACTTGTCCACTTATTGAAAGAAATGGTTGCAAACCCATCGTCTTCTCAAATAATGCCTACCAGGATGAAGGCTTCGATTGAAAAGGCCGAAGCAGAGATTAAGAAGATCACCGATGATTGGTGGGCTAACAGGGAGAGACAAAATAAACACGAAGAAGCGATTGATAAGAAGAAAAAAGCTATCAAGCAATTGCAAAAAGAGATTCGAGCTGAGGAAAAAATTATGAAGGACATCGCGAATGGGTACCCCGTAATGCAAGAAATGAGCAATGAAAAACAGTACTGGATTGAATCTTGCAAACAACTTTACCCAAAAGGAAACTAACATGAATGTTATGTATTAATGTTTTTGTTATCGTTGATGTTTTTCTTTTTAATGTTACGTCTAAATTTTGTTGTTTCAGTTGATTCGTCTATGTATTGATGGTTAATGTTCATGCATTTCTCAATCAAACTGCCATTTCCTATTAAAACAACAAAGCTACACTTTAAAATCAAATACATAGTCTTGTGTAATATCAGGATCAAACGGACCACAATCGCTTGGACGACTAACTGATCTTCGACGACTACTTGAACTTCTGTGCGTCGGCCTAGGAGCTGGCATCGGACTCGGGCAATTATATCGAAAATGTCCACTCTGGCCGCATCGACTGCAAGTTTTCACTATTGGTTCATCGTATCGTGACAGGATAAGATCGCGGTTACGTGGCCTGCCTGAGTTTTGTATGTCCAAGGGAGGGGGTATGATGGTCATACGTTCGTTGGGCAACACATATTCAGCTTCTGGTGGAAGGGGAATGACTTCCTCCTCGTATGTTGCATGATAAGAGTCGGAATTGAACCAAACAGAATAGAATTGACTGCAGTCTTGAATATCTAAACATCGAGCAACAGATATCACATGACCGCAAGCTATTCCAGAAAGTTGCCATTGCATGCATGTACAARTCTTAGCATGCAAATCACACGTTCCTTTCTTATACATGTCGTCAACTTCAAACAACAAATCGCTGATGGGATATACCTTCCAATTTACCCTCCTATGTATTCTTTTTTCTAATTTGGCCTCTGTCCAATGAGTCACTGCATTCATCATTTGCACTGTAAATATTTGATATCATTAGCATATGTTACATAATCAAATATATAGTGAAAGGATGGTTGAATTTACCTTCGTTATGCCGACGTATGAAATACCATTGTTGCAATGTCGCCCGATAAAATTCAACTAACATTGTTATCGGAAGATAGCGTGCAAACCGTGTTACTGAGTTGATAGACTTAGCACTATTGGAAGTCATTGCACTGTAATGTAATCCAAGGAAGTGCGATCGTGCCCATCTACCATAGCCAACTTCCTCAAGATATTGAGCGGCTCTAGGTAGACTATGTCGCATCAAATCCATAGTAGCTTCAAAGTCCGACAACCTGTAAGCTTTGCATGCCTCCCAGAATATCCATCGTTTCCCTTTCTCTTTAGTGGAGGTTAGGCGGAGGTTCTGGCTCAGATGCTGACAACAAAGTCCGTGGTGCGCGTTAGGAAATACTGTTCGTATAGCCAGGTCGATAGAGGCAGCCCTATCGGTTACGAAGGCTAAATTGGGCACATCACTGATACAATGCCTTAGCTTACGTAAAACCATGTCCATGGCGGGCCACTTTATGTCTTCCCCACTCTTATTGCAATGGGTACGATCCTATTATTTCCATCCATGCCGACCACTAAGAACATGGTGCCAACGTATGGCCCCTTCAGATGGGCACCGTCCATTATAAAAAGCATTCTCATGTGTCCTAGAAATGATCGAATCTACAGCTGAACGAGATTAAAAATATAAATTTCAGAATACAAAGTTATGACAATAATTAAAAAATATGACAAAAATTATTACCGAACAACCGAGTGCGACAAACAACATGTCAAATCATCCAAGTCCATTAACAGCGATCTTTGTCACAGTCCCCGGATTTGCTAGCTTCAGATTGTGACAATAAACTGGGAGTAGGTTAAACGATGATTCAGGGGTCCCCCTCAACAGTTGCAAGGCATACATCTTTGCTCGCCATGCTTGGTTGTAGTAGATGCTAATATTGAACCGTTGGTTCATATCTTCCATGATTTCTTTACCATGGTACACTCTCCTACAATCCTTTAAACTCCCTGCGAATATATGACCCAAAACCTATTTATTCGTATTACGGTGGTTTGGGTGCGCTTGGGACCTTGAACATGTGTGTTCATCGTGGAGCTTCCATACCTGAAACATACTGGTACCATCGATGGAGACAACCATTAAATGCCAATCACAACCCGAATCTGAGTGACACACCACCTCGTACTGGTGTTTGGATGATTTTTTACCTTCATCTGAAAGTTTTCATGAACGCACTTTAATCCCACTGCGAGCTTCAGTGCTTCCTTCTAGTCAAAGGTTTGGAGAACTTTGACATGGGATGTAGGCTGGTAGGAAATGTTTCCCTGTCTACTTTTGACAACTGGGTCTGGACAAGGTGTTGGGTCGGGCATACCCAAAAACTATTCCTTACCGGCTGGATTTCTTCAGAATCGGAGTTATCGTTGTCTTCGGGTATGTTCAAAATTTCGGCATCAACAGAAACATCTTCGGCCATATCTACCTCCCATAATGGTTTTGACTGTTTGGGAGACAGGATCGGGTACGGGTTGGGAGACTACATCGGAGGCATGTTCAAATCTTAAACAAAATAATTGTCAGGGTCAACGGTAACTTTTTGTTCAAAATATGAATTTCTAGCGGCATCATAAGGGAAGAAGGTGCTTGGATTTTCACCATAGCCACCACTAGGGAAGAAAGTGCTTTGATTTACTCAAGGAGCACAAGAGTGTGCTTGGACCATATGGGTTTGCACCGCTAAGGTCGGGGAAAAGTGTGCTTGGATTTCCACAGCTTACAACACCGGGGTAAAAAGTGTTTGGACTGCCCGGGTTTGCACTTAATAGATTTCCTCCATAATCTCCATCGTCGACCACAACTAGTGTCAACATTTCTGGTAAAGTTTGACGAATGGCGTTGTAGAAGATTACCACATCATCGTCGTCCATGAACTGATACATCGTATTCGTTTTAAAAAATAAACTGTAACGACCATGTAAACTTAACTTTTTCGTCACACGTTTGACGACCCTAGAATACTTTATTGGCGAAGACAAACGTATTGCACATGTGGGGGAGCTTATCGGAAGGTACTCTAATACACCATTTATCTCTTGGAATAAACCGCCACTTCGAAGATACACAAAAACATCATCACTTTGACATGATTTCATGTTTTGTGATGGTTGATTGTGTTTAATGGGTTAAGAGTTGTGATGGTTTATTGTGTTGAAGGATTAAGGGTTGTGAGAGTAGAATATATGAGAAGAGAAATGAAAGAGGAGGTGTGAAAAATTATAAAGTAGGAGGTTGGTATTTATAGTGAAATTTGTATTACAAAAAAAATAAAAATAAAATACATAATGGCCGGATCGGCCCCGGGGGGCGATGGGATGACGTGGCTCGCCCCCAAGGGCGATTTGGGTGGGTATTTTGGCAAGTCCTACTAAAAATGGTTATTTTGTTAGAGATGGTTGTATAAAGTGGTTAGTTTGGTGATTTTCCCTTTAAATAAACCTTAAATACATGATCTTGAACAACCCCCCTAAATATCGATCAATGATGGTTGACCATTTGATCAATGATGGTTGATCATTTACTCTGAGAGTTGGATTTCAATCAACATGATGTTGAAAACCCAGTTTAAAATTGATGATATATAGGTTTTCACCATTTGATTTAGTGCCTCGAAGTCGGTATAAATGTTATGTTTGATGAATATAAGGTAGATTAATTTGTTTAACTTACTTCAAAAGTCTTGTTTGAATGGTTAAAAACTAGTTTATAAACTAACTTACTACAATACTACTTGAAATAACGTTTCAATAAAATTTAGGAGTTTTATGCTACTTTCTTTCAATTACATCTTTGATTAATATCAATTGTTATTTATTAGTTTGTTATAAGATAAGTGTGTCATCGTCTAAAGGATATGACGATATAGATAGAGATAAACATACTAGAGCTAAATTAAAACCAATATCTCTCGTGAGTATCTACTTGTAACTTATCCCTATTTAAGGGGGTTTTATTTAATGAGAATTACATATTCATTTTCTCTATTTACTGGCATTCTATTTGTTTTTCTTTAAACACGTTATCAGCACGAAAGCTCGGAAATTAGTCGCTGTTGTCTGGCGGTTGTTTTGTTCGCTACCGCTGAAAAATGACTTGCATCATACGTTTGCAATACAATTTAGTTATTCAAATGTTTATCTTAATTTATAATTATTATAACTAAATTCAAATGCTTATCTTGATTATGAGTTTCTACTCATAATTATCAGTCTTACAATTAATATCTGGAAGGTACCCCATATATTTTGTTCTTTTACCAAAAACTCCAAAAATACTATTAAGATGTTAAAAGTCGAATTTGATTTCATATTAAAACCGATGTTTATTTTTCTAAACTATTCTAAGTTTAGATTATAGACAGATGTCTCTATATTCTTTCCAAAAGAATTCCTTTCAACATATAAGTAACGTCAATTCACCAAAAGTGCAACTATTGGCAACAATCACTCCGCTTAAGACTTAGGAGCCCTACTGCTAAGAGAACCTAATATATGTCATTTAAGAAAAAGTGTTAGACTTAACGCCTAGTGAGAACAAACAATTATTGAATAAAGCTATTGAACATTAAAATGGAAAAATGTCATTTTAATCGGGTTATTTGAACAACTTACTCACACTCACCCTTGGAGGGGCATAAAACCTCCAAAGATGATGGGGGAGACCCGATTACCATTCATTGTGACGGAACACATAAGTAAGCCACATACTAATGATATTAGAACATCACTTATAGGCATAAAGCTATAGATATCAACCAAATCCAGTCTAGTAGTGAATTATAATAATAAGCTTGTTCACTCGGAAATTACATAATAATCACAATGCATATTTTCGAGTTACAATAAAGGAATGAACTGGAAATTACATAATAATTACAATGCTTATTTTCAGTTTCTAAAGAAGAGTTTCACTTCTTCACATTTCATAAGAACCGACTTCTATGCTTATGGATTTATTGCTAACTAGACATATATATATATATATATATATATATATATATATAGAAACACTTGTATACAAAATCTCATTAAGTAGGCAAAATCCCATTTTATCACAAAATCTCGAACATAAGAACATCAGAGTTTTGAGTTCCAAATTCCTCAATACATTGAAATAAATATTCCTTAAGTATTTACAACCATTCCCCACACTTGTTTCATTAAAATATGTAAAATCCCCCAATTCCCAAATTTGACCTAAATGGACCAAAATCAACCAAATGCAAAGGAGGTTTGAAGCACCAACAACTTTAACGCTGAAAAACATTCAAAGAAGTTGAACTTAAGCACTAAAGAACTACATTTATAGATGAACTTAAATAAAAGATAGTAACAAAACCCACTCGATTACAAGAAAGTGACTAATTTCAACAAAGAAATGTTGTACCTCAAACTGCATCTCAATCTTCCTGGCAAGGAACTCACAAAAGATGACATGCTTATTCCTAACATTTTTCCACCTTTAATATATTTGTTGATCCTCTCTCTCATTGATTTGATGATAATCCCTTTTACCTTTCCCCCGTTGCTTCTCGGTCTTGGCTTGGCTGGGCCATTCCCTTGTGGTTGGTTTCTTTCTCTTTCTCTGCCTCTCTCTCTCTTTCTCTCTCTTTCTCTTTCTCTTTCTCTCTTTCCCCTCCTTTCTTTCTTTCCTTCCTCTTCTTCTTTGCTTTCTCCCTCTCCTCCTCTTCTTTCTTCTTCTCTGTCTTCCTCCTTCTTTCCCCTCGGGGTGCCTTGGATATTCTGGTGGATGTGGTTCGCCCCCACCCGAGCGCGTATTTGACTTGCTTTTAGCGTTTAGTGTTTTACCTTGATTTGGAGGGGTCTCCCCCTCCCTATAAATAAATACCATTTACCTTTTGAAGTATTATGTTTGTATTCTTTCAGTTCCAGCGATCATCACTGAGTCTGTTTAGTGATCGCTGAAACATTCAACGTAAATACTACAACGACAACAATACTTCAAGAAGACAAAACTCACACCAAAGAATCTTCAGTGAATGTCGAAGACTAAAAATGAAGATTAGTGACTAAGCGCGTTCATGATCTGAAGCGGTATTCAGTAATTACAACCTGGTCAACATATGTGTGCAGACTGCTCAAGCCTCAACGAATGCTGAAGAGACCTCCAGTGTCATTCCAGCATTCATAGATTAAATGAAGCTTGTTGTGCAAGATTGTTTTTGTCTTGTCTATCCACACACAAAGGACAAACCCATACCCTTTTTAGAGTATATTACAGCATGAAGCCGACGAGTCGACTCTAGTGCCCACCAACTCCACGAAAGGATGTCTGTTCATGAATAGACAATTGTGCTATTCACTGTAGCAAAGGACAAGCTTTCCTCTTAAAGCTTGACGCATGTTCAAACCCTTCTGATTTGCATTTAATGCAATGGGTATAAATAGATGAGTGCTCTCTCCATGCAGAGAACACACGCATATACGCACACACCTAAAAAGAACACTTACGATTATCTTCAAGCAAGTTAGAACCCCTCTTAAGAATTCTAAAGTTCTTACCCAAGAAGAACATCTTTCTGTCTTTATCTTTTAAGTAAATCTTTTCTATTTTGCTAAGTATATCTGTGTGTAAACTTAGATTGTTTTAGATAGGTTATCTTTACCTTGTCTATTTCCTCAAACAATCTGCAACAATCTGTATTGATCTTTCTCTATCAATATATATTTTTAAATACGAAAGTTTTCTGTGTTTGTAATCATCCCCCACCTTCTACAAACTGTTCGTCTAAAACTCTTGTAGACCCGGCTGGGACCAACAAGTGGTATCAAAGCGGTGTTTTCTTCTTGTCTTGTTTAGTTGTTTATCTGCATTTTATTATCTGTCTTTCTCTAGACAATTTATTGCTTTTCAAATGGCTTTGCAAAATACAAGCACAAACTTTCAAGATAATGGCTCCCTTGCCAAACCTCCCCGATTTATTAGAGACAACTTCAGTCTCTGGAAAAAGCGGATGTCTTTTTTCTTGGAAGGTGTGGATCCTGTGATCCCACATTATATAAAAAATGGACCTTATGTTCCATATGCTATATCTTCGGTTGTTCCTGAAATAGCTACGACTGTCACGATTCCTGAACGGTAGATTCCGAAGCTCCCTCATCAGTGGAGTGATGAAGAGAAGAAGAAGATAACTATAGATACTCGTGCGAGATCTATAATAGATATGTCCCTTCCTAACGAGGTCTATCACTCTGTGATGAAGCTTAGGACCTTAAAAACCATGTGGGACACTCTCTGTGTTCAATATGAAGGTATCTCTCAGGTACAAGAATTGAGGAAGATAAATTTAGTAAGACAATATGAATGCTTTCTCTGTGGAAAGACTGAAACGTTGTCTGAAGTACTTCAAAGGTTTAATTATCTTCTTATTGATTTGAAGACGGTTGACAGAGAATATTCCAACTCTGAAACTTTGACGAAGTTTTTGGATTGTTTACCAGAATCCTAGGATACATATTCTATGTGTCTCAAGTTGTCCAACGATATGTCCTACCTCTCTCTTAGCTCTTTATACATGATACTGCACAATCACGAGCAGTCTCGACAATTAAAGAGGAATCTAATCAAAGATTCCAGAGATATGAAAATCTCTCTGCTAGCATTAATCTCTTCAGATTATTCTTCTTCTTCTTCTTCTTCTAAAGAGGAATCTAATCAAAGATTCCAGAGATATGAGAATCTCTCTGTTAGCTTCTTCTTCTTCTTCTTCTTCTTCTTCTTCTTCTTCTTCTTCTTCTTCTTCTTCTTCTTCTTCTTCTTCTTCTTCTTCTTCTTCTTCTTCTTCT
>NC_037537.1:14622225-14624493 GCF_001531365.2 Cynara cardunculus var. scolymus | reverse complement strand
CAAAATTTACCAACAGTAATGGGTTTTTTAGAAAATAATTAAATTCTAAACCTTTCATCACCTCTTTACATAATTTGGACCAAAAATATAGGATAGGAGCAAAATGGATACCAAAGATACAATAAAATAGGGGTATAGAACAATAAATAACTCTCACATAATGAGAGTTATCACACCCCCAAACTTGAGGTATTACTTGTCCTCAAGTAAAATAAAATAATTTAAAAAGATACAAAAAGAAAGGAACAAGAACGAAACACTTACGGAAGGAGTTGAAAATTCGTCTAGTAAAGAGGATGTACAATTTCCTTGCTTGATCTTCGTAGTGTTGCCGTTAATCAGTAGGGCTTTTGGGTTAGTGTTTTTGGCAATGATAACGTGTATCCCTCCCCCAAACTTATCCTATACTACAAAAGGGTTTGAAACAAAAGTTCTCGTTAATTCACTTTTGAGTACTTTGGAAAAAGTTTGCGACCCATATCTTGGCATAAACTTGCCCTTTGGAATACCGGGCTTTTTATTTTCGTCTTCCAATTTTCCGAAGACCGATTCTTCTATTTTTTTTTTCATACCTCCCAATTTTTCGAAGATATATATATATATATATATATTTTTGAACACATCCTGCCTCGGAGCTGTTGATAATGGGAGCAGTAACGGAAACAGCAACCGCAGGAACGATCGCAGTCGTGGTAGGCAACGTAGCAACAACAGGAATGTGGGGAGCCGGAGCAAAGGGCGCAGCAACAACGAACGTCGGCAAGTGGGCTTGCAATGGTGGGAAGCACCGGACTTGAGGTGGGCAAAGACCACTGGGGAACCGTGGAAGTTGGGCAATCAAGAGAGTATCCTAACGTCCATAAAGTTGTCTTTCCACCCGGTTCCAGTCTCTAGTGTATGCCCAATAACGAGCACTCTTCTTTTCCAACTCGGAGACTCGGTCCTCAATACCTCCAACCTTTGACAATATCGCTTCCAATTTCTGATTCGTTTCCTCCCATTGAAGCGCCAAAACGGACAACCAAGTGGCCGATCCATACCCCGAGCCTAAAGGGTTACTTGGCGGTGGCTCGGAGGGGCTGGCCATATCATCTTCGCATCTTAGGATCTCGGCAGTTGGTTTGGCCATGGGGACAGCGGCTGGCTCAGATATATGCACGGCAGGTGGCTCGCTAACGGCAACACTCGGCGACTCAGAAACGGCAGCAACCTGTGGCTCGGGAATGGCAGCAACCTGTGGCTCGGGAAGGACAACCGGTGGTGCATTTGGTTGAACGATGGATGGCACCACGGGCTCTTCCGTATCTCTCTCAACCAGGACAGAAGGCTCGAAATGTACATAGGGCCGAGATGCCCTCTGCCGGCGGTCAATGGTGTTCTGTCCCAACGAAGGAGAGCCGACAACAATAGAATCCTCATCAACAGTCGGGACCCTAGCCTTGGCCAAAAGTTTGGTGATTAGGGCCGGAAAGACCAAACGGGAATTTGTTCTTTGCGCGGCGGTCAAAATAGAGGCTTGTATGATCCGCCCAAGGTCGATGGGCAATTCGCTCATTATGCAGTAAAGAAGGATGCACCTGTCCCTTGAGATAGTACTATCGTGCACTGTTGGGATTAAATTATGTCGGAGAAATTGAAACCGAAGGCCTGCTTCCGTGTTAAGATGGCCGGCGAAAATGATTTGTCGCCGGTTGTCTTGCGACCAGCCGCGATCGGGGAAAGTAAGGATGGAAGCGATCTCATCATCGGCAACTTCACGTGTCCCATTCATAATTTGGCCAAAGGAGCACTTCAACGGTGGGGTGAGTCCAAGGGCCACATTTAGCTTCGGCCCCGACCAGTCTACTTTCTTACCCCGAATTTGTACCGAAATGGTTGAGGTGGTGCCGACAGCCGCGTAAAATTCAGTAACCAAAGAAACATTGGCCATCACAGGGGCAACCATCAACCTGTCCCATCCTAGAGCTACCAAATGGTGCCGTATTGCCATAAAGGAATTGACCAACAGGGGGTCAAAGGCACGCTCTAAAAGAATTTTATTGTTTTTGATACGATTGTACCTTTCCTGAAATGGCACCACCTTTTCTTTCTTTGTCTTTGGTGCAGGCTGTCGCCTCTGCCTTTTTTTCGAAGGTTTGGGCTTGCTGACCTTCAAAATGTCTTCATCTGGAATTTCCTCTTCAAAATCCTCCTGCTCCCCTTCTTCCTCGGCCACATCATCATCATTGGCTAGGTCCTGTGCCATCTCGTCTTCATAATCGCTATCTT
>NC_037537.1:14616753-14622125 GCF_001531365.2 Cynara cardunculus var. scolymus | reverse complement strand
TGTTTTAGCCATCAAGCACACATGTGCAACARCTTCAGTTTCTTCTTCTTCGTCAGTCAAATTCAACCAGTGTTCATCCACAGCCATAAGAGCTTTGTCGGCATCTCTTTGTTTGGATAGAAGAAATTTATTCTTGTAGTAGTCGGTATCWCGATTTACCGGCTTCCTACAATTTATAGCAAAGTGGCCTAGCTTACCACAGTTATAACACTTTGTGTTCTCATCAGCTGCACATTTGATAAAATTCTTCTTTTTCTTCCTTCTTTTTCTCATATTTCTTCTCGAATCTCTTTTCTTCATATTTCTTCTTCTCGCCAAACTTGTCTTTGTATTCATATTTTGAGCATGACGAGAATCTCTGATTGTTCGAGTGTGGCCTTTTTGAGAACTTCTTCTGAAATGCTTTAGTCAGCATTGTCATTGCCTGTTTGATCTCTGACATTTTAGAATCTGAATCGGAGCTGTTACTGTCTTCTATTTCAGACTCACTTGACTGACTAACTTATTTTACTTGCTTTCCAGATCTGCTTTTTTATTTCTTTTCCTTTCTCTCAGATACAAGAGCCAAAGGATCAGCAACTTCTTTTTCTTTCTTCTTAGCATTTCGGATTTCCAAAACATCTTGCTCATTTTGTTTCAGAGTTTCATAGATTTCATGAAAATCTATATCAGATAACTGTTTATTGAATCTGATATGATTGGCAAATGGTTTCCACTTTGACTAGAGATTGTTAAGAAACTTAACATTAATCTCTATTGTAGTTTTAGAAATTCCATTCTTTGTCAGTTCATTTAGCAGTCTGGCAAGCCTATTGTAAACATCATCAAGACTTTCACCTTCTTTAGCCTTGAATTCTTCATAGGCTGAAATACAGTTAGTGATTTTCAGCTGAGTTCCCACTTTCGAACCCATTATCATCTTTTCGATTTGAATCCACATGCTGTGACTTGATGATTTATGACTGTCAATACTGGTGTAAATATCATTAGTCAGTGCATGCATCATATAAGACTTGCAGAACACATCAGCATGGGCTCTCTCTTTTTCTTCAGATGAATATTGATGCTTCAGTTTAGGAACCCTCTGTGTAGGTATGCCTGCTACTAAATCAGCATCTACCTCTAGGAAGAATTCAACAGGACCTTCCATTAAAGATTTCATTATTAGATCTCCTTCTTTCATTCTCTCAATAAAATTCAGGAATCTATCTCTCCACTGATTGTAATCACCACGAAATAGAACAGGTGACTTGGTATCAGTACCAATAGTCATTGCTTCTCGTGAGCTCATCGTATCATTTTGTATGAAATAGGATCAACTGCAGTTCAAAGTTTGAATTAAAGGATCAGTTTAAAAATATATCTGATAATATCTAAACAAAACTTCACACACATTCAACACTTAGAACAATTTATGCACAAACACTTATCCGGATTAGTAATCCGGTCAAGCTTATCCGGATTGAAAGTCCGGTCAACAAAGAATATTCAAGTTATCCGGATTAGAAGTTCGGACAACAAGTAAGCTCAAATCGCCCAAAACACTTAACCAGATTTTAACAAAAGAATGCAAAATTTAAACGGATTATGCAAAATGAAATACGGATAAGGCACAAAATTCAATTTGATTTAAAATTCTCAAATCGGAGGTTTTCAACACTTAGTCAAAATTCCAAAATGAAAATCGGACGTAAAAAGTCAACAAGTCAAGGTCAACTAAATCAACAAGTCAAAGTACGTATAAGTCCTCTTAAAACAAATCGATGAAAAGTCAAAGAAATAAATCGATGAAAAGTCAAAGAAATAAATCGATCAAAAAGTCAATATCCAATCAATCACCAAAGAATGTACGATAAAAAAATATAAATCGCTCAAGTAGACAAATTCACTAAGTCTTACCAAGCGGATTCTTCAAATCGCTTATTAAATCGCACAAACCTTCAATGACTTACCAGTCGGATTGTGTAAATCATCCACTAATCCGTTCAAGTTACTAAAGACTTACTAGCCAGATTGTTTAAATCGCACACTAATCCGTTCAAGTTATCAACGGTTTACCAGACGGATTGCTAAATCGCTCAATGATCCGCACAAGTGTTGTCCGGATAAACCGATGTCAAACAACTCGAAATTCAGACGGATGTTAAATCGCACAAGAATTAAGCGGATAACACCCTAAATCGCACAAGCTTTAAGCGGACTAATATTCAAACAAAAACACAAAATTTCACACTTTTTTTACCAAAATTTTGGATCAAAACATGAAAAATTATAAGTTTTGAAGAACATTTTCCAGAATACGAAAAATCAATTTTCGACTAAAACTGGTTTAAAACTTGCTTAAAATAAAAAATAGTGTGAATCAAAATTGTTCGAAATACAAAAACGAATCTGGCGATGTAAATCTTTACAAATAATACTCAAAAAATAACCGATTTAGGCTCAAAAACCCAATCTGGACGAAGAACACTCAAGAACAGTGATGAACATCTTTGACCTAGATCGATGAATCTTCAAAAATTCGTGAAAAATTATGCAAAATTTGTTCAATCCTCTAATCAAAACTGCTACAGTATGCTCTGATACCAATTGTGAAGTCCAAAAATCATACAAACATCATACGATCTTCAAAAATTATGATGAACAGAATAGTAGAAAGAATATCTTCAAAGAATGATTTGATTGAGAGAGAAAAAATTATAGCTGAAAATTCTTGATTACAATTTGCTAATCACTTGTTAATGACAATTACAAGGAAAATACTATTTATACTAGGAAATAGTAAAAGTACACTATTACAAAGTAAAACTATTCTAAGGAGAAACTTGAATACAACTTTAACGCTCTAACTCAAACCCAACATTAATTATCATGCATATTATCACGAGATTTCAAATAATTATCACGTATGAATTACCTCAACCCAGGTTGTCTGAAACCTGGTTATAACAATATAAGATCTTCACATTCTGTTCCTCTCTCAAACAATGTAGCACAAGAATAATCTTCACTAATAATCTTCAGTCACACTCCTTTGAGTCTTTTGCCGATTCCCAATCTTTATCTCATACTCCCCTTTGATCTTTATAACATACTCCTCTTATATCATTCAGAAACGATTATTTCATTCATTATTTCATATTCACCCTTATGTTGAAATGAGAATCATTAGCATCATACACCAGAATGAATGAAATTTTCAGCGAGAGCCATGAAATCATAAAATTGTAAGCAGATCTTTTCAAATCCACTTGTATAGTCTTTTCAGATTAAGAAGATGGGAAAGTAACTAATTTCAACTTATGAAATTGTTTTCAATCTTATAAAAAGATTGGCCTGTGAATATAACAAATATATTCAGTACAACGAATGTACTTCATATATGAGACTTTTTGAGGTTCATCTCACCAGGATTTCCGTTCAATCATTGATATCTTATAAAAAGTATACATATGAATGTTGCGGAAAAATGACAAATAAAATGCAAAATATGTGTAGTGTAGAAAGATAAAGCAACAGATGCTTCTGTTTAGGCTCAAAAAGATAAATCGTGTGGACTACACAAATTTATCTGACTCAATTCGTGATCAAAAAGACTTGAAGGGAGGACATATATCCTTCCTTTTCAATATCAACTTTCTCCGAGAAACTGATAGATTGTGAGTTACATGCCCTAAATGTTATTGAAACACTTATCTGTTAAGAGATAAATAGTAGCTGGTGGGGTTGTGGCAAGAATTGGTCTGGGCTTTGCCTTTTTCAATATTAGTCTCGAAAGAATTGAGAACTAATAGATTTCATGGTACGCCCGGAATTTAGAGGTTTAGAACAGGATTATTGTAATCTTTTAATCCCGACACAACTCTCGTTAATTCTTTTGGCTCACAACAACTATCCCTCTCTTTTTCATTTAAAGCTCTGCACACAAACCCTTGTAGAGTTTAAACTCACTCAAATATGGTTGTCCTATTGGGTAGGTTTGTTGGTTCTGACATTCCATAGAGGTATTTTTGTGAAGAACTCAATCCCTCTTAAAATAACAGTATGCTCAAATTGATCACAAATAATTGATCAAAAATATTATTACTATAAAGCACAATGATCAGATAAAAAATTGATCAAAATATGTAGTTTTGAAGCACAATCAATCAAGGAGTGATATGTAAAATCAGAATATTCAGAATGTGAGAGAAATGAGTGAAGATATGTAAGTACAAGTTTACAGATTCTGATATTCAAAGAATAATGGAATGTGTATCAATCAAAGTAACAAAAATATCAGAGAAAAATAACTTTGATTACAAACGAGTGTATTATCATCGAAAATGATTATTATTTAAGAGACTTGATAATAACAGTTTGAAGAATAGTTGAAAAAGATATTGGAGTTATGTATGATGAGAAATTACGCAAGTAAAATCTCAGGAAATACCTGCTCAGAAAAAATACTCATTTTCACAAAAACAATTCACTTTCCGAAAACATTTATTAAAATTTCTAGAGACTCCCCCTAAAAAATAGATTTGAGTAATGTTTCAATACATCTCAAAATAATAATAAAAAATGGAAACATTTTTAGCATGGGTCCTAAACTGATGTATTTAGAAACCATATTGTTTCAGTGCGGGTCCTGAAATGATTTATTCAGAAGCCTCATTTGGACAAATTACAAACTCCCCCTGAATTTGTGCATCATAAACATGATTCTCTGATCAGCGCAATAATGATATACCTGCAAAATCAGATCAAACAAATTTTGGTACCCAGACGAACTTGAGTCCTTCTTTGTTAGTATCAGGTTATGAGATATTGTAACTGCCAAACCATCTATTCTTATTAGATGTTTTCTTCTTAGTACTTTTAACAGGTTGATCATATATACAGTAAGATCCATACCAATTATTATCATACCTGTTATGATTCTTCCAGCTCTTCTGATATTTGTTGTCTCCATACCAACTGTTGTACCGTTTCCTATTGACAAAATCAGTTGTTTTGCATGTGGAGCACATGATCCTTCTCTTGCTAAGATTTATTAGATCATTAGTAGATCTCACAACACAAGGAAGAATAGAGTTAGTAACAATAGTGTTAGGACCAGTAAACTCAGTTTTGATATTAACCAAATACTCTGGACGATCTTTAAGAACAATAACAGTGCAGCGGAAACAGTATAAGAACAAACAGAGTAATTAATTAAGAACACACAGTTTGATATGAAGAAGATGAACTCGAGAGAATAGCTTCAAATGATTTTCAATTGATTGAAAATATTGACAATTACAATTCGGAAGCACACTGAATTACAAAGWCCTAGCTGCTATTTATACTAGTTCCTAACGGCTTTTCTGATATGACCTAGACGTGTGAAA
>NC_037537.1:14613752-14615385 GCF_001531365.2 Cynara cardunculus var. scolymus | reverse complement strand
AGAGTATCTCCACAGCAGAATCTCCTCCTCAGTAGTAACAGGCTCTATGCGTATTTGTTGCAAGGGAATCCTGCTCATTGATTCAAAGATCTCAGAGACCCTTCCTACTGTGGCGGATTCTGGCACTTTGGCTTCTTCTTCTTCAAGTATTGGCCTCTGGGTGGACCCCTCTGCAAGGATAGGTTTGACAGTTCCTTGCAGAGTGTCGTACGTACCCGTGGACGTTTCCTCCTTCACCTTAGAGGAAGAGCCTTCACCGGCTCTAGGGATGGGGCCTCTGCCCTTTCTTGCTTTAGCCTCTGCCAATAACACCTTTAATTCTTTGACGAGCTCTGGGTTGCTGTACTCTTCTTCGTTTATCTCATGTGGTGTCTCTGAGCTTGACGACCCCTTCTGTGGTGTCTCCTCTACAGCTTTGCCTTTGCCTTTCCCTTTAGGCTCTGGTGTTTTTTCTTTGCCTTTTGAGAACAAGGCAGCTGCAGAGTCCACTATCTTGAGTGGTTTGGCAGAAGTCTTCTTCTTGGGATCCTCAGTTTTCTTCTCTACCTTCTTCACCCCCTCATGACGATCATGGTCATCACCTCCTTGATCGTCATGGTGTTTGGTGGCTTCTGCCTTGCAAATTTCTAGAGGAGCCTTCTCCAATCTCTTTAGAATTTTAGTGGCCGCCTTCTTCATCTTCTTAATCACCTCTTCAGCAAGCACAGAGGCGTGGCTTATATCAATCTCTGTCGACCACTTCAACTTTGAGACGCTTCGATAGATTTCGCTTCTAAGGGTGTCACCCTCTTTCACGAGCTGTGAAGTGCAGTCTCCGATGGCCTTGTTGGAGGCTCGGGCCTCTGCGAGAAGTTGATCGGTGTGTTTRCGCACAATATCACCTAGAGCTTCAACCATCGCATCTAGCTATCTGCGAGTGGCTAGATGGTTGATATTGGCCCTGGATGTCTTGGTATCCACGCCGTATGTGACTGCAGAAGAGAACATTTGCTTGATTTCATCTTTGAACTTTGAGTAGTCTGTGTAGCCCGTAGAGACGAAATCAGCAGCAAACTGGGCGGCCATCTCTGATATCTCTGTTTTCAACGTCTGGATTGAGGAAGGATTGAGGGTCAGAGCACTGAAGGCGTTGGTGAGATCGTCTTTTTGTAGGACAGAGCTCTGAAGGGTTGCAAGAGTTGTCTTGAGTTCTGCCGTTGTAGAGCTCAACTCCTTCAGAGCCTCTGTGATGGGAGAAAGATCTTCTATCATGGAGCGAGAGATGAACAAGCTTTTCAACTCGTCCATCTTTTGGAATACCGTTGTGGCAAAGGTTTGTAACTCCCCCTTTGTCACGTAGGCATCCTGGGAACCTAGATCACCAACACTTGGTGACCTAGTAGCCTCGGAGTGAGAGGCGCCCTTAGCGACTGGTTTGTCGTAGTCTGCTCGGGGACTTCCACCAGATCCTCGGACTTCTCCAAGAAGAGAGCCTACTAGTGTTCTGTCGATTTCATGCCTTGTTGGTTCAGAGCCTAACATGGCAGAGGGATCGAGTGTGGACATTGGGCGTTCTAGACCCTCTGTCTCTGTGACTTTCACATATGCCTCTGAAGCATATTCTGGTTGGTCACTCTTGTGTGGAGAGGCAACA
>NC_037537.1:14601815-14613652 GCF_001531365.2 Cynara cardunculus var. scolymus | reverse complement strand
TGAAGGTGGAACGGAAGAATGTGCTCAAACTGGTCCTTCTCAGAATATTCCAATTGGGACACTGGTTGATGATATAAATGATATCTTTCCAGAATATTCAACTCAACAACCTTGTTCGAGCTTAAATTCATTATCATTCAGTATTGACGATGTTGATGATTATGATCGTATTCTTCAAGATTTACCTAACGTAGAAGAAGATGAGGGAGTTGCAGTTGAAATTGTTGAGAGAGTGAGTGAAAGGGAAGTAGAAAAATATGGAAAAGGTGAGAGTGGAGCAGAAAAAGAAGATCAAGCTCCTTCCCAAGCTGAAACACATAGCCGGGCACCCACATCTGCTTCTGACATTCATTCGTTGAATGTTGGTATTGAACAAGACATAGCTAGCCCAGCTATGCAAATGCACACCCCATCCATCCACTCAACTGGTTATCAACAACCAGTTGTTTCAATTGAACAAGGGGATAGAGCACATTTGCTAACTACTTCTCATTTGGAGAATGTAGTTATTGAAATAAGTAGGCCGCTGCCCCAGCCTATGACTTCGATTCTGTGCACCTCGAGTCTAAAGCCAATACACATAGGTACACATGAGTCTGGAGCATCTGTTGCTCAAAGTGCAGTTCTTCGTGAAATTGCCGGAATGACCAGAGTGGTGTCTTTTGACATTCCACAAGGACATGTTAGAAGTCCTACCAATGCTAACATTACGCCAACATTGAACGTAGGCACAACAGTTTATTCAACTGTTGTTACAACTGGTAATCTAAGTGAACCAGGTGTGAGTTTACCCGACTTCGTGTCACGGGAATATTTGGACGGCACCCTAAAGGCTATTCAAAATAATTTGGATACTCAAATGTCCAGTCTTAAAAGACTTTTGAAGGGAAAGAAAACTGTAGAAGAAGAGCCACCATCWGCCCCATCACCACCACATGTACCTGAACCGTCAGTACCAGATCAATCGGTGGATGAACTTAAATCGTTATTATATTCAAAAGTGATGGCATCTCAAAATCTAGATGCTGAAGATGCAAATTTGGTCGGTCTCTTACGTCAACAATTAGATATTAACCCTTTTGTTCGAGCCTCAGAGTTTTTGGCTTTTCAAGATGTGGTTACTGCTAGCTTCTCTAAAGTTAGTAAGTTAATMACATCCAATACCCAAGATCTAAAAAGTTCAATGGATGCCCTAGCTGAACGGGTGTCTACCTTAGAAGAAACTTGCAGGTCTCAGGCCATCTCTTTTAAACAAAGGCATGACGATCAGGATGATCCAGATAGTCATGAGGGGGAGAAAAAGAGACAGAGATTGGCCGAGTCATCTGAGCAAGGTGCAAGGGTTGGAGAGGTGCCATCAACTCAGGATGTTATTGCTGAAACCTCTGCCCCAAAATCTGTTCGGGAAAGAGTAATTGAGGCCATTGTAATTGAAGATGAAGAAATGGAGACAAGTCCTACGATCGAGCCAGTGGCTAAAAAGTCGGGGGACTCCACGGTAGGAACAAGGATGTTATTGGACTTGTCTGCCAACGTAGGTTTCAACGATGTGTTCTCTACTACTCTGGGTGGAGAGCAAGATTTTGGAGAAGACATTGACAACATTGACGAGTCGACTGGGATCTATTTTGATTTTGAAGCTGATATAGATGATGAAGATCCAGTTTTTCCTGTTCAAGAAGACCGTCAGTCTGTTCCAGAATCTTCCACTGCAGATGTACCTGATGTGTCAGACATTCCTGCTCAAAGAGAACAAGTTGATCCTACTGAAATCTTCACCAGAGATTATGTGTCATTCCATATCAGAGCAAATTTTCCTGGTTATGATCGAGCAAGAATTCGAAAGCCATATTTAGAAGATGTTTACTTTGGAATTTTCATCCGACATCGAAAAGCTCTGAGCGGTGATAAAGTTCTTGTCATTCATCGTCAGACCAAATATTACCGCATTGAATACAGACAACTTTTGAAAGCCAAGTGCCTACCAATAAGTGAAGTGCGTACCAAGCATCGGATTGTAACGATTAAACAAATTGATGCTCAAAAGCTTTTAAGAATCTGGTATCCTGTATTTACAGTTACTAGGCAGGATGGTCAGATTTGAAGGTTCATCGAAGCAGATTTTTCAAACTTATATTTAGATGATCTTGAATACATGTACTTTGAACTCAGAAACATGACGAACAAAAAGGAAGGAGAACTGATTGCTCTTGAGGCTATCAAGAGATTTATGCRTTGTCATGTKARGMTGGCGATGGTCATTGATGTTCAAATGGGCCTTGAAGACAATCAACGGATCATCAATCTAAAAAGACCAAATCAAGAATTAGAAAATATTGATGCTTATCTTGTCTATATGTTTCTTGAAAAGCCAGAGTTCGGGGTCATCTACTTTGCTTAACTTCAAGTAAAGAAATTCATGAGGTTTAGTGAGCTGAACAAATATTCTGATGGTACGATAAGATTAGTGAGAAGGGCACTTGACTTGAAAAGGGTGAATAATGACAGAGCTGCTGAATCAGAAAGGATGAGTTCTAAAGAAAGATATTTGTTGGTCAATGCGATAAACTTGCTCGAGGAGAAAATCCAATACAGGAACGCTCTGAGAAGATTAGAGAAAATTCTTGGACTTCGAAAGACTAAATTTACAAGAGTCCAAACTTGAATCCAAAGGGGGAGAATGTTGGGTTTGAGTAAGAGCTTTAATATTGTATTCAAGTTTCTCCTTAGTATACTTACCTTGTAATAGTGTAGCTTTACTATTTTCCTTAGTATAAATAGTATTTTCATTGTAATTGTCATTACAAAGTAATTAGCAAATTGTAATCAAGATTTGAGCTGTAATTTTCTCTCTCTCAATCAAATCAACCTTTGATGATATTTTCTCTACTATTCTATTCATCTTGATTCTTGAAGATCTTATCATGTTTGTATGAATCTTGGACTTCACAATACGTGATCGGTTTATAACTAATCCGTACGACCCTTAGGCGATTTAAGGCTAAACCGCACAATGCTTGGTCGTATTCATACTTCTCCGTTCAAAACCTTTGTCCGGTTTACATATTTCAAAATTCTCACTAACACCCTAAATCGCACAACACTTAAGCGATTTATGAATAAATCGGACACCTCCTATCCGGTTTAAGAGTAATCTGGACAAGCTTTGTCCGGTTTAGACTTAATCCGGTCGCCCTTTGTCCGAATAAAAACCTTAATCAGATAACTGAATTCTTCCCAATAATAAGCAACAATCAATAAAATCAGTAACAAATTTTATACAAAAGAAGTTTAGAAATCACTCACCTTAAAGTAAGAACTCAGATTTGAAGAAGATGGCAAAACTTCTTGAATATCCGGACAACATACTTCTCAAATGCTCCTCCTGATGTAGCATCGAGCATTTGTTTTGTAGTGAGATTCAACCATTGTAAAATGTCTCGAGTTGTATACAGTATGGAATGCCATGTTGAGGGCATTTTCTTAATAGCTCCTTGTACCTTTTCCAAGCATCGGGAACTGCTTCATCGTCCATTTGTTTAAAAATACAAATTTCGTTTATGGACTTAGCGTTCCGAGTGGGAGGAAAATATTTTTTTTTAAACTTTTCTGCCATGCTATTCCAAGAATCCACAGATCCTAGTTGTAAGGAATTGAACCAAGACTTTGCCCTATCCCTTAGAGAAAAAGGAAACAATGTGAGTCTCAGAGCATCATTAGATATTCGTAGGATAAGGAAAGTGTTAGTTATTTCCATGAATGATTTTAAGTGTGAGTGTGGATCTTTAGATGGCAAACCACTAAACTGACCGTTGGTTTGCAACATATTATACATCACTGGTTTTAACTCAAAATGGAGAGCTTCCATTTCTGGTCTAATTATCCTTGAGTTTAATTGATCAAAAACAGGAATAACATAGTCTATAATTCTTCATCTTTTGAGTTGGCCAGTCTAATTATTTTTCGGCGTCATTCAGTGGTGGGGGAGGCGGTGGAAGTGGATTTTCAGCCATATTGGAAGAGGTTAGAGTAGATAATAATGCTCTTTGCACTCTTCGTCTTTGTCTGAAAGTTCGCTCAATATCCTGATCCAATTCAAAAATCTCCTCGTGTGGTAGTCTTGGCATACACCACACCTAAAGTCAAGTGACAAGATGGTAGAAAATCAAATCTTTAGATTTACTAAAAAAAACTTTTGCCTAATCCCCGGCAGCGGCGCCAAAAACTTGTTACGAGAATTATATAAAATAAATCTCTCGGACTGTTAGCAAATGGAGACTAGTGCAAGTATACACTTATCAATCCACTATCGTCTTTTACACAGTAATAAAGTGGTAAAAATATCGAATATCATCCATGGAGAAAAGGAATAAAAGTTCGTTTTAATAGTCTAAATAAAGATATGATTTTAGATGGTGAATTCGAAGAAATATTTGTGGTGAGTTGGTTAAACACTACTGTTGTGAATAAGTAATAAAAGAGAGCTTAGGGTGTACAGATTTGTTAAGATATTAAACCGATTTTTAAGTAGACAGCATGCTACAGCATGGTTCTATAGCATGCTTTATAGATAACTTATCTTTACAACTAATAGCTTCTTTAAGGTACTCTCTCGAGATGTAGAATGACATACAGTCATACATTAAGCATTCATATCTCTATGCAAGGCTGGAGTCTCGACATTGGCTCAAACCATTCCTTTTATAAGCTAAATGGAGTGAAGATAACCCTTTTCCCCTATTTTTACTTTCCAAAATAGGAAAGTCGGCTACTACCACCTTCCCTCACATGCTTGCATAACCAAACTCACCCATACATGTATAAGCATATATATATATATATATATATATACACACATACATGCACATATTACATATCATGCATATAGGTATATGATCATATAAATCATATATACTTCCATATATATTTCATANATATATATATATACACACATACATGCACATATTACATATCATGCATATAGGTATATGATCATATAAATCATATATACTTCCATATATATTTCATATCATTCACATATATATATATAACATATACATATATATATATATATATATACGCACCTACATGCTATGCATATATCCCCATGCATAAAATACACATACTTACGCATTTAACCCATGTAAGCATGTATCCACATACACAATTAATTCACATAATAAATACTTTGGGTAATAATCAGAACCCGGTTATCACACTTAGTCCCACTCAGCCGGTTTACAAATTCGGATAACACAAAAGTCCTTGTCCGATTTACAAATCCGGACAAATCAATATTAACTTGTCCGATTTATCAATCCGGACATCACAAGGTGTTATGTCCGATCTACATATCCGGATAACTTGATATCAACTCGATCAAGTCTTGTCTGGATTACTTTTAATCCGGACAACACATCACTCGGATTATAAACATATCGGGCAACTTGATCGTATTTCTACTTATCCGTTCAATACATTTATTCGGTTTTCAAAGATAGAATTCCCTCAACATATCAATCCGATCAATACTATGATCAATTTCCTCTAAATCGGATGATACTACGTCCGATTTATACCTAATCCGGTCAAACCCTTGTCCGGTTTACTTCTATCCGGACAAACACGTGTCCGATTTAAATCTAAACCGAGTGATAAGTTTATAACACAATCAGTTATATAATTCCAGGAGATTTAAACACATTTAACCACTCACCTTTTGGAATAATTTTGAGAACCAAATTTGAATCCAACTTCTTGATTTCCACTTCAAACGTCCGATTAATAAGTAATCCCAATAAGACCTCAATTTTTTTCAAAGAAGCAGAGAACTCAATTTGAAACCCTTCTTCCATATTTATACCCCTTTCCTTAATAGGAAAGGCGGCTACTCCCGCCTTATTCCCACATGCATACATACCCATGCATTTTCATACTTTGCACATACATGCATGTTCCATATATATATATATATATATATATATATATATATACCATGTATGCATATAATATGTATGCATATATATATATACCATGTATGCATATAATGACCAGGCATATTAACACATTTTTAGATATGCATACTCACCTTTTGCATACACATTTATGCATAAAATTTCACATACTAGCATGATCAAATATACCAATTTATCATACTGTCGCATAAACACATAATAACAATCATGTATTAATTACCTCGGGTGATAATCCAAGATCCGGTTATCACAGGTTATTACCTGAGATAATTATTATGTGATTATTTGATATATGATTACGTGAATATGTGATTAATTATTATAATTAATCATATGGGTATATGCTTACATGAGATCAATATGTGATTGTGTATATTTTATGCATGAAAATGTACGAAGTTTTATATATATACATGTATGGGTGCATGTGTTTATGTGATATACGTGTGCATGAATTTATATGCATACATGATGGTCTTTGCATGTTAACTGCCTTTCCATTTATGGAAAGGTATAAAAGGAAGTGTCAAGGAGAAAGGCAAGTTTATTGCCATTCTTGGAAAGAAATAGATAGATAGAGAGAGAGAGAGAGAGAGAGAGAGAGAGAGAAAGTGTTTATGTGGGTTTTCATTGCTAAATTTGGAAACTGAAGTAAGAATCAAGTTGATCCATATTTGTTATTTCTTCATCTTCAAAATCTGAATCTACAAAGGTGAGTGTTTACCAAAAAATAACCTTTGCTTATGATTTGATTATTTGTTTATATCTTTGAGACGATGATGTATTGAAAATGTTGTATCTATTCTTGTTCATCTTCATTTGACCATATTAGAATTGTCAGAACACTGTGTTGTCTGAATTAATATATTATGTCTAATTAATAAAGTTTGCATCCGGACATAGTGTTGTCCGATGAGGGCTAGTCCGGTCACTGTGTTGACCAATGAGACATTGTACCCGAACACTTGTTGTCCTATAAGAGTATATACGGCCGAGTATTGCCCGGATTAAGAATCTTGTGCTTGTCCGATTAACTTATGCACGAACACTAAGATGTCTGGAGAGGGTGTGCGTCTGGTTATGATGTTTTTGTTTAAAATAGTTAAGGATCTTCTGGGTATTCCGGCTGAGTGTTGTCTGGACATGTGTTGTGCAGATAAACTTATCCGGAAGTATTATCCGGATGAGAATTAACATAATGAAGTTATTGTTGAACTTGAGTTTTTGATATTGAGATTTTTCACAATTAACATTTATTTGGTTTTAACACTATTATATTCTGAAAAGGAGTATTTCATATCTTTTAAAGTGGAAAAGATATTAAATTTTCTTCCACGCGTGGTGACATAAGTCTGTTATGGTTTGAAACTATATTTTGGGAAATGTTTCTTCCAGACGTGTTGACATAAGTCTGTTCTGGTTTGAAACTATATTTTGGGAATTGTTTCTTCCAGACGTGGTGACATAAGTCTGTTCTGGTTTGAAACTTTATTTTGAAATGTTTCTTCCAGACGTAGTGACATAAGTCTGTTCTGGAATGAAACTTTGTTTTAAGAAAGAGTTCCCCCAGACGTGGTGACATTTGTATGTTCTGGCTTGGAACTAGGTATGGGGTACTTCCAGACGTGATGACGTATGTCTGTTCTAGTAAGGAAACATGTTTTAAAGAAAAAAATAAGGGTGGCATATTAAGGAGAGGTGTACCTATGGATATAAGGGTGAAAATTACACGTTTCGATATTATTATAACTCTTGTTATTATAAATATCAGATACAATAATTCTAAATCGGCATTTCATTGTGACTTGATGATTTAGAGGTATTGTTCTCTTTAGAAATAATAACTTTGATGTTATTGAGAAAGGGAAAATGATTTATCACCAGAGGCTTTAATTGCCTAAGTTTTCTATCAAGTTTGAACATATGTAAGAATGATGCAAAAAGGCTCTGGTTGATCTTTTAGAAGGACCAAAGGAGATCTGATCATGTGAAAAGACTTTAAAATATTTTCGGAATTTTATGAACCAGAAGCTTTGTAACTTGAAAGTAGTTATTCTTATTATCTAAAGCTTTGTGTCTGAGCTCTGTATCATAGTTCTGTCTTTTAAAATAAAAATATTTTCTTCAAAAAAAATTAATAAAAGAGGAAAGAACCAGAGGAGCTCTAATTCTAGCTTATTTTATCTTTTAAAAAAATTTATGGTAGGTTCTTTCTGGACTAGAGACTGTTGATCCACAGGGTCTCTAGTTGGGCATTGTTTTGTTTAAATACAGAGGCTCTGGTCAGTGGAGCCAGAGGATCTGTTATCAAGGGCAGAAGAGCTCTGGACAGTAGACCTAGAGGAGCTCTGGCCCGTTGAGCCAGAAGAGTTTTATGGCAAATCTGTTAAGAGATATAGTGTTCCAATATATTGCATTATAGGCTATGTGTTGTAGCAATCTGTTGGCTTTATATTTTGATTGACAAACAGATTGCATATTTTTGTTGAAATGCAATTATTTTTATATAAAAGATGTTTTATCATATTTTGGTGATCTTCACCCTGCATTTTGCAAAGATGGATTTACTCACTAGATCTTCCGGTCTAACCCTCCTTTTGTGTTTCAAAAATGTGCATTGTAGGAACTGCGGGGTCTCGAGATAATAAGGGGAAGAGGAAAATATAATTATTTTCCTTATGTGTTATCTGCTTTATGAAGATCAGCTTGATGCATGTGTATTTCGAAGATGCATGTTCATATACATGTGATAGTGCAGGGACATTCTTTTGAAAATTTTCATATGTAAATTTTGTACATATTGAATCCTTGTACTAGTGGGACTTATGTGGTGTAATCTATATTTCTTTTATATGAAATATATGTTATATGCAAATGTGGAGTTTGGAATGTTACATGTTAAAAGTGAGCATTTACGATCTTATCTTCCAGTTATCTTAATTTTAAGCAAGGTGAGATTTAAAGCCAAAAGTACTTGACATTTGGACTTTTTGGGGAATTAAAGTAACTGAGTAACTACTAAAAGTTGATGGAAAACATCAACTAACCAAGTCTAAGAAACACACAAGATACAGAAAGCCAAAAATAAAAGAGTTGCTAAAAGAAACGATTAAGAAGTCTTGTGCTTGATAAAGTCTTTTTCTTGGGTAGAAAGTTGATGTTCAAGAAGTAAGATTCTTGGCTTCACTTTGCTCGCTTAGCATATTGAGAAAGAAGAATTTCTCAGCTATTTAAACCCATTGCATTAAATACAAGTCAGACGGTACAAGACACGTGGCAAGTTTCTAGAGGTGAGCTTGTCCTTTGTTCAAATATACAGGATTTGTTGTATATGAAAAGTAGTTTTTCACAAAGTAGGTAAGCACACTTGGAGACAATTTTGTGTGTAGGAGGATAAGAAGAAAAAAAAAGTAATCTTATTCAACAAGATTCATTTGATCGCTGACAATGGAATGACACTAAGGTTTCTTCAATGTATACTGAATCTTGAGTATATTTCACACATTTGTAGATAGACTTGCTATCACTGAAACCGCATCAGATCGCGAACTGATTATCTCTCTCTTCAGCTTTATCTTCGATATCATTCAAGGTTTTGTGGTGTGAGTTTTTTCTTCTTGAAGAATACTTGTCTCTGAGAGAATTACAATACATGTTTAGCAATCACTGAACAGACTCAGTGATGATCGCTGAAGCTGGATCAAGAGAAAGTACTTTTCATAAGATAAAAAGGATCATCATCAAATTAATGAGAGAGGATCAACAGTGTTCTCTCATTACCGAGATTGAATTCATAAATTATCAAGCATATTTATATAATCTATTTTATTTAAGCTATTCTCAAAGAATGTGTAACACCCCAAACTCCACATTTGCATATAAACATGTACTTCATATATGTTAGGACTGAAATCAGTGTATAATTGTATTCGTTTTGAAAGATAAAATTGTCTATAATTGTTTAAAAGTCACCGTGTTTGACTTTTCTTAGAGATGTTTGACTTTGACCATTGTCTTGTTTGACCCTATATAAAGGGTGTTGGCTTTGTAAATTGTGTAAAGGATGCTTATTGTAAAAATCAATATACGTATATTGAAGTTTGACCAAAATTAAAGCTTTGACTTTTCCTCTCATCTCTCTTAAGTGTTTTTAATTTATATATCCAGATCTGCCATGGATTATGAAGCTTTATGAAGATTGATCATTAAAGAGGACTAACAATTGGTATCAGAGCAGTGTGTGCACGAAATCAATAGAAGAAATCAACGAATCTGAAGGAATTTTTTTTTTAATTTTTTGTGTTCTTAATTGTGTTCTTCATTTTTCTTTGATTTTGATCCAATTTTTTAAAACAAATTCATGTTTTTGTTTAACAATTTGGGATCAATCTGTGTGGAATTACATTGTGAATTTTTTTTGTTCACAAATTTTTGTAGTTTGATCATTGCTTTTTCAAGATTTAATCGTTTTTGTGTTTTTTTTTTTAAAAATTGTGTTCTTGATTTTTTTTAATCTTTGTGTTTTTGATCCAATTTTTGTTAAATATTTTTGTTTTTTTGTCTTTTTAGACCTAAATCGCTCAAAGCCCGTATCATCTCAGCCCATTTGGATTAGGCCCAACAGACTTGGACTATTTTATCACAACAGGTTTTTTCAAATCACACAGGTTCTTGAGCTCCTTGTCCGATCAAGAGGTAAATCGATTGAGGCTTAATCGAAGATCTTCATAAATCGTTGGCTTATACCTTGACCGAATTCGCATCACTTGAGCGGATTTGTCCGAATTTGAACACCTTTTGAGCGATGTTGACCGGATTAAACATCATATGGTGAGCGATTTAAACTTGTCTAAGTGAGCGATATCGCCTAGGTCGTGAGCGGGTTTGACCGGATTCTGGCTTATTGAGCGATTAAGGCATTGCCTTAGGAGATTTAGGTACTTCTTTGGACGTGTTAGGCTGAGTACTCAGCGATTTAGAATTACTCCTTGAGCGATTAAGTGTTGATCATTGACCGGATTCGCACACCCTTTGAGCGGAGTTAACCGAATACGTACATCACTTAAGCGAATTCAACCGGATTTCTCTTTATCTTCAACAAAGTTGCTGGCTGGTTTGAGGTTAATCACATATCATTCAATCACGAGGTAAGTCATCTGCTTCACCAATTCAGAGATTAAATCGCTCGTTTCAAGGATTCAAGGTTAAATCGCTCATTCAATCAGGTTCATTTGATTTTGTGTTGTTTGGTTTTGAGTTGTTCCATTTTTGAGTTGAATAGTAGCAATCATTTTCATTTTCTTGCTAAATCGCACATCACAGTGATTGAAGTTGCATCTTGAATGTTCCTTGGGCAATCAACATTAACCTCAAATTTGCACCAGCTAACAAGCTGAGCAGTGGTACAGCTAGAGAACTTTGAAATTGACAGCCACGGGGATTCCTTTATCTTTCTTTTGATACAGTTGCAATCATAGAAATGGGGAGCAGATGAGAACAGTGTGGTAGCTGAAAGGCATGGCAGAAAAGGCTTTGCTGGCTGTTTGCGATTCTGTTTTCAAGCTTTGGGTGTTGTGTTAGTCTGTTGTATTCAAGTTCTGAATATCATCTATTCTGTGTATATTGATGTTGTCAAGAAGAACAAATGCTTTTGTTCTTCATAGTTATTTGCCCGAAGAACACAGAGGTTTGGCAAATGATGTAACAACCCCAAATCCATACATTGCATATAACACATATTTCATACATAGAATACATGTTTTCCCCACAAAGGTCCATAATACAAGAGTCTATAACGTGAAATACATAACTCAAAAGTTCAAAAAGTACATGCTCTTGTATCCTAGCATCTATGCTCCAAAA
>NC_037537.1:14592028-14601715 GCF_001531365.2 Cynara cardunculus var. scolymus | reverse complement strand
ATTTTGGATTAAAATTGTAATTATCTTTGTATGACTATATCGTGTTAAAGTCGATAAACTTTTATTTATGACCTTTTGTAAATTGTTTCTCTTAAACTGTGACAAGATTCGCTTGCCTGTTACAATCCCGTGTTTCCGCTTTAGCGGGGTGTGACAAATATTCATATTATTCAAACATGTATGCACTTATTTCATGTATCATGTATTGTTGTCACATTCACGCATACCATCATATAATTTATTAAATAATCATGTAAAATTTACCTTGACCCAGGTTATCTGAAACCAGGTTATAACATACTACAAGAACAAATTTCTTCTCTCGAAACAAAGAGATGCGGGTAAAGCGTTGATGGCAAAAGACGATCATTGGTTTAACTAAACTGATGAGAAGGAAAAATCAGAAGCAGTAGCTCACATATGCTTGATGGCAAGAACTGAAAGTGGTTCTTCAGATGAAGGAGAAGAACAAAATGCTGAAATGGAAGAAGACGTATTGGAGAATTCATGCATTAATCAGATGCAAAAGATGATGCTTAAACTCCAATCTTTCCAGCAACAATTAAAAACAGAAAAATTGAATTCAAATAATTATCAAAAAGAATTACAAACACAAAAAGAAAAATACATCAAATTATTTGATGAAAATGCTGGAAATTTGGATTGGGTAAAATCTTTATTATCTGAATCTAAAACATTTAATGAAAAAAATCCAATGTCTTAAAAACCGAGCTATCTGATTCCAAGGAACGATATAAGTCGTTAGAATTAGTAAATGAAGAACTAATTGTTAAAATTAGTAAGCTTGAATAAAAAATTATTCAATTAAATGAAAAACTGAAGTCTAAGGAAGAAAAGTTATATAAGAGAGGGTAGACTGATCAAAAAAAATTCTGAACAAACCCTCTAAAACAAGATTCTTTAACCCTCGGGAAGAGTTGGGGTACGAAAATCCAAAATTTTTAAAAAAAGTTTTATATTATACCCCGACTCTATATAAATTTGAATATCTTGATTGCGGACCCGAGTTTTCAATTAAATTTACAAAATCTTCTAATGAGGTAGAACAATGAGAAGATTTTAACCGACAAAGAAAAGACAAGATGCAAGTTCCATTTGATTATAAAAACTTAAATGATAGCTACAAAAATCAAGACTCTGTACTTTCAACTGATTATTTTCACAGCTATTCTAAAGCAGAGCTTGAATCTAAACACGTTGAACCAAAGTTTTATACTCCTACTTTAATTTTAGAAAAACAAGTGGTTCAGTTGGAAAAGATTTTAAATGAAGAACGACTTTCATTTAATCAACAAAAGCAAGAATTTTTAAATAAAATTGAGGATTTACAAAATTCTAAAGTAAAAAMGRAACAWKTTGAGTCTGAGTATTTCTCGTGCAATAAATCTTCAAGTGAAGCTTTTGATTCAGAAGAAATAAATATTTTAAATGAGAAAATTAATTTTTCAGATATCTTGAATTCAGAAGTTTGTTTAGATGATGAGATTAATCAGTTCGACTTCTCTAAGAAACTTCCTAGTCATGAAGATTTTCTTGTTAAAAATGAAATGACTAAGGACTCTGACTTAGCTTCAAATTTGGAAAAGAATTTTAATGGAAAACCTGTTTCCAAGGATTGGTATTATAAAAAGACTAAAACTAAAAAGAATTCGAGGAAACAGAAGAAGCTTACTAATAAGAAAAATAAACACAAAGATCATCATTCAATTAAAGCTGATGATTTTATTTTTCCTGTTTCAAATTACCCGTTGAAGTTTAAGAAGGTTTGGAGGGTAAAAGAAGAAGAAAAATCTTCAACTCGATAGAAGAAGAATAATTTTACTAAGTCTGTATTAAATGATTCGACATTGAATAATTCTGTAAAAATATATTCAGTAGATGAATTGTTTGATATTAGAAATGGTAAAAATAATTGTTCTCCATGTGGATTGAATGAGTTACTTAAGTCTTTTACTTCTTTTAAGCCTTATCATTTCATGCATTCTGCTTTAACTGCTTTATCTAAGAAATTTCATTTTAAAGAACGTTGGTTTGGTACATATAGTGTACCACCAACAAGATCTGATCTCAAAGGACCCAATCTAAAATGCGTACCAAAACCCAATTAATTCACTTTTGCAGGTTAACCGGCATGTGTGGTTCTTAGACTCCGGATGTTCTAAGCACATGACTGGTAGAAAAGAATTATTATCTAACTATGTTGAATATTTTGGAGGTACGGTAAGATTTGGAAACGATCAATACGCGCCTATCCTTGGATACAGTGACGTAATTTCTGGGAATTTAATAATAAAGAAAGTGTCGTATGTCGAAGGACTTGGACATAATCTTTTCAGCATAGGTCAATTTTGTGATAAGAATTTAGAAGTTTTTTTAAAGCTAACCAGTGCAGGATCTGTACTACTGATGGTAAGGAGCTTCTAGCTGGAATCAGAAGATCAAACCTCTACACAATTGACCTATCCAACACACAAGTAGATACTGATGTCTGCTTGATATCCAAGGCAGCCTTGAAGCAGAATCTGCTATGGCATCGGCGTCTTTCTCATTTAAACTTCAAATATTTGAACAAGTTGGTTTGTGACAACTTGGTTAAAGGCATCCCAGACTTAAAGTTTCATAAAGATCATGTATGCAGTGCATGCGAGATGAGTAAGCTGAAGAAAGCTTCACATAAGCTGAAGACAGAGTTCAATACCGAACGTCCTCTACATCTACTCCATATGGATCTCTGTGGTCCTATGCGAGTCCAAAGCATTAACGGAAAGAAGTATATGTTGGTCATAGTTGACGATTACTCGAGATATACCTGGGTTTATTTCCTGAGGTCAAAGGATGAAGCGGCTGAGACAATTATCTCATTCTTGAAGACAGTTCAAAATAATCTGCAACTGCCAGTTCAGAAAGTCCGAACTGATATCTGAACTGAATTCAAGAACAATACACTCGGCTCATTTCTCGAATCCATAGGTATCACACATACGTTCTCGGCAGTCTGGACACCGAAACAGAATGGTGTCATTGAGCGTAAAAATAGGACATTGGTGGAAACGGCGCGTACACTTCTTACATGTTCAAAGCTTCCACTATTCCTATGGGCTGAAGTAGTGCCGACTGCTTATTTTACCCAGAACCGATCTCTCGTTCACAGAAGGTTTGGTAAAACTTCGTATGAAATGATAAACAAAAGAATACCTAATATCAAATTCTTTTGAGTTTTTGGTTGCAGGTGTTTTATATTAAATGATAAAGAGGACAAAGGGAAGTTCGCTGCAAAAGCTGATGAAGCGGTCTTCGTAGGCTTTTCAAAAACGTCTGCTGCATATAGGGTCTACAATATGAGGACTAAAATCATCAATGAAAGCGTGAACGTGTCATTTGATGAAGTCATTGATGTGGCTTCTGAACAATTCAGTTCAGGACCCGGGCTGATAATTAATACTATGCAGAAAGCTGATAAACCTGAATCTTCAATTTTTGATAATTCTGATTTAGATTCATTGTTTGAGAACTTTTACGAAAAATATTTTGAAAATAAATCTAATCAGTCTAATGATTTGTCCAGGAATATTCATATCGAACAACAGTTATCTGGCCCATCTTCTGATGTTCCAGTAACTGAAATTGAAGAAGAAACTGAAGTAGTTGATGAAGAGATTGAGATGGAAACTCCTAACTGTCCAGTTCAGCGTGAAGATGGTGTAAATTCTGATGTGCAAGAGGTATCAGTCGTGCAAGATGAAAATACCTTACCTCAGCAAGATATTCAACCTACTCCAGTTCCAAATATTGAACCTTCACCTGAACCAGTTTCGATTAACTCCCCAAATACTTACACTGATCATAACTCAGATCAAAGTTCCTTTGTTCCCCTACCTCATAGCAAGAAGTAGACTAGGAATCACCCAATACATCAAGTTATTGGTGATCCATCAGCACCTATTCGTACACGGTCTGCTACAGCTAATGAGTGTTTATACTCCACGTTTCTAAGTAACATTGAACCAACTAAGGTATCTGAAGCCTTAGTTGATCTGGATTGGATACTCGCGATGCAAGAGGAGCTGAACCAGTTTGAAGGACTGAAATTCTGGAGATTGGTACCTCGTCCCAACAATAAGACGATTACTGATACAAAATGGGTATTCAAGAATAAAAAGGATGAAGA
The DNA here is from genome assembly GCF_001531365.2 of Cynara cardunculus var. scolymus. Taxonomy (NCBI): domain Eukaryota; kingdom Viridiplantae; phylum Streptophyta; class Magnoliopsida; order Asterales; family Asteraceae; genus Cynara; species Cynara cardunculus. The sequence continues at coordinate 14,597,526 of NC_037537.1, read as the reverse complement.
CGGTGTTGTTGTCAGAAATAAGGCCCGACTCGTCGCTAAAGGATACAATCAACAATAAGGTGTTCACTACGACGAAACCTTTAACCCGGTAGCACGGATCGAAGCAATATGGATGTTTCTGGCGTACGCTGCACACTAGAACTTCACAGTGTACCAGATGGACTTCAAGATAGCATTCCTGTATGGTCTTCTCAAGGAAGAAGTCTACGTTGCTCAACCGGAGGGTTTTGTGGATCAGTCAAAGCCGGATCACGTCTATATCCTCGATCGAGCTCTATATGGTCTTAAACAAGCTCCGAGAGCCTAGTATGACATCTTATCATAATCTCTTGTAAAGTCAGGCTTCTCGAAAGGTAATATTGACACAACCCTTTTCATTAAAAAGGAAAAGTCGGATATTATTTTGATATAAATTTATGTAGATGACATAATATTTGGATCTACGAACCCAAAATACTGCAAAAACTTTTCTGCCTTAATAGTTTTGCGTTTTAAAATGAGCATGATGGGTGAGATGAACTTCTTTTTAGGACTTCAAGTAAAACAATTATCTTCGGGAATTTTTATCTGTCAAACGAAATATATTTTTGATATCCTGAAGAAATTCAATTTGGAAAACTGTTCATTTATCAAAACACCTATGGCTTATGGAACGAAAATACATGTTGATCCGTCTGGAAAAGCTGTAGATCAGAAAACATACTGAGGCATGATTGGTTCTTTAATGTATTTGACGTCTTGTAGACTGGATATTATGTTTTAAACACATCTTGGTGCTAGATATCAGTCTAATCCAAAGGAGTCCCATTTAAGTGTCGTTAAGCGCATTTTCCTTTATCTAAAAGGGACTGCTAATCTTGGACTCTAGTATCCCAAGGGTACTAGTTTTGAACTGACAGCTTACTCAGATGCAGACTACGTAGGTTGTATGTTGGATAGCAAAAGCACTTCGGGACATCTACAATTTTTGGGAGACAAATTAGTCAGCTGGGTGTCAAAGAAATAGAACTGTGTGTCCACATCTACTGCTGAAGTAGAATATGTAGCTACTGCTAGCTGTTGTTCTCAAGTTTTATGGATGCAGACACAGCTCAGAGACTACGGGTTTTATTTTGGACCAATAAAAGCGGATATGCGACAGCTGATTTGATTTGCTACAACTAATCTGCAAAAACAAATATCTTATATAAGAATAGAAACCTCATATCCACAGTTCTATGCCGATAGGTTACTTCGATGTGCCTTAACAAAATTCCCATTTACTGTGATTCTAAAAATGCAATTGCTATTTCCTGTAATTCTGTTCAACACACAAAATTTCCTGTAATCGATTTTGGGCTTTTAATGGTCATAAAGAATATCATATTATCATAAAAGGATTCTAATAAATCAGGTTTTAATCGAGTTTTGTCGCAGTTTTTGTCGATTTAGTGTTTAGAGTTTTGACCGGATTATTCACCGGAGAAGGTAACCGGAGTTTACTCCGATCAACCATAATCCGGTTGATAATTGTCCGGTTTAGGTTTTGAGTTAGAATTTTTTTTGTTTTCTTTTGTTGACCGGATTTCTAATCCGGTTGATTTTTTTTGTTTTTAATTTTTTTTAAGTTTTTCTTTTAGTAATATTTTTTTTTAGTTTTATTATAATTTTTTTTCTAATAATTTTTTAGACAAGTTTTTTTAGAATTTTTTTTAAGTAATTTTTTTTAGTGTTAGATTTTTTTTACGAATTTTTGTTTATATTTTAAAAAAAAATTTAGTTTTAGTTTCTTTTGTTTAAATTTTTTTTAATGAATTTTGTTTAGTTAAACTTTTTTTAGTTTTTTTTGAAGTTTTGAATTTTTTTAAGGTTTCCAATTGTTTTTTAATTTTTTTTTACATTGATTTTGAGAAATTCGCTTTATATATTAATTCGGGAACTAATTTTTTAAACATTTTACAGGTATAAGTGGCGGATCAACAACATCAGTCTGACAAGGAATCCCGTATTCATTCAGTCAGGTCTGATAATCTCAATAACCCTCCCCAGCCATTAAACCAACCCATACCTAAAGAAACTTTACTCCCACAAAGCCAATTCCTCGAAATAGAACTTAACAACCATTCTTTTAACTTTGATATGCCCGCCGAATATCAAATTATACCAGAAATCCTGCGCGGACATCCAATTTCGTATTCCCTTTTTGCCATACATCTGTCCCTATGATATACCTTCAGCAGTTTTGGAATACTCTAGTACTAGCCAAAGACGGAGATACATATTACTTCAAATGAAGCGTAGACGAGTATGTCAGTCGGTTGACGCTAAAAAGACTAAAAAGAATATTATGCCTTCCCGGACCAGGCTTGACAGGCTTTGAGTCACTTGTGACTGATGACGAACTCTGTCGTGACATCAAATGGTTAGGATACTCGCAAGAGTTGACTAATCCGTCACAATTCAAACGGCGATTCCTACCTTCTATCTGGCATCTCCTATTCTCGATCCTCAACAGATGCCTAACGTCAAAGACTGCTGGAATCGATACGTGCAGCAGTCGTTCCTGAAATTCTTCCATGGAATCATGTTTACGCGCAAGTACGATTATGCGCTCGTAATATGGAATGAACTAGTCGAGCTCATCAACGCTAAAAGATTTCCGTCTAAAGCCAGAAAGTTCGTGCCATTTCAACGATTTCTGCAACTATTCATAAAAGTCATGATGAACTCAAACGAAGACATTCCAGCCAGAACAAACAGTGAAATGGGGCCGTCGTTCGTCATGACTTGCATTCGGCAACATACCGAAGTTGAAAATTTGGACTCCATAATGGAAATCCAACCCGAGCTATTTGCCTTCGCTGATCAGAGGGCTCAGTGTGTAGTTGATTATAGGAGAGTGATAGATCCTATAGTTCAACCAGAACCGGTTGAACTTGCCCCAGGATCACCCCATGCCTCAGCTGAGAGAGAAGGTATAGCTGTAGGTGAGAGTGTTCAGGAACAAGGGTTACTTGAACAGGGTTGTGCGTTGAAGGAAAATGTAATTGAGAGGGGTGATGAGGAGTGGGGAGCCTCTGATCAGCATAGTACTTCAACAAATAGTACTTCATCGACTTCTTCAAGTTCAGAAGATACAATATCCGATAACCAGGCAGCTCAGGGTGATGACAATGATAATGATGATGATGATGATGATGATGATGCGGACAACCCTGCTCAACCGATGCTTCCACATAATATTCAACTTGGAGCAGTGGTTGATAACATTGACGATATTTTTTCAGAATTTGAAGCTCCACAGACTTGTCCAAGTCTGCATTCACTATCGTTCAATGTTGATGATTTTGGAGTCAGACCTGATGAATATGATCGTATGCTGGAAGATATGTCTGATATTCCAGTAGAAGGAGGTGATGAGGGACCTGAAGTTAAAAATGTTGAGAGGTTGAGTGCAAGGGAAGTAGAAAAAGATGGAGAGTGTGAGAGTGGAGCACAAAATCAAGATCAAGCTCCTATTCTAGCGGAAACACATAGCCGGGCACCCACATCTGCTATCGACATTCATTCGTTGAATGTTGTTATTGAAGAAGACATAGCTAGCTCAACTATGTAGTTGTACACCCAACCCAACCACTCAACTGGTTCTCAACAACCAGTTGTTTCATTTCATCATGAGGATATAGCACTTACTCTATCTACTTCTCACTTGGAGAATGTAGATATTGAAATAAGTAGGCCGATACCCCAGCCTACGACTTCGATTATGTGCACCTTGAGTCTAGAGCCTATACACTTAGGTACAAGAGTCTTGAGCATCTGTTGCTCCCATAGTAGTTCTTAGTGAACTCGCCAAAACGACCAGAGTGGTATCTTTTGACCAATCACAAGGACCGGTCGGAACTCCTACCAGTGCTACCACTTTGCCAACACTGAATGTAGGCACAACAGTTTATTCAACTGTTGTCTCAACTAGTAATCTAAGTGATCCATGAGTGATATTACCAAACTTTGTGTCAAGGGAATATTTGGACGGCGCCCTAAAGGCTATTCAAGATAACATGGAAGCTCAGATTTCTAGTCTCAAAAGATTGTTGAAGGGGAAGGAGCAAGTAGAAGAAGATCAACCATTTGCACCATCACCACCGCCTGTACCTGAGCCTCCAACGGTACAAGAGCAATCGGTGGATGAGCTCAAATCCTTGTTGTATGCCAAACTGATGTCATCTCAAAACCCTGATGCGGAAGATGTAGATCTGGTTGGGCTCGTCAGATAGCAAATTGATGAAAACCCCACAGTTAGAGCCTCAGAGTTTTTGGCCTTTTAGGATGTGGTTGCTTCTAGGTTCTCTAAAGTTAGTAAGTTAATCACTTCAAACACTCAAGTTCTTAAAAGTTCAATTGATACCCTCTCTGAACGGGTATATATCCTAGAAGAGACTTGTCGAGCTCAGGCCACCTCACTGAAACGAAGGCATGATGATCCGGATGATCCTGATCATCATGAGGGGGAGAGAAAAAGACGAAGGGTGGCTGAGTCGTCTGCTCACACTCAAAGTGTTGAAAGAGAGCCATCTTCTCAAGATGTTAACGTAGAAAGTTCTGTTCCTGAATCTACAAGGGAAAGAACTACTGAGCCAATTATTGTGGAAGATGATGAAGTATTAGAGACAAATCCAACGATCGAGCCAATGGTTGAAAAGCCGGTGGACTCCATGGTAGGAACAAGGCTGTTATTTGGATATGTCGGCCAATGTTGGTTTAATGAAGCTTTTGCTACAGAACTGGGTGGAGAACAGGATTTCAGTGAAGATATTGATAACATTGACGAATCATCTGGGTTATATTTGACTTTGAAGCTAACATTAATGAAGAAGACCCATTATTTCCATTTCAGGGTGATCGCCAGACTTTGCCTGAACCCTCCACTACAGTTGAAGCATTTGATCCGACCGAGATATTTTCAAAGAATTATGTGCCGTTTGCAATTCGTGCGAACTTTCTAGGCTATGACAGGGCAAGAATCAGAGAGCCTTATCTTGAAGACATTTATCTTGGCATCTTCCTCCGACACCGCAAAGCTCTAAGTGCTGATAAGATTCTTGGTATTCACAAAGAAACCAGAGAATATCGTATGGAGTATAAGTACTTCTGATAAGTCCAGAAATCATACAAACATGATGTAATCTTCAAGAATCATGATGAACATAAAAGGTAGAAAGAATATTATCAAAAGATGATTTGATTGAGAGAGAGAGAGAATTACACAGCACTAATCTCTTGATAATTCTGCTAATAACAGTTGTAATGACAATTACAAGGAAATTACTATTCATACTAGGAAATAGTAAAGGCTACACTATTACAAAACAATTACACTAAGGAGAAACTTGAATATAACTTTAAAGCTCTAACTTGAACCCAAAGGCAATTGTTTTTGGTGTAGTGGGTAAGCGCTTGATCCTAACAATTGGTATCAGAGCAGGTCACGGGTTCGAATCCCATGGTGTGCATAATAT
>NC_037537.1:14571236-14591918 GCF_001531365.2 Cynara cardunculus var. scolymus | reverse complement strand
GCTGCTACGCTATAAGGGAAATAAGGTTGCGCCTTCACCAAGGCAATTGCTTTTGGTGTAGTGGGTAAGCGCTTGATCCTAACAACTTCCTTAAAGAAAAGCGTCTCCCGATCAGCCATGTTCGGACCAAACATCGAGTTGTGTCAATTAAATAAATTGATGCTCAAGGACTTCTTAGAGTCTGGTATCTGGTATTCACAGTGACACGACAAGATGGTAAGGTCTGGGTGTTTTGCGAACCTAACTTCTCCAACTTGTATTTAGAAGATCTGGAGCATATGTACCACGAAATTTGGAATATGACGAACAGAAAAGAAGGAGTTCTAGTGGCTCTTAATGCGATCAAAAGGTTTATGCGGAGTCATGTCAAGGTGTCTATGGTTATTGATGTCCAAATGGGTCTTGAAGACAATCAAAGAATCATTAACTTGAAGAGACCTGATCAAGAGCTAGAAGACATTGAAGCTTATCTATTTTACATGATTCTTGAACTATCAGAGTTCGGGGTGATATACGATGTTAAGGGTCGGATAAAGAAGTTCATGAGATTCAATGAGCTGAACAAATTTTCTGATGGTACTATTAGAATGGTGAGACGGGCGCTTGAAACAAGGAGAGCTAATAATGATAAACCTGCGGAGTCTGAGAGAATGAGTCCAAAAGACAGGTATTTGCTGATTAATGCCTTGAATTTGCTTGAAGAAAAATTGCAATATCGGAATGCTCTGAGGAGGCTGGAGAAACTGCTCAGACTCAAAAAGACTAGATTTACAAGAGTTCGATCTTGAATCCAAAGGGGGAGATTGTTGGGTTCAAGAATGTGCGTTAAAGTTGTATTCAAGTTCTCCCTTTGTATTGTTTTGTAATAGTTAGGCTTTACTATTTTCTTTAGTATAAATAATAATTAGCTTCCTAATTGTCATTAGTTCAATTGTTAATCAGATTAGAGTTGTAATCAATTTAGTACTTTTCTCTAAAAGAAATCTATTCCAAGATTTGGTGAAAATCTCTCTACTCTTGTTCTTGATCTAGATCTTGAAGATTATATCTGATTTGTATGATTTGGGAATTACAAATTAGAAACGGGTTAGATCAAGAAAGTCAAAAACCTCTTAGCATAGCCAACTATCATGCCCTTGTAGTATGGAATTGTAATTGAAGGGGAAATCTCCCGTAAGGAGAACTAGATATTGAAAACAATAGACAGTTTCCTCAGTCTACGACATCAATTGTATACACTGAGATACTAGAGCCGATAAACACATTAGGTACACTGGATTCAAGAGCATTTGTTTCTCCACGTGTTGTTCTTAGTGAACATGCCTGAACGACTAGAGTAGAGTCTTTTGACATTCTACGAGGACCGGTAGGAATTCATACCAGTGCTACCACTTTGCCAACACTGACGTAGGCACAACAGTTTACTCAACCGTTGTTACAACTGGCAATCTCAGTGATCCAGTTGTTATCTTACCAGACTTCGTGTCAAGGGAATATTTGAACGGCACCCTAAAGGTTGTTCAGGATTCTTTAATGTAAGAGATCAATGGTCTGAAACGTCTTCTGAAAGAAAAGCAACCAGCCATAAAAAAAACTCCTGCTCCGTTGCCACCGCCTACACCCTAACTTCTAGCAGAGTCAAATTTATCGGTGGATGTCTCAAGTCCATGTTGTATGCTAAGATGCTCATTTAACAAAATAAGGGACTCGACGGTTGCAGATTTGGTTGGTATGCTAAGACAATCAATAGAGGATGTTGGTCCCGTTAGGGTCTACAAGATATTTAGAAACAGTTTGTTGTAGGGGAGGGATGAATACAAACACATAAAAATTTTCTAACTTAAAATATATATTGATAAAGAAGGATCAATACAGATTTTACAAGATTGTATGCGGAAAAGATAAGGTAGATAACCTATCTACACAATCTTAAGTTACACACAAAAGTTCTTAGCAAGAAGAAAAGATTTGTTGTTTAAGACTAAGAAGAAAGAGAGTTCTTTCCGGGTAAGAATTATTTAGAATACTTGAAACGGGATTCTAACTTGCTTTGAAGATAAATGTATTGTGTTCTTAGATGTGTGTGTTATTTTTCGTTTGCACGTAAGGATTAAGGTTCAATAGTATTTCTCTGCATAGAGATAGACCACATCTATTTATACCCATTGCATTAAATGCACATTTAATGCAATGCAGTAGGGTTTRAACACGCGTCAAGCCTTTAGAGAAAGACTTGTCATTTGCTACAGTGAATAGTACAAAAGCTTATTCATGAGCAGACATCCTTTCACAGAGTTGGTGGGTAGTAGAGTCAACTAATCGGCTCTGTACCTTACTATACTCTATAAAGGGTATGGGTTTGTCCTTTGTGTGTGAAAGGACAAGACAAAAGCAATCTTGTTCAATAAGCTTCTTTTAATCGTTGAATGGTGGAATAACCCTGAAGGTTTCTACAGCATTCGCTGAGGCTTGGGCAATCTTCACACATATGTAGACCAGGTTGTAATCACTGAATGCCGCTTTAGATCACGAACGCGCCAGTCTCTAGTCTTCAGTATCAGTCTTCGACTTTCATTGAAGGTTCTTTGGTGTGAGTTTTGTCTTCTTGAAGTATCGCTGTCGCTGATGGATTTACATTACATGTTCTCAGCGATCACTGAACAGACTTAGTGACGATCGTTGGAACTGAAAGACAGAAACAATAATACCTCGTATAAGGTAAAAGGAATTATCATCAAATCAGTGAGAGAAAGGATCAATAATCTCCCCTATTGGATGATAACAAAGAAACATAAAGAGAGTTGCCTTATCAAATCACATTAAGGAAAAGTTATATATAAAGTACATGTCCCTTCTAACTGTTTTGGGATCTTTTTCAGTGAGTCAGTCTTTACTTTGAAAATTTTCTTAAGTTATAAGTTTAAGAAAAAGTATAAGATGGGAAACTGAAACTAAAACCATGTTCACTGACTTATAGATTGTCAGTGAATGTAAGAGTAACACTGGAACTCAGAGACTTGTGTCCCTATTACTCTTTTCAGGGATCTTTTTCAGTGATGCACAAGAAATACTTATATTAATTTCAAAAGGAAAAAATACAAGTCATTCAGTACATGTCTTAGACTTACAAATTATAAGTTGAACACTGAAAGTAGACATAGAATACAAAAGGTTCATACAGCAAATGGACAAATTACAAAGTAAAGTAACTAGTCTAAGTCGTTCAGATTGATGAAACCAGGTACATTTTCTCCAAGCTCCTTTCGACGTAGAAACTCCCTTCTGATCTTGTGGTCCATCATTTCACCTTTGAAGTCTTCATCTAGACAGAACCTGAGATATCTGAGGTGTTCCATTGGGCATAGATGTAACTCAGACATTATTTGGAATCTTGCTTTGCCATCATAGTAAAGCAATATAAGTCCTAACTAAGGCTTCACATGCACAGTGTTGGGTATGTAAGGACCCTTCGCTGGCAGTGAGAGATTCAGCATCGATATGTCTGGCTTCTACGAAGCCCTCAGGACTTCATCTAACAAGAACTTTGTTTCATGTTCGTTCCTTAGGGATGGTCCATCATTAGGGTTTGAAGGCCTTTTTCTTCTTCCACCTATCTTCAGCGTTGGCCTTTCAGGGATTGCGACATACTTGGACACCTTGTTGATCAGCTCGCTAATGATGTCTTCGATAATCGGCTTATATCTAGACTTTGAGCACTGAATGTCTTGGCGAATCTTCAGCCATTCTCTATAGCCATATTCTTCTAGATAGGAAGGGTACTAGGTGACCGCCTCAAGGTTATCCCTGGTGATGAGCATAGATATCAACATCCCATCGTCTTTCATTCATCCGTTGATGTTGACGCTTGTAATCAGATGAAGGTTGATTCTCTTGTTAAGGCAGACTTCGCTCCAGCGCTTGTCACGTTCGGCCAGTTTCATGTTCTTTTCATGTTCAGCCTCTGCAATAGACAGATGCTTAGCTTGGGCCTAGACAATGTTCACCGTCTTTTTGGATTTTTTTTTCTTTGGAAGAACTTTGGTGGCTAGAGACTTGGCCAAATTTAAGTTGTCCTTAGTCTATTTCTTTTGAAGTTCAAGTTCTTCCTCGGCCTTGAGAGCCTCGATTCTTTCAGCTTCGATCATGAAGTCGAACTCACCACAACTAGAGGTACGAAGCAGAATTTTTACTCTAGTTTGGTCGAGTGACTCCCAGACCTGAGTCATCTGGTTAGTAGGAGCGCTGGGGGTTGGGTTCTCAGGACCCATTCCTCCATCCGACCACATGTAGTTAAGGGGATGAAGAGTTGGTACATGGAAGTGATAGTGATTTGGCTTGAGGACTCATCATATAAAGGTTCAAGGGTTTGAAAAGTACTTTGAGGTTCCCTTCTTCAGCGAAACCTTTCCCCTTCGACTTGGTGTCCTGGTGCATTTCTTGAGCAGCCTCATCTCCCCTTTGCTCCCCCTGGGATGCGGAATCCTTGAGGGCGACACCTTTTGTGGCAACACTAGGTCATTGGTACTGAATGGTGAAGTCCTTTTCATCATCATCATCATCATCCAGGTCGCTTTTGGAGTAAGGGAGGTCAGGAGACTCACTATCTTCAATGTCATTCTCTTCATCATCATCTTCCACATAACCAGCGTTAGTTGTAGAGGTGATGGGAAGGTCATCATCACGAGCCTCAGCCTCAGCTCGGAAGACATCAACTTCCACAGCTACAGGAGCTTCACAGGAGGTTGGGATTTCATTGATAATCTCAGCTTCAGCTTCAGTTTCATTGGTTGCTGGAGCAACATTTTCAGGGGCGGCAGCAGCAGTAGATGGTCCAGTGTCAAACCTTATCTCCCCCTCTCTGGGAATAGCTCTAGAGCAATAGCCAAGATAGTTGGTCGATGCTCTGGATTTGGAGCACCATCATCTCCTCTAGCCGTGTTAGAGTGTTGGCTAGGCTGATAGTTGCTTCACGCGCTTCGTTTAGATGGGCGCGATCATCAGTAGTGAATGAAGGAGGAGGCACTAGAACTGGTTGATGGAGAGCAACCAAAACTTGTTGCATCAGCTTCGCTTGCTGGACATAATGGGAGTGTGCTTCATCGGCCTGGCTCATAAGAGCAGCCATGGCCTCAGTATTGGCTTGAACAACCACTTGTAGAATCAAGAGCTAGCCCTTGACCTCTTGAACTTTAGCCCTGACGGCTGAGAGGTCAGCAGCTACTTTGTCCCTTCTAGACATGTCTTTATGGACCTCGTCCATCTTGATGAAAGCAGTCTCGACTGCGGGGAGGAGCAGCTTCACGTCCGTCGCCATGTCATACTCTTCTTCCATGGCTCGATCCTCAGAAGGATCTGAAAAGTAATGAGAGTGAGCATAAGGAAGCTCAGGGTTAGAAGAATTGAATGGGTAGGAAGATGGAGTACCTGAGGGGTCTTCAGCATTATCTGAAGGATTAACGTTGGTTGACTCCATGGTGTACTGGAAAGGATGAGCACCAGTTTGCTAAGAAGCTTCGAGAGGATCTACCTTAGGTCTAGGTGGGTGTCTCATCATCAGGGAGGACAGTCGCTGATGATTCATTGACACGTGTAGAGACCAATAAAGGAGGGGAGGAGAAGATGGCTGAGACTGGTGGTAGTAAGTGTTTAGATATGGCGACGCTGATATTCACACCGTCAGTGATTTGAGTCACTAAGGCGGTTGGGTGAGGAGCCACTGGTACGACAGTGATTTCAGATATCACTAAAGAGCTGGGAAGACTGACTAAAATTTCCTTGGGGGTAAGACTTCTTTCAATAGCTGAGACCTTTTGAGAGGTCACAGCCAGAGACGTGGTTGTCCCTTTTTTGGTCTTCTTGGTCCCCGAAGGAGAACCAAGAGTTGGTTGAGATGGCATTTTGAGGAAATGGTTGTGGTGGTAGGGTTAGACTTGGGGGGTTTTCCTTGTCTTGACCACCTGGAGGGATAAGGAGAAGGAGGAATTGAAGAATATTGAACCATTGAAGAGAGTGCAACATCTCCATCCCTGAGCTAGTGATCCAGAATCCTGGATCCAAGCTTGCACACTGGAAGGTTAACTTCCTTTGAGTATTTTTCGCCAAAGATCTTGGCGAAAACCATAGATAAGAAGAGGGTGTAGGGAGCCACTTTCTCCCTTTGGCGCTTGTTCAGCTTGAGCGCCAGGTCATCAAAGATTTCTACGGTGAAGTTGATCGGTCGGCGACGGATGACTGAGACGCCGATGGTGAGAGCAACCCTGAATGCTTGATCATGGCCGCCAGTCTTCCACCCATGCTCTGGATGAAGTGAGTGAAGAGAAATTGCCACACTGTAGACATGCGGTTCTTCTCAACTTTGGACAACGATTTAAGGGGCTCGCTGGAGTCCTTCTTCAGTGGCCATTGGTAGCCAATGTCATCGAGACAGGAGATGATTTCTTCAGTAGTAAGGTCGCTGGCGAAAGGACCCTTAGGGAGGCTAAGAGTGTGCCTGAGAGTGGTCATGCCAAAGCTCTCGGTCATCCTTTTGAAGGTGAAGGAGATTTTCTCCACCTGTTGATCGTTCTTGTCATCTTCTTGCACCACTTCAGCGGTCATCCGGAATTGTTGAAGGGCCTCCCTAACCATGACAGGTTAATGGTTAAGAGCGTAAGCAATGGGAGACATCCTAAGGAAGGCAACAGCATCCTCGTAAATCATTTTGTTGGTAGGGATATCCAACAAGGCAATGTGGTTGTTTTCCTTGAAGGAAACGTCTTCCACGAAGAAGTTCACATTCTTGGCAGCCATTTTCTGTTTTTGTTAAGAGATAAGATGTGACATCCGTCACTTTGGAGCATCAGGTTAGCACCTTTGTAGGATAACTATATTTAGAGCTATATTTATTTAGGATCTAGTCATGATTGATTGGAATTAATCTGGCTTAGTTCCCGAAGTATAGTTCAGTGAACTTTGTTTCGACAAGTAGTGGATAAAGTTAACTTATGTAATGCCAAAATATATTAACAAATGCTCCAAAGATAATAAAGTTGATATTATAAAGTCCAAATTAAAATATTAAAGTCTCATTTGAATGTCCAAATAATTTTACCAAAAATGTGGAACTTGGATCTAATAATGATACCTTTATAAATTTTTGACAAATTGTATTTTGTCATAATTTAAAATGGGCTTTATTTTGTTTAAAAAGGGAAAATAAAATCTTTATGGGCTTGGGCCTTAAAAGGCCAGCCTATTTCTTTCCTTTAAAACCCGCATATAAATACCCCACTTCCTTTGAAAATTCTCATTTTTATCCTCATTTTAGGAAAAGAAACCTTTCTTCTCCCTAATCTCTCTCTTTCTAAATTGAACCCCTCCAGCTGAGTTCGTCTTCAAGAAATCTTTAGAAATCTGTCAATCTTGAAGAATATTCAAGATTTCAAGAAAAAGGTATTAGCCTAGTTATCTTATCCTTATGTAATAATAAAGATTCTTGCATTACTACATCTACTTCTCGTTCTAGTAACTAAAAATTTCTAGAGAAATTCAAAAAGGGGAGATTATACATCACAGACATTTAAATGTCTCCAAAATGATGATAATCTATGAGCCATGAACTTTGAACTCTATGAAAGAAGGAGAAAACCACATTGCATGTGGTATTTAATCATGAAAGAAGACAGTTTGAAAACTGACTGATTCTGTTAGCACTCTCGCCAACTGTATCTTTCGAAATAAAAAGACCTAATGTTATGACTTCTCTTCTAAACCGTATTTTGATGCAACTAATCTCACTCAAAAATATTACGTTTTGAACTTTCAAGTTCTTGACACAAGGTTTTGATGCAAAAAGAGCTTTGCTGACAGAGCTCTGTATGCATCTTAAAGCAGTTAAATCCTCTTTAAAACTCGTTAAAAATGAGTGAATCTTCTTTTAGAAGCTAGCTTAATGGGTTAGCTTTAAAATAATTTAAAGTCCTTGGAAAATAATGAGTTTAGACCCCCCAAAATGGTCGTCGTTCGAGGAGCGTGCAATCTGTTTTGGGGGCTGTGTCACTCAAAAGGGGTAGGGTAATGATGATTACCCATCCAAAACTCTTGAAATTTGGGAAAAGTCTGTTTAACTCCCTTTTATGGTAGATATAAAATTTGGACATAAAAAGAGTTGTAGAAGGTTCCTTTTTGGCAATGATTTGTGAGAACAAAATGTCAGATTTAGAATTTATATTCTGTCCAAATGGCAGCTTTATGCGTAAAGGAATTGATTATAAATATATACATTTTTGGACTATTTTCAGAGCAAATAAAATAAGTATCAACTTTAATTTATAAAACCCATTGGTATTACATAAGATATGATTTGACTTTATATTTGTCAAGAACCCATAGATGATCTAATTTCCGGTCATTGGACTGTTTAGGAAGGTTAGGGCAGGACGTGTAGAGCTTCAGACGTCATCTCCTTGGATATTCATCGGCAAACTTGTGAGTTTTCACGGCCCCATTTTTAATGTTTTTTGTTTATTTAAACTGGAGGAAAAGCATGAAGTTATGCAAACTATATTGTTTATTTATGAAACCATCGGACTAAAGAACTGTTTAGTCGATGCTTTGCTTAAAACCATTGGACTAAAGAACTGTTTAGTCAAAACCGTTGGACTAAAGAACTGTTTAGTCAAAACCGTTGGACTAAAGAACTGTTTAGTCAAGTTTTGTTTATGTCATGAAATATTGACTGTTTTGCACTATGATATAAATGCTAAATTGATGTGCTAGGGAGTATGTTTTAAAATAAAGTCCGCGTCCATAAATGCTACTTGTTAACTCGGGCATGTCCCCGGGCCGTGGTAATTGTGGATAACCGCTATTGTGTTGACAGTCCCACCCAGAAAGGGGTGCACATTACCAATGTTTATTGGTCTAATCATGTGGAATTTGGACCACCGCTGAATTAGTACTATTATGAACTATAGGACCTAAGTGAGTGTACGGGCTACTTATGGTCGTTCGTAAAATAATGGGGCACATTGGTCAGGAAAGGCTCAATAGCGTCTCAAGTTTCTAAACATCGTTATGGATTTACATTTATTATGTGCAAAAGTTGTGTATAGTTTTGCAAGAAATGATTTATGCATTGTAACGTTTTGTGCATGTGAAAACCCATGAACTCACCAACTCTTTGTAGTTCACTTGTTTTATGTTTCATGCTTTTCAGGAAGTAAGTAAGAAATGAAGTTTTTGGGGCATGTTTGTGGCGATACCGATTAAGCTCACCATCGAAGTTTTTGTAAAGAAGTACTTTATTTCCATCTTAGTTATGGATGTTAAATTTGAACATTTGTAAAACTTGAATGGTGTTATTTATTATTTGTTGCTGTGACTCGCTTACCTATTACATCTCGTGTTTCTGCTTTAACGGGGTGTGACAGGTTTGATATCAGAGCCTCAGTTATAGAGAACGCCAGTTTTTCCTTAAAAACCACAAACTATAACCAAATATTTTCAAAACAGTTTTCAAGTGATTTAAATACATATTTATGCAAAGCGGGTCACGTTATTATATGTCAATTAAACAAAGCCTGATCACCTATGTTTAATTTACGTATAATAGAAGGACTTAATCGGTTGTACTAAAAGTATACTCCAGATAAGAAATTGTTGTGAAAAGCATGATTTTGTGTGTGTTGCATAAATTATGAATATCCATTGCCCTAGACCGACCAGAGGTGAAGGATTATAAAATCCTTAATATTGTTAAGTGTCTATGTTGGACCAGAAGCGCTGGTCAAAAGGACCGGAGGCGATGGGTAGAAAATCCCTTATATTGTTAAGCGTCCATGTTGGACCAGAAGCGCTGGTCAAAAAGGACCAGAAGCGATGGGTAGAAAATCCCTTATATTGCTAAGTGCTCGTGTTGAACCAAAAGCGCTGGTTAGAAGGACCAGAGGCGATGGATAGAAAATTCCTTATATTGTTAAGTGTCCATGTTGGACCAGAAGCACTGATCAAAAGGAACAGAGGCGATGGGTAGAAAATCCCTTATATTGTTAAACGTCCATGTTGGACAAGAAGCGCTGGTCAAAAGGACCAGAGGCAATGGGTAGAAAATCCCTTATATTCCTAAGTGCTCGTGTTGAACCAAAAGCGTTGGTTAGAAGGACCAGAGGCGATGGATAGAAAATTCCTTATATTGTTAAGTGTCCATGTTGGACCAGAAGCGCTGGTCTAAAGGACCAGAGGCGATGGTTAGAAAATCCCTTATATTGTTAAGCGTCCATGTTGGACTAGAAGCGCTGGTCAAAAGACCAGAGGCGATGGGTAGAAAATCCCTTATATCGTTAAGTGTTCATGTTGAACCAAAGGCGCTGGTTAGAAGGACCAGAGGCGATGGATTAGAGATCTTATAACGCTAAATGTGAGAAACCAGAGGCCGATGGACCAGAGATCCATTAGGATGCAAAGTACGAGGAACCAGAGGACCGATGGACGGGTTACCCATTACTTCTCTAGGTATGTAAGATGAACCAGAGGCTCTGTTCATGCAACCAGAGGCTCTGGTTATGCAACCAGAGGCTCTACTCATGCAACCAGAGGTCCTGGTAATGCAACCAGAGACTTTCTATCTTGAGATTCTAGCTTGATTGCCACCCTTAGACTTGCCTAGAAGCTTCTGTTATAGCATTAAGCATTTATAGATGGTACATTTCGTAATTAAGATTGTTAATATCACATATCACTATGGCATCATCTGCTCCTAGTGAATATTCAGAAGACGAATCTGGCTATGTGGTTCGTCGATCCAGAAGGAGCTCATCCATCAATATTGAGGTAGACCCGTATGAGCATGAGGACACAGCAACTAGTGAGAGACCTGCATCACCACCGGCATCCATATTACCCTCATCGGAGCCAGTACCCGATATCCCACCTCAAATCTTTCATGGCCCAAGGATTAAAGTCAGGCCTAGGAAAAGTGTTCCACTACCTCGGCGAATGACTTTTGAAAATTCCACTAGAGTTAGAGGGGAGTCATCACAACCACAGCATAGGAGCAGGATCTCTCAAGTGGTGACCGGAGTACCTGCATCCTACTCTCAGGGCATGAATCTGGCTGAACAAGAGTGGGTGCGGAGAATAGCATCAAATACTCAAACTCACCAGACTCGGCTGGGATATGATCACCATATTTTGAACAACCTGTTCGATGTGATGGAAATACACCACCAGTGTATGATGAGAAACTCGGATGCCGTCATTGCTGCGAGACGGGAGATTAGGAGACTGTACAAGTAGCTGGTAGTGAGTGGGATGATGATGTTGATACTAGGAATGATGATCGGTTGGATGTTGTTCTAGAAAGATTGACTAGTGATAGGCTATCCACTCTTTTGCAAAGAAACTCAAGATCTTGTTTTTGTGATTGTAATCATCTATGAATGCATGATATCTTTTGAGAAATGCTTATTTACAGCAAGCCATGGTGAATATAAGATTATTCTGTTTGGTCATATAAATGCTTAAATGTTATCCATGCGATGAATATCCATTACATCACTTAAATAACTGGAAGTTATTATCCTTGATATTGCCAAGAAAATGACGAAGTTCCCTTCTGACTTAGGCCTTAGAAAATGCCGCCAAGAAGAGAAAACCATGAAGTTGCACGACTCGTATCAGAACAACTATTGGCTGCACTCCCCAACATTGTCAGCCAGGTAGCGGCAGGACTAAACGCTAACCAACCAACTAATTCTAAGCCTAGAACACCCCGGGAATGCACCTATAAATCCTTCAGATCTTGCAACCCAAAGGAATTCCATGGAATTAAGGGGGCTATAGGATTATTGACTTGGATAGAGGGTATGGAATATGTCCTCCATATCAGTAAATGCACAGAAGCAAACAAGGTAGAATATGACGCATGCCTACTTCAAGGGCGGGCACTAACATGGTGGAACACATTAGTTCAGACTAGGGGTCGGGAATCTGCCAACCAACTTTCATGGGAAAAGTTCAAGAAATTACTTAAGGACGAATATTGTCCAAGAAGTGAACTCCAAAAGTTGGAAATGGAGTTATGGAACCATGAGATGAAAGAGGAAAACATAGCTGCATATAATGCCCGATTCCATGAGTTAGCAAATCTAGTGCCACATCTGGTGACACCCGAGGAAGTGCGAATCGAGAGATACATTTGGGGATTGTCTCCAGAGATTCAAGGAAATATCACCTCGGCAAACCCAAAGACTCTTCAGGAGGCAATAGACATTGCCACAAGGCTCACAAATAATGTTGTTCGGTCTGGAGAATTCGCCAAAGAAAAGAGAAAGAGGGAAGAGCATGGGAACCGAAGATCTGGGGGAAGATTTGACAAGAATAGGAAAGTAGTAGGAAATTTTGGGGTGCAGACTCAGGTGATAAAGAAAAGAAGCAAACCTAAGTGCAATAAATGTAAATATCCGCATTGGGGGAATTGCATCATTTGTCAAAGATGCCCCAAAGGGGGTCACTCCGCAAAGGATTGCCGAATGCGATTATGTTTCGATTGTGGGAGTCCAGACCATATGAGGAATGTTTGCCCACAGATAAAACAAGGAACAAGTGCTAACCAAGCCTGACCAGCCAATCAAAGAAACCCAGAAAGTCAAGCACGGGGCAAAGCATTTGAGATTGGAGCCAAGGAAGCTAGGCATGATCCCAATGTGGTTACAGGTACATTTCTCTTGAATAATGAATTTGCATTGGTATTATTTGATTCAGGGGCAGATAGAAGTTTTGTATCACTAGTTTTAAGCCGAGGATTAACTTAAAGCCCCAAAGGTTGGAAGAAGTTAATGTAATAGAATTTGCCAATGGCCAAGAAATTAAGGCTAGAGACATAATCATGGATTGCACACTAAGTTTATCCAACAAGGAATTCAGCATAGACCTCATTTCGATTGAGCTAGGAAGTTTTGATATAGTCATAGGCATGGATTGGCTATCCAAAAATCGAGCTGAAATAGTCTGTTCGGAAAAGGTTATCCGAATTCCTCAAGAAGGAAGTGACTCAATTGTAATTCGAGGAGATGAGTCAGATCGGAAAATTAGGATAGTATCATGCATGAAGATGTGGAAGTACTTAAGGAAGAACTACGTTGCATTTTTGGCGCATGTTACTGATAAGAAGGTCAAAGGGAAATGTATTGACGATTGCCCTGTGGTTCGGGAGTTTCCTGATGTATTTCCTGAGAACTTACCAGGACTACCCCCGCCAAGACAAGTCGAATTCGGTATCGACTTAATCCCTGGAGCTGCCCCAGTGGCAAAAGCACCATATCGGTTGGCTCCATCAGAAATGCAAGAAATGTCAAGCCAACTCCAAGAGTTATTGGATAAGGGATTTATAAGGTCAAGTTTCTCACCATGGGGTGCACCAGTTCTATTCGTCAAAAAGAAAGATGGGTCAATGCGAAAGTGCATTGATTTTAGGGAACTTAATAAGTTGACCATCAAGAATAGATACCCTCTTCCAAGAATCGATGATCTGTTCGATCAACTCGAAGGTGTTGTTACTTTTCCAAGATTGATCTACGATCCGGATATCATCAAGTGAGAATTCGGGAAGAAGACACCCCCAAAACGGCATTCAGGACCCGGTACGGTCATTACGAATTTTTGGTTATGTCATTTGGGCTAACCAATGCACCGGCAGTCTTTATGGATCTAATGAATAGAGTTTGCAGACCATACCTGGATAAATTTGTAATCGTTTTCATAGACGACATACTAATTTATTCACAAAGCAAGAACGATCATGAGCAACACTTGAGGATGATATTAGAGCTACTCAGAAACCAGAAATTGTACGCAAAATTCTTCAAATGCGAATTTTGGATTCGTGAAGTACAATTTCTTGGTCACGTGGTTAATGAAAGTGGGATTCAGGTAGATCCTACCAAGATTGAGGCCATTAGGAAATGGGAAGCCCCAAGAACCCCGACGGAAATTCGACAATTTCTTGGTTTGGCAGGCTACTATCGACGATTCATTGCGAATTTTTCAAAAATTGTGCAACCACTTATAGTTTTAACCCAAAAGGACAAGAAGTTTGTTTGGGGAGAGAAACAGGAAGAAGCATTCGAGACCCTTTAGAAGAGACTATGTAATGCACCTATTTTATCCTTACCCGAGGGTTCGAAAAACTTTGTGGTTTATTGTGATGCATCACAATAAGGCTTAGGATGTGTGCTAATGCAAAAAGATAAGGTCATTGCATATGCCTCAAGGCAACTCAAAGTGCATGAGAAGAATTACACTTTCCTGACACGTCTTCAGGTTGTCCATAATGAGAAAACATCCAGTTTTCTAATTCTTCGTCATCATTTATGATGGGTTTAGAATTAGCTGATTGAAATTCATCAAATGTGACATGAATAGTTTCTTCTATCGTCTGTCGGTGTTTGTTGAATACTCTGAAGGCTTTGGACACTGAAGAATATCCAAGAAAGATTCATTCATCAGCTTTGGGATCGAACTTTCCTAGTTGATCATGGTTGTTGAGAATATAACACGTGAAACCAAAGATATGTAGAAAGCTGATAAAGAGCTTTCTGCCATGGAAAAGTTCGTAAGCTATCTTCTTGAACCTCTTAATGATCAGCGACCGATTTTGAGTGAAACAAGTGGTGTTGACAGCTTCAGCCCAGAAAATAGTTGGGCGATGGGAGTCACTGAGCATTGATCGATCAGCCTCAATGATTGTTCGATTTCTTCTTTCAGCAACCCCATTTTGCTGAGTTCTCACTAAAGAAAAGTTGTGAGAAATTCTCTTGTCCTCAAAGAAGTTATCCATAGTACTGTTTTTGAACTCAGTACCATGGTCACTTCTAATAGATCGTACTTTAATATTGTTAAGTAGTTCTATTTTCTTGATGAACGATATTATGTCTTCAGGTGCTTCATTTTTGGATTTGAGAAAGAAGACCTAAGTGTACCTGGGGTACTCATCCACAATGACGAGTGTATATTTCTTTCCAGCGATAGATTGCACATTCACAAGAACAAAGAGATCCATGTGCAATAGTTGAAGAGGCGATGTCACTGAAGAGATTTGCTTTGACTTGAAGCTAGCTCTTGTATGTTTTCCTTTCTCACATGCTGAGCAAAGAGATTCCTTTGCAAAGAAGTGTTGAGGAAGACCAGTGACAAGATCATTTCTAGACAACTCGCTGAGTGTCTTGAAGTTAAGGTGAGAAAGTCGTTTGTGCCACAGCCAGTTAAAATCTGACGAAGCTTTAGAGAGGAAACAGTTATTCTCAGTGAGAGAAGAATCCATGTTGATGATGTAGACATTCTCTAGACAAGAACCGGTTAAGGCAACCTTATCATCCTTGTCATAGACTAACATGAATTCTTGGAGAACTTCAATGTGTAGTCTTTGTCACACAGCTGACTAATAGTAAGGAGATTGTGCTTCAGTCTTTCACCGTTGGTTAATATACCAAAACCTCTGGTATATCATTTTCCATTACCTCCAAAGGTCACAGAAGAGCCTCTTTCTTCCTTGTAGTTGATAAGCAAGGATTTGTCTTCGGTCATGTTCCTTGAGCATCCACTATCGAGATACCATATGCCTTTAACATCCTGCACAAGGAAACAGTTTAAAAATGCTTTTGGTACCCATTCTATTTGGGTCCAGCAATGTTAGAGGCTTCATCTAGTGAAACTGAAGAACCAACGTCAGCAGATGGCTTCACTGAACCTAGAGAGGTTTTAGTGGAAACAAGAACCACCTCTGATGCTAGAGAGATAGAGTCAGTGGGTATCTTCACTGAGCCTGAAGAAGAGGCTTCAGTGGTAGAAGAAGGAATCACAACAACCGACACTGACGACTTGGTGTCAGTTATTGACAAGTCCATGCTCTAGTGGTTTTCTTCACCTTGGTTGCTTTAACAGCCTTAGTGGTTGAATTCTCTTTGGTTGATTTCTCAGCCTTAGCTACTTTCTTGCCCTTAGCTGGTGGACCAGCCTTGGCGGTGGAAGGACACTTACTGGCAATGTGTGTAGTTTCACCACAGTGTTTACACTTCCTACAGCTGAAGGTAGCTTTAGGGCCAGGAAGTACCAGATTAGAAGAGGGACAAGATCCAAGGATTCCCTTCTCATTAGTTCTAGGAAGAACTTTTGAGAATTTGGAGTCCTTAGGTGAAGCATTCACCTTGAGTAGAGACTTAGATTTCTGAGAAGATTCAGATTTCTTGGTCCTTGAAGAAGAAGAAGGTTTACAAGCTGAAGGAATAGATTTAGATCTATTTGACTTGTTAACCTTCTTGGGAAGAGGTGTTGTGAAAATGGATTTACCTTTGTCTTTGCAACCCGAACTCGAAGGAGTTCCATCAAGATGACTCTCAGCTAAAGAAGACTGAGAGGAAGAAGTGTCAGGAATATAAGAGACAAAGGTGTCAAACTGGAGCATGGACTTGTCAATGACACAATCTTCCTGATCATAAGAGAAGCCTAGACTAGTCTTTATCTTGGCAGGGATCTGAGCGTTAATGATCTATGAGGCTTTGACAAAGGTTTTGCACCATCCTTCAATGGGAGCCTTTTCAGCCTTGAGTTCAGCAATAGCTTGCTCACGCTCAACGATAGCTTGTTCGCCTTCGATAGCGATAGTTTGGTTCACATTGACCTGATCTTTAAGATCTTATTCAATCTTAGTCAACTCTTTGATCTTTGAATGACAAATCTTCAACTGTTCTTGAAGATCAAGATTAAGCATTTCTGCTTTAGACTTGCCATTTAGGGTATTGTAAAGGTCCACCGTCAGCGTATCAAATGTTGATACGCTAGAAAAGGAAGAAGAAGAGGGTTCATTCAGGAGACATACCTAAGCAGGAGATGATGATGAGGGATCATGAGAAGTTGACATCTCAGAAGTTTCTTCTTTGACATCCTTGGCCATCAAGAAGAGATAGGTCATGTCGTCCTCATCAGATGATGATTCATCAGACGAATCAGCCCAGTCATGCTCTTCAGCGACAAGACCTTTGGCCTTTCACTATGAACTATTCATCTTCTTGTACTTCTTCTTCAGCTTCAGGTATTTGTCATATTTAGATCTGAAAGATGATGGGGTTTTAGAAGATGGCGTCACAGCCTTCTTAGGCCTGCACTCACCTGCAAAGTGACCCTTGCGGTGACAATTGTAGCAGATCGCTGAAGCCTTGTCTGTATTATCAGACTTTAGCTTCTCCTTGATGGTCAGCGAAGAAGATCTGTGAAAGTTTCTTTTTCTAGCAAATCTCCTAAAAGATTTAGTCAATAGCGCTAGTGATTCATCAAAGTCTGCAAGATCAGACTCTGATAGATCCTCAGAGTTAGTAGAGTCTAACTCAGTGATAGTGACATGAGGAAGAACTGAAGAAGAAGAAGAAGATGGGAGTTCAGTTCAAGTATCTTCAGAGATTAGAGCTAACGGAGAGCTCTTCATTTCTCTAGAATCTATTATTAGATTCCTTTTCAGCTGTCGAGACTGCTCATGATTGAGTAGTATCCCATATAAGGTGCTAAGAGAGAGAGAGGACATGTCATTGGACATCTTGAGACACATGGCATAAGTATCCCAAGATTCAGGTAAACATTCCAGAAACTTTGTTAAAGTTTCAGAATTGGAATATTCCCTACCGACAGTCCTTAAATCGATAAGAAGACAGTTAAAACGTTGGTGTACTTCAGACAATGTCTCAGTCTTTCCACAGAGAGAGTTTTTGTATTGTCTTACTAAGTTAATCTTTCTCAATTCTTGAACATAAGAGGTTCCTTCGTATTGAACACATAAAGTGTCCCACATGGATTTCGAGGTCCTCATCTTCATTACAGAGTGATAAACCTCATCAAGAAGAGACATAGCTATTATAGACCTAGCACGAGTGTCTATAGTTATCTTCTTCTTGTCTTCATCACTCCATTGATGAGAAAGTTTTGGAATCTGTCGTTTAGGAATCGCGGCAGTCGTAGCTGTTTCAGGAACAGGCGGAGAAATAGCGTATGGAACATATGGTCCATTTTCTATGTAGTGTGGAATTTCAGGATCCACACCTTCCAGAAAGATGGACATCTGATTCTTCCAAAGACTAAAGTTGTCTCAGATAAACCAGGGAGGTTTGGCAAGAGAGCCATTATCATCAAAGTGTGTGTTTGTGTTTTGTAAATCCATTTGAAAGCAATAAAATTATCTAGAAAAAGAGATAATATAATGCAGAAAAACATTTAAACAACAAGAAAAGAAAACATTGCTATGATACCACTTCTTGGTCCCGTTAGGGTCTACAAGATATTTAGAAACTGTTTGTAGAAGGGGGGGGATGAATCCAAACACAGTAAACTTTTCTAATTTAAATATATATTGATAAAGAAGGATCAATACAGATTTTACAAGATTGTATGCGGAAAAGATAAGGTAGATAACCTATCTAAACAATCTTAAGTTACACACAGAAGTTCTTAGCAAAGAGAAAATATTTGTTGTTTAAGACTAAGACGAAAGAGAGTTATTTCTGGGTAAGAACTATTTAGAATACTTGAAAAGGGATTCTAACTTGCTTTGAAGATAAATGTATTGTGTTCTTAGATGTGTGTGTTGCTTTACGTTTGCACGTAAGGATTAAGGTTCAAGAGTTGTAACATACCCTTGACTAACCTTGCTCAATTATCATATTTTGTATGTTCATTGGCTTGAAAATGAGTATTATGTAGTTGAAAGTGTTAAAAGTAGGTTGTTGTAATGGAAAAGAATTCTAAGTGTTAAAAATGTCATGTTTCGGTATGGTTTTGAGCGTTGGGTTCTAACAAAAGATGTTTTCTGCAGTTTGAAGGTTTGAAACTAGGTTTAGAATCATTTAGGAGGTGTTAGAAGTGTTGGWGAAATTTTACGCGATTCCGATCAAAAAGTCAAATCTTAGAATTAAGTAAAGTAAACGTCTAAGTTACGAATAAGTAAAACTGCTTTTATTGGGAGATCTTTTCTGAAATATTTTTATTGGAAGTTGTAGATTATCTCRTTAYGAACGCGTAGGCGAAAAYCTYATCRAAAAYGGAGTTCCGAGCAAAAMGTTATGCCATTTTTAATGTTTAGTGGTCAAAAATGGGTAYCCAACSGGGTCAAACCCGACCMAACTCGGGTTTTAGCTAATAAAACACGATTTTTGACCCATTAAGACCCCATTTCAGCWACTGCCTTCYCTAAGAAAATTTAGGTGCGATTCTTATCAATGSAGACCARATCTAACTTCATACTAAGGAGATTAACATCAATCTTGAAGGATTAAGCATCAATTTGAAGGTAAATCTCATCCTTGTTCTTGTTCTTGAAGTTGCATNTCGGGTACCAGTTGAGAATGGAGACTACTTATACATTTATGGGGAAAGACGTATAGGCGACTTGAAGGTAATATCTATGCTTAAAGCACGACGTTATATTGCTAAGGGTTGCTCTTCTTTCATGGCATATGTTTTGGATGCAACCAAAGAAATGAAGAAAACTGTAAAAGATGTACCAATTGTGTATGAATTTCAAGATGTTTTCCCTGACGACTTGCCTGGGGTACCGCCGGATAGGCAAGTAGAATTTCGTATTGATTTAGTACCGGGTGCTGCACCTATTGCAAAGGCACCTTATCGCCTTGCACCAACCGAGATGAAAGATATGATGAGTCAGTTGCAAGAATTGCTAGATAAGGGCTTTATTAGACCGAGCACTTCCCCTTGGGGTGCTCCGGTATTGTTTGTAAAGAAGAAAGATGGATCCTTTCGTATGTGCATCGATTACCRCGAATTGAATAAGGTAACGATAAAGAACAAATATCCACTACCGCGTATAGATGACTTGTTCGATCAATTGCAAGGCGCAAGTTATTTTTCAAAGATTGATTTGAGGTCAGGTTATCATCAACTTAAGGTACGTGAAGAGGATATACCAAAGACAGCTTTTCGTATCCGATACGGACATTATGAATTTCTTGTTATGCCATTTGGATTGACTAATGCCCCTGCAACCTTTATGGATATGATGAATCGAGTGTGTCATCCTATGCTCGATAAGTCTGTTATCGTCTTCATCGATGACATACTCGTATATTCTAAGTCTGAGGCTGAACATGCTTCACATCTTCGAGAGATGTTGGATCTGTTGCGGAAGGAAAAACTATATGCTAAATTCTCAAAATGTGAATTTTGGCTTCGTCGAGTACAATTCTTGGGGCATGTGATTTCGGGTGATGGTGTTTCTGTGGAATCATCTAAGATTGAAGCTATGCAAAAGTGGGAACAACCAAAGAATGCTTCCGAAGTTCGTAGTTTCCTTGGTCTTGCGGGTTATTACCGACGATTCATACGAGATTTCTCAAAGACCGCTGTACCGCTTACTTCACTCACTCGTAAAAATGTGAAGTTTGTATGGACTGAGGCTCATGAGAATGCATTCCAGACTTTGAAAGATTGTTTGATTTGTGCACCGGTACTTGCCTTACCTGAGGGCAATGATGACTTTGTGGTCTATAGCGATGCTTCTAAATTGGGTTTGGGATGCGTGTTGATGCAGCGAGGCAAAGTAATTGCATATGCCTCTCGACAGCTGAAAGAATACGAGAAGAATTACCCCACGCATGATCTTGAGTTAGCGGCCGTTGTGTTTGCTCTTAAGCTTTGGAGACATTATCT
>NC_037537.1:14568972-14570041 GCF_001531365.2 Cynara cardunculus var. scolymus | reverse complement strand
TCATATGCGGATAATCGGAGGCGACCAATTGAGTTCAACGTGGGTGATATGGTCATGCTGAAAGTATCGCCTTGGAAGGGAGTTTTGAGATTTGGTAAGCAAGGTAAACTAAGTCCTCGTTTTGTTGGACCCTTCAAGATACTTGAGCGAGTGGGAAAGCAAGCTTATCGTTTAGAGCTACCGGAAGAACTCGTCGGAATTCATGATGTCTTTTACGTGGGTTATTTACGAAAGTGTCTTGGTAAACATGATGAAGCGGTTCCCTTAGCGGAGGTAAAAGTTCATAAACGGTTGACATACACGGAGGAACCGGAAGCTATCTTGAATGAAAGAACGATGAACCTTCGAAATAAGATTGTAGACTTGGTGTTGGTCAAATGGAAGCATCACCGAGGTCCAAATTGGACTTGGGAGAACAAAGACGAGACGAAAGCCAAGTATCCACAACTCTTTGAGCAACAATGATTTCGAGGACGAAATCCTCAAAAGAATGAGGTATTTGTAACATACCCTTAACGAAAGATGTTTTCTGCAATTCGAAGGTTTGAAACTAGGTTTAGAATCATTTAGGAGGTGTTAGAAGTGTTGGAGAAATTTTACGCGRTTCCGATCAAAAAGTCAAATCTTATAATTAAATAAAGTAAACGTCTAAGTTACGAATAAGTAAAACTGCTTTTATTGGAAGATTTTTTCTGAAATATTTTTATTGGAAGTTGTATATTATCTCGTTACGAACGCGTAGGCGAAAACCTCATCAAAAACGGAGTTCCGAGCAAAACGTTATACCATTTTTAGTGTTTAGTGGTCAAAAATGGGTACCCAGCCGGGTCAAACCCGACCCAACTCGGGTTTTAGCTAATAAAACATGATTTTTGACCCATTAAGACCCCATTTCAGCTACTGCCTTCTCTAAGAAAATTTAGGTGCGATTCTTATCAATGGATACCAAATCTAACTTCATACTAAGGAGATTAACATCAATCTTGAAGGATTAAGCATCAATTTAAAGGTAAATCTCATCCTTGTTCTTGTTCTTGTTCTTGAAGTTGCATCAAGTATGATAGTATTT
>NC_037537.1:14556222-14568073 GCF_001531365.2 Cynara cardunculus var. scolymus | reverse complement strand
AAAATCATAGAAAAATCATAAAAATATGAGGTCAGTGGCATCGGAAAGCTAGGAATGTCTACTTTGTTTCGTATTTGTACATCGAAATCTAATTCCAACTATAGGATGACTAAACAGCGTCATCTTTTCAGTGCGGTTAAGCTGATTTTTGACAGCCTTCTACTGTTATACTATAAAATTCATAGAAAATTGTAGAAAAATCCTAAAAATCAATACAAATAGGCTCTAGAAAGGTATGAGAAAGGGCTACAATTCATATTTGGAAGTCATTTGATGATTTTGAGTTTAAGATGGGAAAAACAGGTCTTCAAGTAGGTGCTGTAAGGAGAAAAACAAAGTAGAATGCTTGAATTAAAAAGGGTTTAATATGTGTTATTGTTGTGCATTGCTAATGGAGATCTATATATGAACTCCAGGTGGTATTTAAGCATAATTGAAGGCCTTGGAAGTGTTCTCCAATCATTGAACAAGAGTTGGCATTCAACTTTTCGGTTTGGCTTTCGGTTTGATTAACCGAACTTATTGAACAACATTGTGAGTTTATGTGGAGATATGTGTTACTTTGTGGTTATATATGCTTATATGCTTTACTTTTCTTCCATGAATCATGTTAGATCTTGGATATCCCCTTGAATTGTCAAATTGCTTCTTTTGATCTTTGTGATGTGTTTTGGGCGCTGATTGTCGATATTCCATGGAGTCCGGTGAGACAATTAGAGGGGCTGCCGTACTCACTGCCCAGTGGGAGTCAGGGGGTGAGTATAGGACTTTGGTGCAATCCGAGAGAGGAAGGACGGATTCGGTGCCAAGTCTTATGAGTTGTGTGAAAGTTAATTGGTATTTGAACTTACATGATCTCGAAAAGAATAATGTTGATCGTATCGATGTTTTCTTGATGATTCCCTCGTTGAAAGTACATTTTATACATAACTTTGTGTGGTATAATTACAATGTTTCTTTGGTRCTATGCAAACTTGCTTTCGAGTACTTCTTCGTTTCCTAGTATGTATGCTTATATAATGCCTTGTAACCGCATATTTTCACCTTAATTCACTAAGCTTTATAGCTTACCCTTTTAGCGGTTTTAACCTTTCAGGGAAATTGGGCAAAAGTAAGAACAAGGTCGAGTGATCGATTGGAATTTGCAGGTGAAGGCTGCTTTTGGTTTAGGTATATATAAATATGTATATTAAACTTTTGGGATTGTAAATAGTTAGTATGTTCCGGCTAGACATGTCCCTGATGATCACGTTATGTAAACTTTAAGTATTAAATTATGTGTCTTGGGCTCTATATCGTTATCCCGTAATTTGAGGTTTTTTTTTAAACTAAATTAATTTAATGGTGGTTCGGTAANGAATTTGGTTAGGATTGGAATGGAATTGGATACTTAATTGGACAAAGGTGAGATTTTTGGAGTTTGAAAACCATGTTACTGCACTGTTTTAGAAACAATATATCAAATCATAGAAAAATCAGAAAAATATGAGGTCAGTGGCATCGGAAAGCTAGGAATGTCTACTATGTTTCGTATTTGTACATCGAAATCTAATTCCAACTATAGGATGACTAAACAATGTCATCTTTTCAGTGCGGTTAAGCTGATTTTTGACAGCCTTCTGCTGTTATACTATAAAATTCATAGAAAATTGTAGAAAAATCCTAAAAATAATAAAAATAGGCTCTAGAAAGGTATGAGAAAGGGCTACAATTCATATTTGGAAGTCATTTGATGATTTTGAGTTTAAAGTGGGAAAAATAGGTCTGCAAGCAGGTGCAATATAGTGAAAACAAAGTAGAATGCTTGAATTAAAAAGGGTGTGTTATTGTTGTGCATTGCTAATGGAGATCTATATATGAACTCTAGGTGGTATTTAAGCATAATTGAAGGCCTTGGAAGTGTTCTCCAATCATTGAACAAGAGTTGGGATTCAACTTTTCGGTTTGGCTTTCGGTTTGATTAACCGAACTTATTGAACAACATTGTGAGTTTATGTGGAGATATGTGTTACTTTGTGGTTATATATGCTTATATACTTTACTTTTCTTCCATGAATCATGTTAGATCTTGGATATCCCCTTGAATTGTCAAATTGCTTCTTTTGATCTTTGTGATGTGTTTTGGGCGTCGATTGTCGATATTCCATGGAGTCCGGTGAGACAATCGGAGGGGCTGCCGTACTCACTGCCCAGTGGGAGTCAGAGGGTGAATATAGGACTTTGGTGCAATCCGGGAGAGGAAGGACGGATTCGGTGCCAAGTCTTATGAGTTGTGTGAAAGTTAATTGGTATTTGAACTTACATGATCTCGAAAAGAATAATGTTGATCGTATCGATGTTTTCTTGATGATTCCCTCGTTGAAAATATATTTTATACATAACTTTGTGTGGTATAATTACAATGTTTCTTTAGTACTATGCAAACTTTCTTTCGAGTACTTCTTCATTTCCTAGTATGTATGCTTATATAATGCTTTGTAACCGTATATTTTCACCTGAATTCACTAAGCTTTATAGCTTACCCCATTTAGTGGTTTTAACCTCTCAGGGAAATTTGGCAAAAGTAAGAACAAGGTCGAGTGATCGATAGGAATTTGCAGGTGAAGGCTGCTTTTGGTTTAGGTATATGTTTAAATATGTATATTAAACTTTTGGGATTGTAAATAGTTAGTATGTTCCGGGTAGACATGTCCCTGATGATCACGTTATGTAAACTTTAAGTATTAAATTATGTGTCTTGGGCTCTATATCGTTATCCCGTAATTTGAGGTTTTTTTTTTAAAACTAAATTAATTTAATGGTGGTTCGGTAATTGTTTGTTATGTAACCGTGGTGTTACAAGAAATCTTTTTCATACTTTTACATTAATGAATATGAGAGCTAACAATGATGTTCTTAAAAGAATTATCAGATCTGCCATCGATATTGAAGTTTATATGAAGATTGATTGATTGTGGACTCACAATTGGTATCAGAGCAGGATTATGTACGAAATCAGAAGAAGAGATCAGCGTATTTGAAGATTTTTTCGAAGATTTTTTCTGGCATTTTCTTCCTTAACTCATATTCATCGAAGGCTTCACCGATTTATGCTACATCGCTCAAGAAATCATACAGGTTCATCGTTCATTTATCTCCTGATTTAGGACTTGCATTTCTAATCCGGATATACTTTCAAACGGATTTGGCTTTATCATAGTTCAATTGGAGCTGGTTTATACCCTGATTCTGGTTCAGGGGCTGTGAATGGCTGGAGAAATGATCTAGAACCAGCTTCAAGTTCAGCAATGATAGTATATCAGTAGGAGCTTCTTCAACAAGGATCTCACCTTCTTTTGGCTTTTGTATAAAAGTTTAATCGCACCCCACGCATTTTTGTTCTTAATTGCTCAAGACAGTTTTAAAGCATTGCAAGGCTTGGGTTTGGATAGAGATATTAGGATGTGTTTTTCAGTTTTTGGTTATACCTTGTGAGGGAGCAGGTTGAACAGTATTTGTTAATGGTGGTACATCTATAATAGATTTCAAACAAAAGGATCGCTTGGTAGATGATTCTGTTGGTTCTAAAATAGTGGAACTCAAATTTGAGGTCTGGTTGATTTGAAGTTTTTGGTTCTAATTGTTGATTATTGATCACATCACTCAGATTCTATTTAATGGATTTGTTATCAAGGTTTAAAATCCATTTGTGAGCAGCCTGTTGTAGACCTGAACGGAGACGTCCGCATCCTAGAAGTATTCTTGATAGAATTCATATGCCAATCTTTCAATTCCCTTTCAGTAATAACCAACTTCATTCCTTGGAATATAACATCATTTGCAGGTGATACCTTGGCATATGAAGCAGATTTTAGATCATCACCTCCCAATCCTACTGTTTTTTGTACTGCAACTCTTCATTGAACTTGAACTGCTTCCTTTGAATGTAGAAGAATCCAAGTTAGACTGAGAAAGATTATGGTGAAGTGACATTTATTGAACAAATATATTAGGGCCCCATACAAACTGTGTTTCTAGCATAGCCTGAGCAGCAGGTTGAAGTCTAAGGAAGAAATGTCCAAGTGGAGAACACATTTAATGTCATAATACTGCTTTGTTATAGAAGCACCACAAGAGGAAATTGAGAAGTATCAGTTGAAAGCTTAACTGTAAATGAGGAGTTGTTATACATTATGGCTATGTTGCTATTGATGTTCACTTACTGTTTCTGATATAGTAAAAGTGCTTGTTGTTTTTAAGTTTCTTTTGGTTTTAATCGCACATAACAGAAAGATTTGCTACTGTTTTAGTTCTAAACTTGGCTGATTTGAATTTAATCATATTCATTTGTGTGTCTTTGCAGAGTATGGAGTAATTCATGCCTTCATCTGCATATCCTAACTCTTACCTGGATTTCATAATTATTTTCTGAGCTGCATAGAAGATTCAATTGTAATTGCTTGTAATTGCTTGTAAGAAGGTTACCACAAAAGGGGATTCAATTGTCGAAAAAGTTAGCAACTAGAGAGTTAAAGAGAAATCTTTTGTTCAAATTCTTGTGAACCTTAGACACCCTTTTTGTCCGGTTTTGTTGTAACTCGGTCATAGGCACATTAGATATCTTGGGCTTGTATCTTTTTGAGTTTTATTTTTTTAGATTTTAATTTTGGATCAATTTTTATCTGTTTTTGGTCTGTGTTAACTGTTTGAGAAATTTTTGAACTATTTTACGTCGTATAAACCGTTTCTTATCAGTTTTTAACTGTTTTCAACAGTTTTGACTGTTTTTACTGATTTTATACAATTTTTCGTCGTTTTTCTATTTTTCTCTACAGTTTTTTGTGTTTTTCTATTGTGTTTTTTAGCTTAACTGTTTTTTTATTTCTTTTTATTGATTTCATCGCATTTGATCCTAAATCAATCTTTCTGAAATGGCAGCTTTTTATGAGAGAGAATACAGAGAGCTTAAAGAAAAATATGATAAACTAGATTCTGAGTTTAACAAGAACGTAAGGTGGACAATTCGTCTAACTAATTATAATGAAAGAGAGAAGGAAGAGAAGAAGATTTTGCAACAAAAGCTGAATGACTTATGAATAATGGTTCAGGTTCTCAAGATAATTTGAAACTGAACAAACAGATTGAGGACTTAACAGCTAAAATGTATAAATCTGAAAGTGAATTGTTTGATGTAAGGAAGTTACTGGATTTCGAGAAAGAGAAGGTTTTAGAATCTGAAAAGAGGTTTGATGCTGAAAGGAAAGTGTGTGAAAGCAAGATAAAAACATTAGAGCTGAATATCACTTCGCTTTCAAAACAAATATCAAATTTTGAACAAGTTATCATCTTAGAACGATCTAAGTTTGATAAAGTGAAGAAAGAGTATGAAGAAGAATGTCAAAGAAAGAATTTGGAATTGTTTGACAACATTGTTCAGAAGAAGAAAGAATTAGATGAAGAGAAGAGAGTGTTTGTTCTCGAAAAGAAAAACACTGCCAAGAAAAATGCTGCAATTGCCAAAGAGCTTACAGAGAAAAAGAAATGGCTTGACATTGTTTTAGAAAATGAGAAGGGAAGTTCAGACGAAGAGAGAAAGGAATTTGAGAAAAAATGGAGAGTATTTGAAAAGTTAAAGAAGGAATTAGAAGGTAAGTTTTTGGATACTGCAAATAGATTGTCTGATCTAGAGACAGAACTTGTAACTGAACTGAAAATGAGAACTGAACTTAAAGAGAAGTTTGATTTAGTTGATGTCGAACGAGACCAACTTTACAGAAAGTTAAAGACTTTTCGTTTGCTCAAAGCTCAACTTGTTCTCCTTCTTAGTGTAAAACCAGCTTTTATGACTGTTCCAAATCGAACAGTTATTCAAGTAGTCCTAAATCAACTGTTTCTAAGAACTATTCTCATTCCTCTAGTCAGTATTATCAAGGGTATGCCATTAGATCACCCAATTATTCTTCTAAGGTCAAAAGCATTTTGGGTCAGTAAATCTGAATCTGTTTTATCTCGTACTCCTGTTGCTACTAATAATCTTCCTTGTTTTGTGAGATCCAATTCTGATTTATTAAATCTTAGCAAGAAAAGGATCATGTTCTCCACATGTAAATCAACAGACTTTGTGTACAAGAATATATACAACAGATGGAGTACAGACAACAGATATCAGAACAGTTCGAAAGGTAAGAACAGGTATGATCACAATAGATGGTATGGATCATATTTTATTTCTGATCATCATGTTCAAAGTACTAAAAAGAATACATCAGATAGAAATAGATGGTTTGGTAGTTACGACATACCCGAATCCGATACTAACAAAATAGGACCCAAGTTTGTTTGGGCACCAAAATTTGTTTGATCTGATTTTGCAGGTGTGTCAAGATTGTATTGATCAGAATATCATTTCTTTGATACACTAATGCAGGGGGAGTTGTACACTGTCCAACTAAGGCTTCTGAATACATCAGTTCAGAACCTGTGCTTTACCGAGTGTGGTTTCTAAACACACAGTATAGGACCCTTGCTTAAAATGTTTTTTTTTTTTTTTTTTTTGAGCTTAACTAAAACATTACTATAATCTACTTTCTAGGGTGAGTCTCTAGAAATTCAATAAATGTTTTCGGGAAGTTATTTTTTTTTTAAAACGAATACATTTTCTGAACAGGTATTTCCTGAGATTTTACTTGCGTAATTTCTCGTCGTACATAACCCTAATACCTGTTTCAGCTATTCTTCAAACTGTTATTATCACGTCTCTTAAAATGAAAATCATTTTCGGTGATAATACGCTCGTTTGTATTCAAAAGTTTGTTTTCTAATATTTTTTCTCTGATTGATATACATTTGTTATTTCTTTGAATAATATCAGATTCTGTAAACTCGTTCTTACAAATCTTCATTCATTTATCTCATATACCGAATAATCTGATCATTGTCGCATCATTCTTTCATTAATTGTGCTTAAAGCCAAATATTTTGATCAAATTTTATCTGATCATTGTGTTTATCTGAAATATTATTTTTGATCAACTGTTTGTGATCAATTGCGCATAATGCTAAATTTTAGGAGGGACTGAGTGCTTAACAAAAATACCTCTATGGAATGTCAGAACCGACACACCTACCCAAGAGGACAACCATATCTGAGTGAGCTTAAACTCAAAAAGGGTTTGTGTGCCGAGATTAAAATAAAAATGAGAAGGGTAGTTGTTGTGAGCTAAAAGAATTGATGAGAGTTGTGTCAGGATTATAAGAATATGAGAATCCTGTTCCAAACTTTTAAAATTCGGGCATACCACATAATCTATTATTTTCGATTCTTTGGAGACTAATATTGAAAAAGGCAAAGCCCAAGCCAATTCTTGTCACAACCCCACCAGCTACTCATTTATCTCTCAACAGATAAGTGTTTCAATAACACTTGGGGCACGCAGCTCATCATCTATCAATTTCTCATTCGAAGAAAGTTGACATTGAATCAAAAGGATATATGTCCCCCCTTCAAGTCTTTTTGATCACTAATTGAGTCTGATAAATTTGTGTAGTCCACACGGTTTATCTTTTTGAGCCTAAACAGAAGCATTAGTTGCTTTATTCATCTACATTACACAGATTTTGCATTTTATATGTTAATTTGCCAAAACATTCATAGATATGCTATTTTTTAAGCTATTGATGATTGAATGGAAGACCTGGTGAGATGAGCATCAAAAAGTCTCATATATAGAGTACATCCGTTGTACTGAGTATATCTGTTATACTCACAGGCCAATCTTTTTATAAGATTGAAAATAATTTCATTCGTTGAAATTAGGTGTTACCTTCCCATTCCCTTAATCTGAAAAGATTAAATAAGTGGATTTGCAAATATCTACTTACTATGTTATGAATTGACGGCTTACGCGGAGGATTTCATTCATTCTTGTGTATGATGGAATGATTCTCATTTCATCATAAGGGGGAGTATGTAATAATGAATGAAATGTCCAATTCCAAACATTATAAGGGGAATTTGATGTAAAGATCAAGGGGGAGTAAATTCAAAGATGGCAAATGACTCAAAAGGAGTGCGACTAGAGATGATTACGAATATTATTCCGATGCTATAATATCTGAGAGTTATTGAATGTGAAGATCCATTTCACAATAGTTTACTGAAGATTATTTCTGAAGCTCGTTATTGTTTCTGATATACATTGTCAAAAGAGAAGATCATCGCGGTTCTACATTCGAGGGGGAGAATGTTAGAAGATCTTTCTCAACAGATAATTCTCTGAAGATTTCAAGTTTAAGAATTCTTTTGAAGAAGACATAGAGTGCTTAAAAAGTTCAAATGAGACTTAAGCGCAGAAATTCTTTCAAGTTTGAATACAAAGGGGGAGAATGTTAGGAATGAAATTCAGTGTATAATTGTATTCGTCTTTAAAGATAAAATTGTCTGTAGAAAAGTCATCGTGTTTGACTTTTCTTAGATAGTTTGACTTTGACCATTTGTGTATTGTTTGACCCTATAAATAGGGTGTTGGTTCTTGTATTTTGGGAAGAGCTCATTTGGTAAGATTCATTTTACGTATTGTGAAGTTTGACCAATATATTGAGCATTGACTTTCTCTCTCTCCATCTTTATGATGTTCTTAAAAGAATTATCAGATCTGCCATCGATATTGAAGTTTATATGAAGATTAATTGATTGTGGACTCACAGATTGCAGCTATCAAACGGTATTTTAGATGCCATATTAAGCTCTTGATAAGTATCAATTCATTTGATACTTTTACACTTTTTCTTTGCTTTATTAACCCATTTCATTTTCCCAAAATTTTGCAAATTGAGTCTTTTTGTTTTGTTCCTCTATCTTTTTTATATTGGAGCTAAATTGATATGATAAACATGTTTACTTCTTGGATATGTGCTGATTTTTGGAAAAATAGCCATGTTGATAGGTATTTGGCTGAAGCATGCTACAGCATGTGCTGCAGAACGATTCGAGGGGCACTTTTGAGAATAGTACGAGGAATCTTTTGAGGACAAATCCCCCCATTTGGCAGCCCATCTCCTGCAGATTTTAAGATCTCATGGTACAAATTTAAGATCTGATTTTTGTTGTTACCTAGGTAGCATGGCTTTACCCATTGGACTATGTATAAAGTTGGGTAAAGCCTTTATCTTTTGGTCCTTGTCCTCTTTTCTCCTACTATATAAAGTGGGGAGATTTGGCATTGTAGAAGACAAGCAATCCTAGAGAAACAATCTACTAAAACAATTGAAGTAGTTTGAATGTTGAAGGTTCTTTTGGATATAAAGTTGTGTTTGCAAGTATTTTATTTTTCTTCTTTATAATTCCTCTTTTATTTCTCTTATCATCTTTTATTCTCTTATGCTCTACTTATTATGCTTTATTATTATTCATGCAATTAATTTTTCTATTTTAAATATTGTTAGTCGCTTTTATAATTCCGCTTAGCATTTATTTATTCTACTTTATTTTCCTTTCTTATGCATTATTATTTACGCAATTAATTTTTTAAGTATGTTAGGCTAAATATATAGCTTCGGTGTTGGGTGAATTAAGATAAAGACCAATTTCGTTTGTAGAAATATAAATTATAAATCTTTACAACTACGTCATTCAAGTTTTTATTGCAAAAACATCATTCATGGACAAGTTGATCACTTGTTTAAAAGTGTTAAAGTGTGTCGGATTTAGAGATAAACCAACAAGCACACGTCAACTTGAATGATATGGAAGTAGGCTCGAGAGAGTTACTTAGAATCGAGGAGACTCGTTTTCACTCCATTTAGCTTATAAAGGGAATAGTTTGAGCCAATGTCGAGACTCTAGCCTTGCATAGAGATATGAAGGCTTGATCTATGGCTGTGTGCCATTCTACATCTCGAGAGAGTACCTTAAAGAAGCTATTAGTTGTAAAGATAAGTTATTTATAAAGCATGCTATAGAACCATGTTGTAGCATGATGTCTACTTAAAAATCGGTTTAATATCTTAACAAATCCCTACACCCTAAGCTCTCTTGTGAAGTCCAAGATTCATACAATATGATACAAGATTCAAGAACAAGATGAATAGAATAGTAGAAAGAATAGATCATCAAATGTTACTGATTTGATTGAGAGAGAGAAAGAGAGAAATTACAGCTCTAATCTTGATTACAATTCTGCTAATGACTTGGTTTTATTATTTTTATAATAAACATCATCGGAAACAGGTTTTTGGTTAAAATTCTTTTCAAAATCTGAAGCTAAATCAGAATCCTCGGTCATATTGTTTTTAACAATGAATTTTTCATGACTGGGTAAATTATTTGAAAAATCAAACTTATCAATTTCATCATCTAAGCAAACATCTAAATTTAAGATATTGGAGAAATTAATTTCTTCATTAACAGCATTTATTTCTTCTGAGTCAGTGGCTTCACTCAAAGATTTTTCGCACGAAAAATACTCAGACTCAACATGTTCTGTTTTTATGTCTAACCCTCAATTTTATGTTTTCAAATATGTGTGCAAGTAATGATAATAAGGGAAAGAGCATTCTATGATAATTTCTCTATGTGCTTAGTTGTATGAAGATCTTAATTAGTCATGTTTTGAAGTATAGATGTTAAAGATATAAGAGCATGTACTTTTGGAAATCTTTGAGTTGTATATTTTACAGCAAAGTCTCTTGTATTATGGACCTATGTGGGCTTGAACATGTATTCTATAAATGAATTATGTGTAATATGCAATGTATGGATTTGGGGGTGTTACAATGGTTTCCCGTGTATTTTCGTAAACTAGTACCCATATTCGGTTTTGGTAGCACCGAATTTCTTGATCATTCTTTTCCAAGGTAGCTATCATCCTACCCAGTCTCTCTGTTTTAAAATGATCCTCTTTGACAGCCTTTGTTTGGCACCTCTGTATTTCTTTATGAAGATCTGGAGTTAAAGTTATCCTCATTGTCGTAGCTTTGATAGTTCCACTTCGTTCTTTTCTGCTTAATGCATCGACCACCACATTTGTCGTTCCCGGATGATAGAGTATTTCACAGTCATAATCATTAACAAGTTCAATCCATCGACATTGTTTCATATTTAATTCCTTCTAGTTGAACAAGTGCTGCAAACTCTTGTGATCGGTGTAAATCTGGCATTTGGTTCGCAAAAGGTAATGTCTCCATATTTTCAATGCGAAGACCATGGCTGCTAATTCCATGTCATGAGTCGGGTACTATTTTTTGTGATCTTTAAGTTGCCGAGATGCATATGATATAACTTTTCCTCTTTGCATCAAGACACATCCCAGACCAAGCTTTGACGCGTCGCTGTATACCACAAAATCCTCTGTTCCGTCGGGTAAAGTTAATATTGGAGCACTACAAAAATGATCTTTTAATAATTAAAAGGCTTTCTGTTGTTCTTCTTCCCACAGAAATTTGACATTCTTTCGAGTTAACTTGGTCAAAGGCACGGCTATTTTAGAGAAATCTTGGATAAACTTGCGGTAATAACCTACCAATCCTAAGAAACTTTGAATTTCTGATGGTGTCTTTGGTGCCTCCCATTTTGCAACGGCTTCAATCAATGCTGGATCTACTTTTACCGCTGCCTCAGATATAACATGTCCCAAAAATTGAACTTTTCTTAACCAGAATTCACACTTTGATAGCTTTCCATATAACTTTTCTCTTTTCAAGAGCTCAAGTATCGACTGAAGGTGTTCTGTGTGCTCTTCTTTGGTTTTAGATGATAGTCCCACTTTTGATGATCAATCTTCAATCTTCATAACTATGGCAGAATCTCAGATCTAACATTCAAGAACACAAGATATACTTTGAGAGAAAAGGTCAAACATTCAATATTCAGTCA
>NC_037537.1:14551072-14555467 GCF_001531365.2 Cynara cardunculus var. scolymus | reverse complement strand
TTTGAAACATTAAGCACATTATGTCATCTTTAAAAGAATTCTTCAACTTGAAATCTTTAAGCAATCAACTGTTGAGAAAGATCTTCTAGCATTCTCCCCCTCGAATGTAGAACCAGATACCAATTGATAGTCCCACTTTTGATGATCAATCTTCAATCTTCATAACTATGGCAGAATCTCAAATCTAACATTCAAGAACACAAGATATACTTTGAGAGAAAAGGTCAAACATTCAATATTCAGTCAAACTTTCTATTACGTAATGTGTTTTACAAATGAGCTTTCTCCCCTAACAATTACAAAGACAAACTCCTATTTATATGGTCAAACTACTAAACATAGTCAAAGTCAAACCTGCCTAAGAAAAGTCAAACACAATGACTTTTACAATTATAGACAATATTTAACTTTCAAGACGAATACAATTTAATACAGATTTTCAGTCCTAACATTAGAGTATATGAGAATATCATCGATAAATACAATGACAAATTTATCAAGGTATTCCCTACACACTCGATTCATCAATCCATAAAAGCTGCAGGTGTGTTAGTCAAACCGAATGGCATAACCAGAAATTCATGATGTTCGTACCTGGTTCGAAAATCAGTTTTAGCAATATCCTCTTCTTTAACCTTCAGCTGATGGTAGCCTGATCGTAAATCAATCTTGGAGAAGTAACTAGCTCCTACTAGTTGATCAAACAAATCATCAATTCTTGGTAATAGATACTTGTTCTTTCTGGTCAATTTATTCAGTTCCCGTTAGTCGATACACATACGCATAGAATCATCTTTCTTTTTCACAAACAAAACTGCGGCTCCCCATGGTGAAGTACTTGGTCTGATAAACCCTTTGTCCAACAAATCTTTTAATTGTGTAACCAATTCCTTTAATTCTGACGGAGCTAGTCGGTATGGTGCTTTGGCTACAGGTGCTGCTCCGAGTATCAAATCAATCCCAAATTCAATAATTCTGTCTGGTGGCAATCTGGATAAATCTTTTGGAAAGACTTCAGAATAGTCACTAACAATCAGAATAAATTCTTGCTTACCCTTCTCTTTCTTGGCATCAATTATATAAACTAGAAATCCCTGACACTTCTTTTGAATACATTTTCTGGCTTTCATTATTGATAACAGACTGGTATGATGACCCTGATGATCACCATAAATAACAATTGTCCCTCTGTCTGGCAGTATTATTCTAATCATCTTTTTATCATAAGCAATACTGGACTAGTTTTCTGCCAACCAATCCATTCCAACTACTAAATCAAATTCTTTCATAGGCATGGGAAACAGTCTGATCGGTAGCTCATATCCCTCAATCATAATAGTGTTGTTATTGAACATACAATTCACAGATACTTGACTATTAGCAGTATCAACTACTAACTTGTCGTCAAGAGGCACATAATTCATATGAGCACATAGAGCAAATGATGGGGATACAAACAAGAAGTTTGCACCCGAGTCAAATAACACTTTAGCATGTAACGAGTTCACGAGAAATGTACCTGTCACTACCTCAGGTGTAGTTTCGGCTTCGTGCTTGGTCATTTGAAAAGATCGACCCCACGCCCCTCCTGATCCTCCTCTACCCATACTCGGTCTTCCACGGGCACTTGATGTATTGCTTCCCATAGTGAGCTGTGGTGCCTTCAACTGCAGGCAGTTAGGCCTAAGATGGTCTGGCGAATTGCAGTTAAAACACCTCTTTGTCATTGGGCAATTTCAGGACAGATGACCTGCCTCACCACACTGGTAGCATTTTCTTGGATCGGTTT
Organism: Cynara cardunculus var. scolymus; assembly: GCF_001531365.2. Classification (NCBI taxonomy): domain Eukaryota; kingdom Viridiplantae; phylum Streptophyta; class Magnoliopsida; order Asterales; family Asteraceae; genus Cynara; species Cynara cardunculus. Next base: position 14,553,678 of record NC_037537.1, on the reverse strand, counting down.
TACAGTCACCTTGACGAATCTGGTGACATCGCGGACAAGCTTTCTCAATGAATCTCTCTACAGGCATGTTTCCATACTTTACAGATTTTGGTCCTCTGTATCTAGTTGATGGACCTTCCCATTTACTCTTTTCCATTACTTTTCCTTCTTCTTGTCTGTTTTTTATTCCTTTCAGTTACCTCTGTTGCGTCAACGGTTAATGAAAATGTAGTCGGATTCTTAGCAATTACAAATTCTCGGATTGATGGCTTCAATCCCCAAATGTATCTCTCCATTTTTCTTGTTTTAGAGGAGATGTAGTGCTCTGCAAATCGTGAAAATTCTATAAACTTTTTTGTGTATTCACGAACAGTTCTGGTTCCCTGTTCTAACTTCAAAAAGTCTTCTTCCATTTGTCTAATGGCAGTCTTTGGGCAAAACTATTCCTTGAACCTGTTAACGAATTATGTCCATGTCATAGTTTGTAAGATGTTAGGTCTAGCTAAGGATTCTACTTCCCACCAAAATAATGCATTTGATTTCAACATAGAAACTGCAAATCTAACTTTTTTTTGTTTCTGCACATCGGATGGTGTTGAACACAGTTCTATCTCTTTAATCCAACACATCGCTTTAATTGGATCTTTTTCTCCCAAGAAGGTTGGTGGTTTACAAGTCAAGAACATCTTGATGTCTCCTTTATTGACAACCGTGACTAGTGGATTAATCTCAACTCTGCCAGTCTCAATTCTGGCAGGGATCCCCATAATGGAAGTCAAGGTTTCCCTTGGCTTTCTCATTTCTTCAACTAGCATGTCTCTAGTCACGTATTCTGGTTGAGGTATCTGTTCCTGGTTCATATTCTTAGAATTTGATTCTGCTTGATCTGCATCAATTTATGGCTGGCTAATTCTGCCTCTAGTATGTCCTCTGCCTTGGCCTCTGCCTCTGCTTCTGCCTCTGCCTCTGCCTCTGCCTCTGCCTCTGCCTCTGCCTTCAGATGTGCCAACAAGGGCAAGAATAGGAGAATCCTCTTCTTTATTGGGATTGGGGGGTGATCCGTTCAGACCTTCTGGATCTACTAGTCATATGTATATATCAAAGATAATAAACATATTTTCACATTCCCAAATACAATGAAGTGTCCAAGTTCAGTTATGTACCTATAGATTCAAAATTACATTGGCAAGATGTAATACGAAAATACCTTACACACTGATCTCTTAACTTATCATATATATTCCAAAGGTGCTAACTATGTCTGGGACCTTAATATGTGTAACAACCCACAATTACCATGTATAGATAATCCACATAATCATATTCATAACACAGAATGTAATATTGTTTACAAAACATAGGCTAACAAAAATTTGTTTAAAACATTTATATGCATCTAAATATCATCGATTAAACTTTCCCCTTGCCTTTGTCTTGCGATGTATGATGGCCTGCAAAACAAGTTAGTCCAACAACTGAGCATTAGACCCGAAAGGTCTAGTGAGTGTACAAATCTCATACATATAACTTACTTTCCAAACTAGCAGTTTAGAATCAAACCTATACAATCATAAGCATTTTATCTATATTTATTATAGATTACATCTCTCTCGCGGTTACACCACCATTACACCTCTCTCGCGGTTACACCGCCATTACATCTCTCTTGGCAATTTACATCAGTAGAAGTATCAAACCAGTTTCAATCGGATATGAAATCCGAACAATCATCCAGATATGTAATCCGGACAACACTGTCCGGATATCTAATCCGGACAACACTCGGGTGATGTTTTATGGTTTAAGGTTACCCCGATTAACACTTGGTCGATTTAGGTTTAAACCGCTTAATACTTGAGCGATTTAGCCATTAACCCGAACAAACCTTGACCGGTTTATGATGTAAACCAAATGTCACTTTGTTGATCTCAGATCTCTCAATAACACTAATAATACAGTTAAGGATAACCAAATTATAGTGTTTTAATAAACAAAATGATGAACACTCAAGAATGTATGAACATTCAAAGAACAATCTTGAGTGCCAATGATATCACTTTATTCAATATGAAAAACGTAAAAGCGACATTTAATACAATAGGCATAATCACCTATTTATACTAGTAGGCTAATTAGAAGATAACTATCTAGTGAGACTATTTAGCTAATCTTCTACTAACATATAGAGTTTATCTAAACTATGGATAAGCTATAAATTAAGATAAACTTGAAATCTAGCTGTCGATTAGTTATCTCCAGCTATCTTCCATGGGATGATGATTTAACCTTATCTTCATATCTTCATCGTATGCCTCTGGTTGAATTGCTGAAGAAAACTCTAAGTGTTGTTGACCAGAGGGGGTGATGAAGATGCTCTTTCCATCGCATCTCTGGTCGATTCATCGACCCTCTGGTTGTTCTTCAGACTTGGTCAATTCTGCCTTAACGTCTTCATCGGTCTTCTGGTTCTTCATCACTTATTGTTCTTCATTACTTTTACACTTATAAATTATGGGGTCTAACACACTTGACCGGTTTAAGAAAACACTTCGGATATCTTTGAGCGGTTTAGATGAACCCGGACGCCCCTTGTCCAGTTTAAGGTAAATCCCGGACACCTCTTGTCC
>NC_037537.1:14542578-14550852 GCF_001531365.2 Cynara cardunculus var. scolymus | reverse complement strand
TTACCTTTAGTCTTTACTCTCAATGTTCACAGAAAATCTTTCTAAAAGAAGAAGGAGAAGAAGTTTTTCTTTTTGCATACACTTGCTATTTATAGAAAGTGTATGGCCACCTTTCAATAAAAGTCAGCTATACCCAACATCAACACCCAAACACACACACACATGCTTAACTTAGAAATCAAGATTTTATAAAATAAAATCTTAAATTATTAAAATACTCAACTCGAATATTACAATATTCCCTCCTTAGAAAAATTACGTCTTGGAATTTCATTAAGCAAAAAGGTAGGGATATTTCATTCGCATTTATGACTCTGATTTCCTGGTGGCGCTTGGTCCCTTATGATAACGCCACTGAACCTTTACTAACCCAATCTCTTTATTTCGCAGCTTCTTTACCTTGAAATCAGTAATGAGTTCAGGGGTTTCTTCAAAGCACAATCTTTCATCAATCTTAATTTCAGATAGAGGCACCGCTACCTCTGGACTTACTAGACTCTTCCTCAAATTAGACACATGGAAAGTATCATGGATTCCGCTTAGCTCCAAATGAAGTTCTAACTGGTATGCCACTTCTCCAACCTTTCTAATAATAGGGAATGGTCCAATATACCTCGGACTTAGCTTTCCCTTTTTACCAAAACGTACCATTTCTTTCCAAGGTGATACCTTTAACATTACTCTATCACCCACTTGGAACTCAATCGGCTTCCGACGTTTATCTGCATAGCTTCTTTGTCTATCTTGTGCTACTTTCATTCGTTCCCGTATCAAGCTAATTTATCTGCGGTTTGTTGAACTAGTTCAGGTCCAGCCAACTGTTTTTCACCTATTTCATTCCAACACAAAGGAGTTCGACACTTTCGTCCATACAAAACCTCGAAAGGTGCATCCTGAATACTTGAATGGTAGCTATTATTGTAAGAAAATTCTACCAAGGCCAAATGACTAACCCATGATCCTCCAAAATCAATTACACATGCTCTAAGCATATCTTCTAATGTTTGGATAGTTCGTTCACTTTGCCCATCCATTTGAGGATGATAAGTTGTACTTAGCTTAATCTGTGAACCCATCTTTCTTTGGAAACTCTTCCAAAACATAGAAGTGAACCGACTGTCTCTGTCAGAAACAATTGATAGAGGAACACCATGACGTATCACTATCTCATCAATGTACAGTTTTGCCAATCTCTCCATTGAATATGATTCTTTCATCGGTAAGAAATGTGCAGATTTGGATAATCCATCTACTATCACCCATATGGCATCATAACCTTTTGACGTCCTCGGCAATTTGGTTATGAAATCCATAGTGATGTGATCCCATTTCCAAACTGGAATTTCTAAGGATTGCAACTTACCATAAGGACGTTGGTGTTCAATCTTTACCTGGAGACATGTTAGGCATTGTTCAACATGTTTAGCTATATCCTTCTTCATACCTGGCCACCAATAATGTTGCTTCAGATCCCGATACATTTTATTTGTACCTGGATGAATTGCAAAACGTGACTTATCTGCCTCACTCAAAATCCGTTTTCTAAGATCACCATAACATGGTACCCAAATTCTGTTCTGGAAATTCCAAAATTCTCTATCATCTCTCATCAGTTCAGATATTAATCCACCCAATCTTTCCTGTTTAATCTTATCTTTCTTCATGGCCTCATATTGAAACTCTCGTAATTCTTCCTGAATACTTGGTAGTAATTCAACTCGTAGAGCTATAGCTTTGATAGTTCCACTTTTCTTTTGTCGACTTAATGCATCGGCTACTACGTTTGCCTTTCCTGGATGATACAAATTTCACAATCATAATCATTTACCAATTCCAACCATCATCTCTTACGCATATTCAGATCTTTCTGATGGAACAGATGTTGCAAGCTCTTATGATCTGTGAAAATTTGACATTTTGTTCCGTATAGGTAATGCCTCCATATCTTTAAAGTGAATACCACCGTCGCCAATTCCAAATCATGAGTAGGATACTGCCTTTCATGACCTTTTAACTGCCTGGAAGCATAAGCTATTACCTTTCCATGTTGCATCAGTACACAACCCAAACCCATCTTTGACGCGTCACTATATACCACAAAATCTTCCATTCCATCTGGCAAGGATAGAATTGGTGCACTGCATAACTTATCCTTTAACATCTGAAAGGCCTGAGCTTGTGCTTCATTCCACTCAGATTTTACATTTTTCTTTGTCAAAGCTTTGTTAATGAAGTGGCTATATGAGAGAAATCTTGTATGAACTTGCGATAATACCCAGCCAATCCAAGAAAACTTCTGATTTCCGTTGGAGTCTTTGGGGCTTCCCATTTTTCAATGGTTTCAATCTTCAGAGGATCCACTTTAATGCCTTCTTTTGAGATAATAGGTCTCAAAAACTGAATCTCTCGCAGCCAAAATTCACATTTCGACATCTTAGCATACAGTCTTTCTTGCTTCAGTAATTCCAGGAGTAATCTCAAATGATGGGCATGCTCTTCTTCCGACCGGGAATATATCAAAATATCATCAATGAAGACAATCACAAATTTATCAAAATGGGGACGGCATACCCTATTGATCATATCCATAAATGTTGCAAGCGCATTTGTGAGTCCAAATGGCATAACCAGAAATTCATAATGACCATAACGTGTACGGAATGTTGTTTTCGACACAWCTTCATTCTGAATCTTCAATTGATGATAACCGGACCGTAAATCAATTTTTGAAAAATAAGTAGCTCCAACCAATTGATCAAACAAATCATCAATTCTTGTAAGAGGATATTTATTTTTTTATTGTTAATTTATTCAGCTCTCAGTAATCGATGCACATTTTCATTGATCCATCATTCTTCTTAACAAATAGCACCGACGCACCCCAAGGAGAAATATTTGGTCAAATAAAACCGTTATCCAATAATTCTTTCAATTGAGACATTAACTCCTTTAACTTAGAAGGAGCTAATCTATATGGTGCACATGCAACGGGTGCTGCTCCAGGAAGTAATTCAATTTGAAATTCTATCGTTCGATCTGGTGGTAGACTTATCAAATATTCTGTAAATACTTCTGGAAATTCCCTCACGACTGGGATATCCTCCATCTTTTCTTTCTCTTTCCTGACATCAATAGCATAGGCAAGAAAACTAGTACATCCCTTTTGTACATATTTTTGAGCCTTTAAAACTGAGATAAGACTGGAGTAAAGATCTCGTCGGTCCCCATAAATTACAACCTTTCCTTTTTCTGGTAAGTCTATATGAATCATCTTTTCATCATAGACTATGTTGGCTTGGTTTTTAGCTAACCAATCCATGCCTATAATTATATCAACCTCCCTTAAAGGCAAAAGAAATAATTGTATAGGCACCTCACACCCTTCTATGCTTATAAAACATTCATTTATTCTTTCCTTAATCGAAACTTCACTATCGTTTGTTGTTTCCACAATTAGATCCTCACTTAACGCTTTAGATTCTAAATGTGCGCAGTTAACAAACGACAGTGACACAAAAGAACGATTTGCACCCGAGTCAAATAAAACTTTGGCACATACTGAATTAACAAGAAATGTACCTGTCACTACTTCAGGATGTTCTTCCGCCTCGCCTCTCGTCATCTGAAAGGCTCTCCCTTTAGCATTTGACTCCCCACGTCTTATCTCTCCTCGACCACTTGGGTTAACACGATTATCCACTAACCCACGACCTGTTGGAACATAACCAGATCCTCGGCCCCCAGAATATCAAGATCCTCGACCTCTAGCAAAAATAGACCATCGTCCCTTCGCTTGCGGACAATCAGCATTTACATGTTGAGAGGAATTACAAGTAAAACATCTTCGTGTCATTCGACAATCTCGAGCTATATGTCCTGGTTCCTGACATTTAAAACATACTCGCGACTCTGTATTGAAATTTCCTTGATGTACATTGTGACATCATGTGCATGCCTTATCAGCAAACCTTGAGGCTGGTCGATTCAAATTTTCCATAAACCTTGGTCTACGGAAATCAGTTATTGTACCTTCCCAATTTCTTTTCTCTCCAACCCTTTCTTGTGGTTGTCGATTGATATCTTGTTCCAGTATTTCAGAAGCATCAACTACTGCTTGAAATGTTATCGGATTTCTGGATATCACATACTTCCGAAGATTAGACTCCAAACCCCAGATGTACTTTCTCACTTTACTGCTTTCTGATATAATGTAACCTTCAGCAAACCGGGATTGTTCCATGAAGACTTCCGTGTATTGACGAACTGTCATATTCCCTTGTTCTAGACGAAGGAAATCATCTTCTAACTTTCGTACTGCCGCTTCCGAACAATATTGCATTTTAAACTTGATCACAAATTCCTCCCACAACATGGTTTTCAGAATGTTTGGGTCCGAACTTGAAAGAACTTCCCACCAGTACAAAGCACTTGACCTTAATCGGGATACAGCAAACATAACTTTGTCTTCTTCTGCACTTTTACTAATCTGCAGACTTAGCTCAATTTCTTTAAGCCAACACATGGCTTTAATAGGGTCACGCTCACAAGAAAATTTAGGAGGTTTACAGGCAAGAAATATTTTAATATCCCCTCCTTTCTGAACTGAAGACGAAGTAAGGGGCACAGATGTGCCAGTTACCGGTGTACTAGCTCCGGCTTCTTCCTGATGTTCAGGATCTCTTACTACTTCTGGATCATTTTGTGTCGTACGTCCCAATAAGTTCACCAAACTTTCTTGGAATTTTCCCAACTCTGTGGCCAGCATTTCTTGAGTAATAAATCCAGGGTCAAGAACATTATGTCCACCCCTTGCTCTTCCTCTACCACGGCCAGACATTGAACTTTCTTAGGCCGACAATTCCTGTTCCATATGAGTTTCTTGTCTAGTACCTCAACCTCTTCCTCGACCCCTGCTGCGACTTCGTGCTTCTATTGTCATCACATTTTTCGGGTCTTCTCCTTGGGTTACATTTCTTCTTCCCCAACCTCTTCCATAACCGGTAGAAGTCCTTTCTGATTGATTAGGATTATCTGTCATTTCTCAGTTGTACATCGCTTTCTGTCATATTTAAACATATATGATTATTCACATAATCAAAACATAATAACACGTTTATCCTCAAGTCTATCCAAAACTCAAGATTATATCAGTCATATATATAATCTAACTTTCTAATAATAGGTTCAGCTATAACATATTCCCATGTTCATAGTCCCAGTAAAACCTATTATCATAACTTCCACACCTCTAGTTTAAGTGTAAGTATTTCGCAAATACCCAGATCTCTTAAACTAAGGCTCTGATACCAACTGTAACAACCCACAATTACCATGTATAGATAATCCACATAATCATATTCATAACCCAGAATGTAATATTGTTTACAAAACATGGGCTAACAAAACTTTGTTTAATACATTTATATGCATCTAAATATCATCTATTAAACTTTCCCCTTGCCTTTGTCTTGCGATGTATGATGGCCTGCAAAACAGGTTAGTCCAACAACTGAGCGTTAGACCCGAAAGGTCTAGTGAGTGTACAAATCTCATACATATAACTTACTTTCCAAACTAGCAGTTTAGAATCAAACCTGTACAATCATAAGCATTTTATCTATATTTATTATAGATTACATCTCTATCGCGGTTAAACCGCCATTACATCACTCACGCGGTTACGCCGTCATTACACCTCTCTCGCGGTTACACCGCCATTACACCTCTCTCGCGGTTACACCGCCATTACATCTCTCTTGGCAATTTAAATCAATAGAAGTATCAAACCAGTTTCAACCAGATATGAAATCCGAACAATCATCCGGAGATGTAATCCGGACAACACTGTCCGCATATCTAATCCGGACAACACTCGGGTGATGTTTTATGGTTTAAGGTTACCCCGATTAACACTTGGCCGATTTAGGTTTAAATGCTTAATACTTGAGCGATTTAGCCATTAACCCGGACAAACCTTGACCCGTTTATGATGTAAACCGGATGTCACTTAACCGGTTTAAGAAAACACTTCGGATATCTTTGAGCGGTTTAGATGAACCCGGACGCCCCTTGTCCGGTTTAAGGTAAATCCCGGACACCTCTTGTCCGATTTAGATAGAACCCCGGACACCACTTGTCCGGTTTAGGTAAATCCATACAATATATAAGTAATGAATCAAAATAAGTCAATTTCAAAGGTAATTAAAGTTGCTATACCAACAATTAATACTTCAAAGCATAAGCACTCACCTTAGAATGTTGATCGGATTAAGCTTGTGATTTACCTTTAGTCTTTACTCTCAATGTTCACAGAAAATCTTTCTAAAAGAAGAAGGAGAAGAAGTTTTTCTTTTTGCATACACTTGCTATTTATAGCAAGGGTATGGCCGCCTTTCAATAAAAGTCGGCTATACCCAACATCAACACCCAAACACACACAGACACATGCTTAACTTAGTAATCAAGATTTTATAAAATAAAATCTTAAATTCTTAAAATACTCAACCCAAATATTACAATATGCAATGAAAACAGTTAAAGTCTAGGCTTCATGCATGTGAATACCTAAATCCCTTAAACTCAGGTTCTGATACCATCTCTGTAACACCCCCAAATCTCACATTTGAATATAACACATATTTCATTCATAGAATACATGTTTAAGCCCACAAAGGTCCATAATACAAGGGTCTACAATACAAAATACAAAATACAAAACTTAAAAATTCCAAAATACATGCTCTTGTATATTCTTCAAAACACATTCAAAAATGATCTTCACAAAGCTAAGCACATAGGGGAATAATTCACATTTTCCCTTTCCCTTTACTATCATTATATTCTGCATTTCCTGCAACACATATTTGAAAACACAAAATTGAGGGTTAGACCTAGAGGTCTAGTGATATTCCTTTTTTCCATGTAGTTGCAGGGTGATAAGCACCAAAACAGTTATTCAAATAAAAAAATTTCACGTTTCTGCAAGTAAAACCATATTATGTTTGAGTTCCTCTGGATCCTCTATCAGAGCTTCTAGTTAAGCAAGTCAGAGCCCCTTACTTGGTCATAGTTCTCAAAAAATTCATAGATCAACCTCATAGATATTAAAATAGATTTTCCATAGTTAAAAATACATTTTTGAAAAGATCTTGTATGACCAGAGCTCTGGGTCTACTAGCCAGAGCCTCTGGCCCAACTCGTATAGGCCAACCAGAGCTTCTGGTTCAAAATGCAAGACCAACCAGAGCTTCTAGTCCAACCCGCATAGGCTAACTAGAGCTTCTGGTCTGTCTTACTTTATAAGAAAACTTTCTAAGTATAAAACCTTTTTCTTAAAAGCTCTTAAAATATGATTTTAATATAGAAGCTCTTATCTATAGATACAGAGCCCCTGGTCCAACTAATATATTGAGTAAAGACTTGTATAATTTCTCAAATCAATATCCAGAACCCTCTGGTTCTATAATGAGGACCAACCAGATCCCCTCTGGTTCCTTTCAATGAACAACCAAAGCCTCTCTGGTTCCTCTTATCAAAACACTTGATTCCAAAACAGTTTATATCCAAAACCAATGGCCATAGGCCAAGTTTTCCCCTTCTCAATAACATCTATACTATTATCTCTAATAAGAACAACATCTCTGAGTCCTTAAATCACAAAGAAGTAAGTACTCAAATCTATTGTAATCTTAAAATTCATAATAGCAAGAGCTATAATAACCACACTCAATTGCCACCCTTATAGCCGAAGGTACACCTCTCATTGATATGCCACCCTTATCCCATGGTACACCTTTCCTTGATATGCCACCCTTATTTCCTCATCAAAATATATGGATTAGTTCCAAACGAAGACAGACCAAAGTCACAACCATCTTGATGAAACATCTTTCATAGTTTTATCCACAAAATCTATAAATTAATCCCAAACGAAGACAGACCAAAGTCACAACCGTCTTGATGAGATGTCCTCTATAGTTCTCAACCAATAATGGTTTCCAAAACAGTTTTATCATCAAAACCTTTAAACTCAAGAACAATCTGTTCTTTAACTGATTTCTCCAAAACCTTAATTCCCTTTTTAAATCTTCAAAACAGGATATTAATCCCAGAACTGTTTTAAAGAAGCAATCTCTTCTTTATTTTTCCAAAACAGCTTCCTATACTCAAATTTATAACCATAACATGTTGGTCACGGTTCCAGCATCTTCCTAAATCGAAACGTGACGCTGGCTGCTACGCTATAAGGGAAATAAGGTTGCGCCTTCACCAAGG
>NC_037537.1:14534006-14542553 GCF_001531365.2 Cynara cardunculus var. scolymus | reverse complement strand
TGGGTAAGCGCTTGATCCTAACAATTGGTATCAGAGCAGGTCACGGGTTCGAATCCCATGGTGTGCATAATATGCAAGGAGTGCATAATTATGAGAAAGGCATGATGCGAGGCCATTGACTTCTAACGAAGCTCTTATTAGTACCGGCAGATGCTGGGGGGGATTGTTGGTCATGGTTCCAGCATCTTCCTAAATCAAAACGTGGCGCTGGCTGCTACGCTATAAGGGAAATAAGGTTGCGCCTTCACCAAGGCAATTGCTTTTGGTGTAGTGGGTAAGCGCTTGATCCTAACATAACACCTTTAATCTGTCAAAACAGTTTTACCATCTTTTCTTCAAAACCAACACAAACCCAGCAGTTTATATAACAATAAATATAAAGGTTTTTAGCTATCAAAAACTCACCTTAACAATCACAGATTCTGCAGATTATAAATACACAGCAGATCTTCAAATAACACAGAATCTTCAAATCACTTTTGTGTAAAACTCTTCACAAGAACACTTCCACCGCCACCCACACCTTTTTTTCTCTCAAAATTTCTTCCCCAAAATAAAGACTAGATAAGATCTTATCTTTTTACCTTCTTTATAAATGCTTTTAGCAAAGGCGGTGATGGGTTTTATTATAATAAAATTCTTTGGGCGGTGGAAATCTTATTATAAAATTTCCTTTCTTAACTACGAAGATATCATATTTTAATATTAACTTCACATGTATGCTTCACACCATGTATGTACACATGATTCATGTATGCACAGTAACACCTCTTTCACACATTCGCATACTTTCCATGCATTTAATTAAATACATGCATGTCGCCATGTAATTAATATATAATCACATAATAGGTTACCTCAACCCAGGTTGTCTGAAAACCCGGTTATAACACCAGTCCCTCAATATGAACCTATCATCATCCAGACACCCCCTAGTCAGTCCTCTAAGAAACCAGTCGTAGCCCCTATTCCTCCTTATATACCTTTTCCACAAAGGTTAAGGAATCAGAAAGAGGAGTTGCAATTCAAAAAGTTCCTTGATGTGTTCAAACAGCTACATATCTACATCCCGTTGGTTGAAGCTATTGAACAAATGCCAAGTTACACAAAACTCCTCAAAGACATTTTAAGCAAGAAGAAGAAACTGAACGAGTTCGAGACTGTGGCCCTAGTAGAAGGTTGTAGTGCCCTCCTTTCCAATAAAATTCCCCCTAAACTCAAAGATCCTAGGAGTTTCACAATTCCCTGTTCAATAGGTGGAAAAGAAATTGGAAAGGCTTTGTGTGATTTAGGTGCAAGCATTAACCTTATGCCCTTGTCAGTATTCAATACCTTAGGCATAGGTGAGGCTAGACCAACCACATTTACCCTTCAATTAGCAAAAATCCATAGCTCACCCAAAAGGAAAAATTAAGGATGTATTAGTCCAAGTGGATAAATTCATTTTCCCCGCTGACTTCATCATTCTTGATTTTGAGGCTGATAAAGAGATTCCAATCATCCTAGGAAGACCGTTCTTAGCAATTAAATTGAGAAAAGTGTCATTTTATGGTCACAGAAAGTATTGTTCTTGGTCATCTGATTTCAAAAAGGGGAGTTGAGGTTGATAAGCCAAAACTTGAAGTAATTGAAAGTTTTCCTGAACCAACCACCGTAAAGGGTACACGAAGTTTTCTTGGACACGCTCGTTTTTACAGAAGATTCATCAAAGATTTTTCAAAAATTTCAAAACCTTTGTGTTCATTACTTCAACATGACCAAAAGTTTGATTTTAGTGAGGAATGTAGAAATGCATTTCACACTTTAAAAAAGGCTCTGGTTACTGCACCCGTGATTGCTACTCCAGATTGGAGTAAACCCTTTGAAATTATGTGCGATGCAAGTGATTGGGTTGTGGGAGCCGTTTTGGGACAAAGAAAAGAGAAAAAAATTCATTCCATCTATTATGCAATCAAAACATTGAACGAAGCACAAGTGAACTACACAACAACAGAAAAAGAATTATTGGTTGTGGTGTTTGCTTTTGAAAGATTTAGATCATATCTGATGGGAACAAAAATCATTGTGCATACTGATCATGCTGCCATCAAATATTTGATCTCAAAAAAAGATGCAAAACCYAGATTGATAAGATGGATTCTGTTGTTGCAAGAGTTTGATCTTGAAATAAAAGATAGAAAGGGAGTGGAAAACCAAATAGCAGATCACCTGTCTAGATTAGAGAAGCATCCTATTGATTTGAAAGACATCATAGAGACTTTCCTTGATGAAAAAATCTTGATGCTAAAGCAATTGGAATCACCATGATTTGCTGATATAGCCAATTATTTGGCTTGTGGCATTAAACCTTCTGAGTACACTTGGCCTAAGCTCAAGACGTTTTTGCATGATGTAAAATTTTACCTGTGGGATGATCCTTTTCTATTTAAAATTGGTGCATATCAAGTCTTGAGAAGATGCATTTCGGAAACAGAGGTAACAAAAATCCTGGAAGATTGTCACAAGGCACCATATGGTGGCCATTTTGGTGGACAAAACAGCAGCCAAGGTATTACATCTGGCTTCTTTTAGCCAACACTTTTTCAAGATGCTCATAATTTTTCCAAAAGATGTGACGAATGCCAGAGAAGTGGCTCAATTTCCCAAAGGAATGAAATGCCTTTAAATGGAATTTTGGTGGTTGAATTATTTGATGTTCAGGGAATTGATTTTATGGGACCATTTTCTCCATCTAATAATTGCCAATACGTTTTAGTCGTCGTTGACTATGTGTCAAAATGGGTGGAAGCAGTGGCATGTGCTTCAAATGATGCAAAAACCGTTGTTAAATTCCTCCACAAACAAATATTCTCAAGATTTGGTACCCCAAGAGCACTAATCAGTGATGAGGGTACTCATTTTGTGAATCATTTGTTACATGGAGTTCTTGAGAAATACAACATTAACCACAAAGTTGCCACCGCATATCACCCACAGACTAATGGATTGGCAGAACTTTCAAACCGTGAAATAAAAGGAATTTTGGAAAAGGTGGTTAAACCAAGCAGAAAAGACTGGGCTTTTAAACTGGATGATGTTTTATGGGCATATAGAACTGCATTTAAAACTCCAATTGGTATGTCTCCATAAAGCTCGTTTTTGGAAAAGCATGTCATCTTCCGGTGGAACTTGAACATAAGGCCTATTGGGCAATCAAAGAATTAAATATGTGCCTAGATGATGTAGGGAATAAAAGAAAATTGCAGTTATGTGAAAAGGAGGAGCATAGGAACATGTCCTATGAAAACGCCAAGTTGTACAAAGAAAAGACTAAACAGTGGCATGACAGAAGAATTCAACATCGAGAGTTAAAAGCAGGACAACAAGCTTTATTGTTCAATTCTAGATTGAAACTATTCCCAGGTAAATTAAAAACTAGGTGGTCAGGACCGTTTCTAACCCACAAAGTTTACCCATACGGAGCAGTTGATCTAATAAACCCTGAGGATAGCAGTCTATTCAAGGTAAACAGCCAGATAATAAAAATTTATCTAGATGAGCCCAAAAGCCAAGAATACCCCGCGTAAATTTTTCTACATAAAATAAGATGTAATTATATATCGTACTAATATTTATATAGATATATGTGTAAATAAGTAGATATGTGTATATATGTATATATCTTGTTTCCTTTTATTTCTCTAAAAAAAAAAATTATTAAATTTTTTTTATATATATAAATTCTTTTTATAAACCTTTTGTATTTTTCCCCCTCTTTTTCCCTTAACCATACGAAATCTGCTCCCCCTTCTCCATCAAACTGATTTTTGTATGAGAAGAGGAAGCCTTCACCATTACCATCAAAATCACTGTACACCTAAACCTTACCATCACCGCCATTGTTCCCTTGCTTTCCTTCCCATCACCGTCGCCGACCGCTCATCCTCTCCATCCATTGCATCACCATCGTCGCCCTCGGTCATCAAGTACGACACTTCTTCTCTTTCTTTTTAGCTTAATCAATCAAGAAGGCAGTAGCATTAGTGCTTGATTCGAACATCAATAGGACGAGGGAAGAGCTGAGGAACTCGATTTTTGGTCAAATAACACCAGGTACGTTGTTCTTTTCCCCTAATCTTATTCAATCAAGCAAAATGGTTGGTCGAATGGGTCCCCGTGTGCTTAATCGAGCACTGCATAACACTAATTAGGGTTTTGATGTTATTGTCGATTGCCAAACATAAACCTAGCTCAGGCACATTGAGCCAAGGTGCGAATTCGGGACTAAAGGCTCAATGGACAAGATTAAATTGGGTTTTCGACCCCTGTGAATTGTTTCAAACAGTCCCTGTAAATTCTGTGCTTTTCCTTGATTTTTGTTATTGTGAAAAGAACACAGAAACCATTTGGTGCAAAGTTACTTCGTTTGTTTTTTTTAGATTGGAAAAAGCATCTTTGTGCATCTACAAGACCTAAGTGTATGTCTTGATCATGTGAAGCCTGGTAACTACCCTTATGAAAATTTGTGGTTACTATAACATGATTTAGGTCCCTAAGTCTTGTTATTAGTATACATATCTTTGTGATAAAAAGGGTGTGGTTGTGTTCAAAAGGGTATTGATCATGCTATTTCAAAGGCACAGGAACTAATTGCCCCTTTAATCAGATCAACCAAGGTTGCATTTGTATCCCTGTCCTGACTCCACAATCCAAAAGATTCAAATGCCAACATTTTGGTTCAAATCTTAGTACTTGTGTCTTTCACAATTAAAGCATGATTTCTCCCTAAAGCATGGTATCTTCTTAGAACAGCAATATGCAGAGCTGATTTTCTTACCATTGATTATGTTGGTTCTATTTTCCTCTCTATGTGACTTGACCAATGTTCTCATTTGACTGTGATGTATTTGTTATGTCTCTGTTTAGCAAAACAAGCAAACACACACCAGATTTTGGTCCTATTTCCATGTGTTTTCAAAACAGCCTACACAAGAGATTTTTGTCCTTATGCAGTTGTCTTGATCTTGTTCTCATATGTTTAAGAATTCTTGGTATCCGTAAAGCAGATATAACTTGTTTTTGGGATAAGCATGCGTAGATTGAGTTTGTTTGTATCACAACCTGATTTTGATCCATATGTGTTTTAATCTAGTATTCAGGCAATAGCAAGCAAATCAATAACATGATCTCTGTCCATGGTTGAAATTATGTGTTCATGTGCTTTGCCTACTTGGAAACATGACTCTAACTGGAAAATTTCAAATTGCATTCTGGTACCTATGTGTTTTTCATAAAATTGATTCCATAATCATTCCCTTGGCACAAACATCCATGATAGTCATGATCAAACAGCAGCCATGGTGTTTTCTGTGTTTTCTCTTATCCTTCATATAGTTTAAAAAGCAATGTTGGCCTCTGTGTTTTCTTCACAAAAACAAAAATGTTGGTCCTGTGGTTCTTCATGAGAAACATAAACCCCATTCTTGTGCCCTCTTTGCTCATAAGACTAAAGCTCAAACATGAAACAGATGGTTCATTTTTTTTAAGTGTTCTCAATCCGGCTGCCCACTCACACAGAACCTTATGGTTCCAACTGTTGGATTTATTAAACCAAACTGTTGTGATTGCCTTGAGTTTGAGCAAACAGCCAACAAAAGTGATTTTGATCCTTGTGTGCTTGTCTTGATCTTGCTTACATATGTATGACTCAAGTTATTGGCATCATGAATCTAACTGATTGCACCTTGCTCTTGATTTCATAAATTTGTTCAAACAACGTGCAGAAAGTGATCTTGGTTCCATGTGTTTAGTGCATGCCTTTAAAACAGCAGCTCACAGAATCTATTTTGGTTCCATATGTTTCACCATTGATTTTGATCCCTACTTGTGTTTCTGTTGACTGTGACTACATCTAAGATATAACAACAAATAGTAGGTATGGTTTGATCATCAGACTTTGTGTTACTGCTCCTATCTTATGTGTATATCCTTTGTAAGCACAATTCCTAATTTGGTCTCTTCTTTGTGCAGATAGGGAAAAGCTTGGCATGGATGACCAACCACCACCGGGGTTCCCTCACCCATCCCAGTCCTCCAACCCTACCATTCACAAACCACCATCCCCATCCCACCCAACTTAGCTATCCTACCTCCATGGTTGCTAAGATCAATCCTACCCTGCCCCACACCACTTAGAACCATTCCCTTCACCCAAATAGCCCCTCTACCTACTGTATCAACACAGACAGCCATCCCACCTACCATTCCCTTAACCCAAACAGTCCCTTTAGCCACTCCCACTTCCCAAACAACCCCTATATCTGTTGTCTTAACACCAACATCCCCTAAACCCACAGTTTTGACCCAACCAGCCCCCACCTCTACTGTTATACCAACCCAAACAGCACCACCCCCTTCTCCTCCCGCTAAACCTAAATCAAAAGCCCGTCAGCCAGCCACTAGATCAACCGAATGACATGTCACTAAGCCCATGACCAAAGAGGAAGGAGATGCAATCGATGTAGAAACTTATGTTCCAAAGGTTTTGCCTAAACCAAAACCAAAAAAGGCAAGGGCCAAAAGAATTAAGATCAAGGACGAAGTCCAAGATGATGCACAACACTCGGGATTGCCACCCACAGTAGAACCAATCTCCCAAGGTATTGGAAAGACAGAAAGCACAGAGTTCGATATTTGCCACCAAAATCCCATTGTAAGTCTTTCTGACACTTCTTTACCTGAGCACACACACACCATTGGTGCTCAAAGTGGTCACACCATCAAAACTGATCATGTTAAGCATCATGAGAGTCAAGAAATGCTTGGTGAGGACTCCCTATTTGACATTGATCTCAATGCCTTTTTCATGGAAGAGGATCGCCCAACTCACTTACTTGAGTGGCCGGATTCCACCACCTCTTCAGATGTTATCACTCTTATGGATGCACACACATCACACCACCGGTTCAATGATTCTCCCATGGTTGATCTGGGGATGGTTGACTTGACTTCATAGCACTACACTCCCCCACCCATTTCCATTGCATTTGATATGTTTAACAACCCATTTTATGCACTACCCCCTTTTCCCATTTATATCCCTACTTCCCACATGAACTTTGATGCACATAATGCCATTATGCCCACGCCACCCATCACTAGCACATACACCGCACCACTTGTGAGCATTACCTATGATTCCTTCCCTGACTTCCAGCCCACTTCCATCCCTTCTCCTGAAATGTCTGGACAAAAATCCAATAAGGATAGCAACCGCACTTCTATTGACTCTGACTTAGTCCCTATTAAGAAGTTCTCCAAAAGGAGACGGGCTGAGTCTGAAGACTCTGAATGGACTCCTGATGAGGACATCTCATTGTCCCAACTTAGGAGATCCAAAAGACATCAGGTAGTGCCAAGCCCACCCAAAAAGAGTACCAGCACTAGACAAGTGGACAGCCATAGTGAGAGTAGCCGGAAGCCTAAGAATTTTCAGAAGTTCAAAACTTTTTTGGGATTAGGAGAGAGAGGGTTTAATAAGAGTTGCCTTGAGACTTATCCTTTTATCAATGACATTGTCATCCAAAGAGGATGGGAGGCTTGCACTGTTGTGAGAGAGCCCTATTTCCTCACATGGGTTCAAGAATTCTATGCCTCAGTTTCTTCCACCCGCACTACCTCGGTTCATGTTCGAGGTAAAAAGATCTCTTACTCTCCGCATGCCATTAATAATTTATAAGATTTGATTGCACCTCCAATTTGTGAGTATCGCAGGTTATTACATGATCACACTAACGAAGATTTGAAGATGGTACTAAGTGTAGTAGCCAAAGAAGGAGCAACTTGGAAGTCACCCCAAAAGCGCAGCCCGCTTAAATTCCAAACCAATTTGTTGAAAAAGAATGCGGCTGTCTAGAACCACTTTTTGTGATACTTTTTTCACCCAACCACGCCACGACTCAAGCACATTCTTAGACCGCATGCTCTTACTCTATTGTATTCTTGCAGGAAAGGCGGTTGATGTTGGGTCAGTCATTTCTGATGCCATTCAAGCATGCACAAGAAAACCCACTGGACGACTCTACTTTCTGGCCTTGATACATGGGTTGATGAAGAAGGCGAAAGTACTGGTACCACCTGGCGATGCTCTGACCACCAATGCACTACCCATAGAGTGCAAGACAGTCGATAGAATCCGAAAGATCTCAAGAAATGATCCCAGACAGCCCCCGATTGTTCCGGACAGCAGCCACACCGACACAGATTTGATACTTGAGGTCCACCGATTGAAAAAAAAAAGTCACCACCTTAGAGACTATGTTATATCCCAGATCTGACAGTAGAACAATTTAATAAAGGAAATCAAGAGAAATTTGTAATAGAAGAAGATGAAATAGAAATCGATGGCGCTTTCTTTACTGAAAGGAAAATTACAAACTCTCAAGAACCCTAATCGACTCTCATGTGATGTATTTAAATCTATGTTTACAATGAATTTTCTAAAATGCTCTCTTCCATATTTTCTATGCCTGAAACACTACTATATATAGGCATAAATCCATGATAATC
>NC_037537.1:14532466-14533836 GCF_001531365.2 Cynara cardunculus var. scolymus | reverse complement strand
ACAGAGGCTCTGGTCGTCCATACTTGGTCGATTTATCACAGCGGTTGGTCTTCTTCCAGACATAGACGTTTTGGCACAGAAGCATCTTCAGATGATCCACCCTTAGCCCAGATTGCTTAATAAAACTTTTTAAGATAATCATTAGCATCAATTTGATGCTAACAATCTCCCCCTAAAGTTTTATGAAGCAAGCATCTTCATGAAGTCTTTAGGTCTTCTCCCCTCTGCTTTCTTCAAAAAATCTTTAGTGTGCTTGGTATGGATGAAATATTCAAGCTCCCCCTTGAATGTAGCTCTTTGTTCTTCATTTTCAACTTTTAGAACAAATCAGATTCAATGTGAATGCAGCACCACTGATTGCACAAGATGCAGCTTTAATCTGCCTACAATCTAGCACATTATTTGAAGCACAGAATAGCCACTCACCCCAAAAGTAGCAAATTCATCTAGAAATGGATAGATAAATGTGTGAATTACTTGACCAAACAGTGCAAACAGTCTTATGACAAAGAAACTTCCATTGAACCGCAAGTTGAGTAGGAATTTAGCTTTAGAGCTTGATTCAATTGAAGATAACTTGAATAACCGAAACAAACACCATTGGAATTAAGAACCGGAGAGAATAATTGACATTTAAGCTTTATGACTTCAAGAAACAACAGGTCAATTCAAAGAAAATTGACAGAATTGCTGTTAATGCTTCTAAGGGCAAAACAGGAAAGAATTTGCCAAAGACATGTAGGAATGGTGATAACAGGCAAAAAAACGTTAAGCTATTATAGATTCAAATTCACAATGAGAGAAGATGAAAGAATACTCAAGATATTGGCGATAAAAATATGTTTGGCAAATAAAACGCCAATTGCCTTAGGCTGTGAGTACCATGAACTCTTGCTAAAAACGCCTATGCGCAAATTTGACAAAATCAAAGTTCAATAAAAAATCGACTGACTCCAAGAAACTCTATAGACATTTAAGCATATGATGAAATCAGAGTTTTTGGGACCAAACTACAGTCGAACAGGAAGCAGTTCATGAGAGTATTTTTCAAGAAAATTTGAATCTACTGCCAGAAAGATCGTATCGATAGAAGTTAATCGATATGGCTCTGATACCACTTGTTATATCCCAGATCTGACAGTAGAACAATTTAATAAAGGAAATCAAGAGAAATTTGTAATAGAAGAAGATGAAATAGAAATCGACGGCGCTTTCTTTATTGAAAGGAAAAATACAAACTCTCAAGAACCCTAATCGACTCTCATGTGATGTATCTAAATCTATGTTTACAATGAATTTTCTAAAATKCTCTCTTCCATATTTTCTATGCCTGAAACACTACTATATATAGGCATAAATCCATGATAATC
>NC_037537.1:14530830-14532146 GCF_001531365.2 Cynara cardunculus var. scolymus | reverse complement strand
TGTGTCTTCACAGAGGCTCTGTGACGTTTCACAGAGGCTCTGGTTCTTCTTACAGAGGCTCTGGTCGTCCATACTTGGTCGATTTATCACAGCGGCTGGTCTTCTTCCAGACATAGACGTTTTAGCACAGAAGCATCTTCAGATGATCCACCCTTAGCCCAGATTGCTTAATAAAACTTTTTAAGATAATCATTAGCATCAATTTGATGCTAACAGACTACCTTGGAGAGGAATGCTCAGTCCCACCAAACCACCATGGAGAGAGCCTTGAAGGCACATGAAGAAACACTTTTGAAAAGGATGGAAGCAAGAGATGCATGGCTCATGGCCGATCTGAAAGAAATGATTGCCGGGATGTCCCGGCGCACCACGGACCATTGATGGCACCTACTCCACCCGAGTAGACAGGTTTATCTATCATCCCTTTAGCTCCAATTTACTTTTTCCTTTATATTTTTTCCCCTTTTCCATGAGTCTGGGAACTATCCGTGTCAATATTTTTAGTATTAGATTTTTTTAGATGGAACTTTATGGCCTAAACTTCACTACCATCGACTTGTGTTTATAGCTTGAGTAACTTAAAAGTGATGTGAGTTTGAGTGCTAGTTTACATTGCAATACTAGAACTAGCCAACTCTTTTCCGGGACGCAACTTGATTTCACTTGTCACTATTTGAGATATGATCTAGGCCATCTCTTCTCCGTAATCGGGAAAAGCCCTATACACCCCTCTGGCACCTCACTAAGCCACACACACACACACACACACACACACATATATATATATATATATATATATCACAATGGGGACATTGTTATATTTAAGTTGGGGGAATCTTTTTCAAAAAGAGCAAAGCTCTTTAAAAAAAAGAATGCTTAAAAAGCATTATATAGCCAAAAGAAAATGGCTACAAAAAGCAAAATAAATAAATGCTTATTCAAGAAAAAGACAAAGTTATGTGAGAAAGAAAAAGCCAGAGAGAGAAACCCGAAAAGTCCTTTTGATCCTTAAAAGTGATAAAGTTTAAAAATCAAACGAAGGAAAAGTGAGGCTAGCCTATGGTATATAAATGTGATTGGTACAAAACAACTTCCACTTTGATTTATGAAAAGTTATTTATAACAAGAAACTGGTAGTCGTAAGTGTCGGTGTCCATTTTTTCCATCTAATTTGAGTCTTTTATTTGTCTTTTTATGTTGTTTGGGGACAAACAACAATTCTAGTTTGGGGGTGTGATAAGTATTAATTTATTTGATACTTTTACACTTTTTCTTTGCTTTATTTACTGCTCGTCGGTTTATTCAACCTTAGATTC
>NC_037537.1:14528457-14530045 GCF_001531365.2 Cynara cardunculus var. scolymus | reverse complement strand
AAATACTGGAATGTAAAGTACTGGAAATTAAATGACAGAATTGTAAATTGCAGTAAAGTAAAGACAGAAATGTAAAGGACTGAAATATAAATACTGGAATATAAATGACTGAAATATAAATACTGGAATATAAATGATTGAAATATAAATGACTGAAATATAAAGACTGAAATATAAATGACTGAAATATAAAGACTGAAATATAAATGACTGAAATATAAATTATTAATAACTAAATAATATTAATTATATTAATCTAATAATGATGAAAGAAAGTACTTGATGTATGACAAGTAGTACTTGATGTATGACAAGTAGTACTTGATGTATGACAAGTAGTACTTTGATGTGATTAGGAAATGACATATGAAAACTTGGAAATTGGGGTTGACTTTTGAAGAAAACTTGCAAGTCAAGTAATGAAATTTGCAGAACAAGTTTCGTTACAAAGACCGAAAGATTACTTGCAAACTCGTAAAAACGGATTATTTAGACTACGTAAATTAGCCKTGAGCCACAAAGGACGAGATCCGATGTAAAGCAACAACGATCGACTAATTCGTAACTCGTAAAAGATAAGAAAACGTAACCTAACTTGAAACAGAGATGAGATGAAGATTAAATACGAGTACTTAAATTAAAACTTGAGAACTAAAGCACAACTACAAAAGTTGGTTCTTGAAAAGTCAAACAAAGAAAATCGAAAGCTTGGAACCGAAAGCAATATTCTTGAGAATGACTAACACAAAGATCATAAAGATTAAATGGAAGAAAGTATGAAAAAGTCTCCAAAAGTATGTTTAAAACAAGCCTTAATCCTTCTTTATATAGGCTAAAGAAGATTACATAGTGGGTGCCAACTAATAAGACAAAAGCTTCTCCAAAACTGGGCTTTGACCGGGCCCAAGGTCGTTGACCAAGCCTCCTCTATGGATCAGCCCATTTCTTCACGGCCCAAGCAGAAATTCAGCTCTCGGACAGGTACTATAGGACCTTGCCACACCTGGTCCTGTAGGACTGCCGTAGGACTGGGCCCAAAAATTATCAAAAACCTGTAAAAACAGGGAATTAACATTAGATATACTATATAACTACTAATATATGAAAAAGACATAAAAAGACTCAATTAAGACACTAATGGGTAAATAAAACAAAGGAAAATGGTTAAGAAAATGATGTAATAAGGTTAATAAATTAACACTTATCACACCCCCAAACTTGAATTGTTGTTTGTCCCCAAACAACAGAAAATGACAAATTAAAAGACTCAAAGTTCTAATAAACTAAAAATAATTGAGCATAAACATTCAATAGCCAAAGTATGCATATTTTTGAAATTTTTTGAATGAAAGTGTTCTACTCATGACTTGATGCTTGATATCCATAGCCCTTCATAAACCTAGCTCCCCCAAACTTAAGTCTTTCATATTGCCAAACCATAACCTAGCCTACATTTCTTTTGCTATACTAGATTCAACAGATAGATTGGGACTTTGAATTGGGTTTTGCATTTGGCTTTTTCTTTTCAATGCATGCCTTTTACCTCATCTCACTTTTTTTTCACTCCATAGCACAATTTTACTGCTAT
>NC_037537.1:14524207-14525467 GCF_001531365.2 Cynara cardunculus var. scolymus | reverse complement strand
TGGGTTAGAAACACATTGATCAAATGGATGACCTTCTCCACATAACATACATGCTATAGAATTGACAGTAGGATATGATGTTGCATCAACAATTCACACATCTGGGCTAACATACATATTCTTTAATCATGTCAGTTATAGATGTGAGTTGTGTTGTTAATGCATTATATGTGTCTGCTTCATGTATCCCAACTGTATTATTCTGTATTAATGCATGTGGATCAGCCCAATATCCATTATTATTTGAAATTTTCTCAAGCATGTCATACCCATCATTATAAGTACAAGTTGTGAAAGCTCCTCCTGTAGTGGCATCAAGCATTTGTTTAGCAACAGTTGTTAAACCTTTGTAAAACGTCTCTAGCTGGATACAGTAAGGAATGCCATGGTATGGGCATTTTCTCAACAACTCTTTGTACCTTTCACAAGCATCAGGTGTTGCTTCATTATCCATTTGTCTAAACAAACATATTTCATTTCTGGATTCAGCGTTCCTGTTGGGAGGAAAATATTTTCTCAAAAATTTCTTTACAAGGTCATTCCAAGAGATTATGGAATTTGGTTGTAAAGAGTTAAACCATAACTTTGCTCTATCCCTAAGGGAAAATGGAGATAACTTCAACCTTAAGGCATCATCAGACACTCCAGGGATAAGAAAACAATCAGTTATTTCTATTAAAGATTTTAAGTGTAAATGAGGGTTTTCAGATGGCAAGCCACTGAACTGGCCATTAGTCTGCAACATCTGAAACATGACAGATGTGAGCTCAAAGTGAGTTGCTTTAATTTGTGGCCTTAGTATTCCTGAATTTAATTGACTAAAAACARGAATAGCATAGTCCATGATTCCTCTATCCCGAGAATCTGCAATATGTATGATGTTCTCCATAATAGTAACATGTGGTAGAAAAATTAGCTTTTACGAACTTTAGTTTTAAAAAAAAACTTTAGTGTGCTATCCCCGGCAGCGGCGCCAAAAATTTGCTCGTAGGTTTATTCAACCTTAGATTCCAACACAAAAATAGAACTCGGCGCAAGCATACACCTTGAACTACTGTCGTCTCGTAACAAATAATAATGGTAAAAAGTACCAGATATCGTTCCAACAGAGATAGCTTGTAAAGTTATTTCAAAAGTCTCAGTTTATAAAAACTAGTTTCAGATGGTGAATCGAGGGATTTGATTTATCTAAAATGGGGAGGTTTGATTAACAACTAAGAAAATATCAATCTTAAAAAGAAGCACAGGGTGCAACAGTTG
>NC_037537.1:14516600-14523507 GCF_001531365.2 Cynara cardunculus var. scolymus | reverse complement strand
GACTGAAATATAAATGACTGAAATATAAAGACTGAAATATAAATGACTGAAATATAAATTATTAATAACTAAATAATATTAATTATATTAATCTAATAATGATGAAAGAAAGTACTTGATGTATGACAAGTAGTACTTGATGTATGACAAGTAGTACTTGATGTATGACAAGTAGTACTTTGATGTGATTAGGAAATGACATATGAAAACTTGGAAATTGGGGTTGACTTTTGAAGAAAACTTGCAAGTCAAGTAATGAAATTTGCAGAACAAGTTTCGTTACAAAGACCGAAAGATTACTTGCAAACTCGTAAAAACGGATTATTTAGACTACGTAAATTAGCCKTGAGCCACAAAGGACGAGATCCGATGTAAAGCAACAACGATCGACTAATTCGTAACTCGTAAAAGATAAGAAAACGTAACCTAACTTGAAACAGAGATGAGATGAAGATTAAATACGAGTACTTAAATTAAAACTTGAGAACTAAAGCACAACTACAAAAGTTGGTTCTTGAAAAGTCAAACAAAGAAAACCGAAAGCTTGGAACCGAAAACAATATTCTTGAGAATGACTAACACAAAGATCATAAAGATTAAATGGAAGAAAGTATGAAAAAGTCTCCAAAAGTATGTTTAAAACAATCCTTAAGCCTTCTTTATATAGGCTAAGGAAGATTACATAGTGGGTGCCAACTAATAAGACAAAAGCTTCTCCAAAACTGGGCTTTGACCGGGCCCAAGGTCGTTGACCACGCCTCCTCTATGGATCAGCCCATTTCTTCACGGCCAAGCAGAAATTCAGCTCTCGGACAGGTACTATAGGACCTTGCCACACCTGGTCCTGTAGGACTGCCGTAGGACTGGGCCCAAAAATCATCAAAAATCTGTAAAAACAGGGAATTAACATTAGATATACTATATAACTACTAATATATGAAAAAGACATAAAAAGACTCAATTAAGACACTAATGGGCAAATAAAACAAAGGAAAATGGTTAAGAAAATGATGTAATAAGGTTAATAAATTAACACTTATCATTTACCCATTTCATTCTTCCAAATTTTCGTAAATTGAGTCTTTTTGTTTTGTTTTTCTATCTTTTTTATATTGGAACTAAATTGATATGATAAACATGTTTACTTCTTGGATATGTGCTAATTTTTGGAAAAATAGCCATGTTGATAGGTATTTGGCTGTAGCGATTCCAAGGGCACTTTTGAGAATAGTATGGGTTTTTGAGGTCAAATCCCTCCTTTTGGCAGCCCATCTGCAGATTTTAAGATCTCATGGTACAAATTTAAGATCTGATGTTTGTTGTTATCTAGGTAGCATGGCTTTACCCATTGGACTATGTAAAAAGTTGGGTAAAGTCTTTACCTTTTGGTCCTTGTCCTCTTTTCTCCTACTATATAAAGGGGGGAGGCTTGGCATTGTAGAAGACAAGCAATCCTAGAGAAACAATCTAGTAAAACACTTGAAGTAGTTTGAATGTTGAAGGTTCTTTTGGATATAAAGTTGTGTTTGCAAGTATTTTATTTTTCTTCTTTATAATTCCTCTTTTATTTCTCTTATCATCTTTTATTCTCTTATGTTCTACTTATTATGCTTTATTATTATTCATGCAATTATTTTTTCTATTTTAAATATCGTTAGTCGCTTTTATAATTCCGCTTAGCATTTATTTATTCTATTTTATTTTCCTTTCTTATGCATTATTATTTACGTAATTAATTTTTCAAGTATGTTAGGCTAAGAATATAGTTTGGTTGTTGGGTGAAGTTAAGATAAAGACCGATTCCGTTTGTAGAAATATAAATTATAAATCTTTACAACTACGTCATTCAAGTTTTATTGCAAAAACATCATCCATGGACAAGTTGATCACTTGTTTAAAAGTGTTAAAATGTGTTTGATTTAGAGATAAACCAACAAGCACACGTCAACTTGAATGATATGGAAGTAGGCTCGAGAGAGTTACTTAGAATCGAGGAGACTCGTTTTCACTCCATTTAGCTTATAAAAGGAATAGTTTGAGCCAATGTCGAGACTCCAGTCTTGCATAGAGATATGAAGGCTTGATCTATGACTGTGTGCCATTCTACATCTCGAGAGAGTACCTTAAAGAAGCTATTAGTTGTAAAGATAAGTTATTTATAAAGCATGCTATAAAATCATGTTGTAGCATGCTGTTTACTTAAAAATCAGTTTAATATCTTAACAAATCCTTACACCCTAAGCTCTCTTTTATTACTTGTTCAAACAGTAATGTTTAATCAACTCACCACAAATATTTCCTCGAATTCTTCATCTGAGATCATATTTTTATTTATACTATTAAAACGAACTTTTATTCCTTTTCTCCATAGACGATATTCGGTATTTTTACCACTTTATTACTTGTAAAAGACGATAGTGGATTGATGAGTGTATACTTGCACTAGTCTCCATTTGCTAACAGTCCAAGAGATTTATTTTATATAATTCTCGTAACAGCTCTCTTCAGTGATTAATGTGCAAATGGGATACGAAAGTAATCAAAAGAACGTCAACCTGAAGAAGCCAGATCAAGAGGTAGAAGACATCGATGGCTACCCTCTGTACATGATTCTTGAAGATCCGGAGTCCGGGTGATCTATGAAAAACTCCAAGAAAGCTAAGAGGTTTTTAAGGTTTTCAGCGAGCTAAACAAGTACTACAATGGAATAATTAAGATTGTGAGGAAAGAACTTGAAGGAAGAAAAACTCCAGATGACAAAGCATCAGGTCATAACAGATTAAGTCTGAGAGAAAGGTTATTACTGATTAGTGCTCTGGAGCTGCTTAACGAGAAGATACAGCATTGGAATACTATAAGAAGATGTGAGACAAACTTGGGCTTCAGAAGATCAAAATTTACAATATCTCGTGCTTGAATCTAAAGGGAGAGAATGTTGGGTTCAAGTAATGTTCTTTAAAGTCGTATTCAAGCAAGTTTCTCCTTTAAAATATTTGTGTTTGTTATCTGGTAGTATAAATAGTTTTCCTTTCTTGTAATCATTAGCTAATCTCTTGTTTTTGTAATACTTTGAAGATTAACGCAAATACATTTGGCAAAATTTATTTTTGATTTCTTCTACTGTTCTTCAATTGGTGATAGAATTTTCTGTTTGATTAAGACTTCTGGGAATTTCAATAAGGGATGTCCACACAAAATGATCCTATTATTGCTCAAGCCCTACTTTTGGAAGAAGTTGGATAGAAAAGACAAAGGGTGCTGAAGCAGAAGAATTAGGATCTGAATTGGTGCAGAGAAAAGATCGAAACAAGAATGAACCCTCACAAAATTTCAAATGTCACAATCAGTGGACGAATGAAAGATGGTGTCCTTCTATGGTCATCTTCCGAGAGAACAACGATGTTGTCACTGAGTATCTTTCCTTTCTAAGTCAGTATGGCTTCTATGAATGGCTCAAAATTTGACAGATTATTCAAAAAGTTCTAAATGAACTATTCAACAAAGTGTTGAAGATCGTTGAGGTTCCTCCTTTGCCACATAAGTCCTCTCGAAGAAGAAACCTTTCTAATTCTGGAGAAGGTTCATCCCATAGAAACGATCATGAAATAAAATTTTCAATGGATGAGCTCTTCAAGAACAGAAAGAAGCCATATATCTCAATGTTGAATCTATCACTGCCTGAAAAGGGACCCTTTATTCTCAATATAGTGCAAGTGAAACCTGAATACGGACTTATGTTCATTGACCATGATGATCTGTATAGGTTTCAACGAGTGTTTGAATTTCATCTATGCCCAATAGATCACTTAGAGATCTTCGAACTTGGCTGAACAAAGATCTCTATAGAGAGATGATGGACCGCAAGATTCGAAAGGAAATTCTTAGAAGAAAGATTCAAGGAGAAGATGTTCCTGACTACAACAACTTCAACAATCTAGATTAGAAAACCTTTCAATCTTGTAAAACCTTGTATATTTTTTATCTTTTCTTTCAGTGTATAGCTTTTATGTGTTAAGCCTACCAAAACTAATTGTAATCATTTGTAATATTTTGTCTTTTAAGATGTTTTCAATAAAATGATTGGTTCACTAAAAAAGATCCCTTAAAAAAGTAAATGAGACATGTACTTATGAGTTCTATTTATTTTTTACATTCTCTGACTACTTTCTTGTCAGTGAATATGCTATCATTATTAAGTTGTTCATATTATGTAAGTTTATTCTTTCCTTGTAATCCTTTACAATTAAAGTAAATTTTTATAATAAACTCTATCACTGAAAGAGATACCAAAATAATTAAAAGAGACAGGTATTTTACTAGTACCTTTTCCTTATTGTAATATCTGAGCAATTTTCTTTATATTACTTTGTCATCATCAAATAGGGAAAGATTGTTGATCTTCTCTCTCATTGATTTGACGATGATCCTTTTTATCTTACGAAAAGTATTTTCTATTTATTCAGCTTCAGCAATCATCATTGAGTTTGTTCAGTGATCGCTGAACAAGTATTGTATCTCTCAAGAGACAAGTACTTTTCAAGAAGACAAAACTCACACCCAAGAACCTTCAGTAAAATCGAAGATAAAGCTGAAGATAGAGACAAACAGCTCGTGATTTGATATGGTTTCAGTGATAACAAGTTTGTCTACAAATGTGTGAAATCTACTCAAGATTCAACATACACTGAAGAAACCTTAGTGTTATTCCAGTGTCAGCGATCAAATGAATCTTGTTGACCAAGATTAGTTTTTGTCTTATTCTCTTACACACAAAGGACAAACTCATACCTTTCAAAGTAAAGCACTCATACAGAGTCACTCTATTGTCTCCAAACATTCTTACCTATTTTGTGAAAGACTATTGTTCATATACGGCAAAAGCCTATATATCTAAAGACAAAGGACAAGCTTACATCTAGAAGTTTGCCACGTGCCTTGTACTGTCTGACTTGCATTTAATACATTGGGTATAAATAGTTGAGAAGCTCGACTTTTTCACTACCAAGAAAAAAACCAAGAAGCTTATATCTTGAAGATCAACTATCTACCCAAGAAAGGACTTCCTCACAAGCACATACTTCTTAACCTTGCGAAGTTATCTTTACTTCAAGAGAAAAACACCAACTAAGCTCCTCCTTAGCAAAGTTATTGTTTCTTCTTTCAGCAAGTCTTTCCTTTCTTGCTTTATGTATCTTGTGTGTTTCTTAGATTGTTTTAGATAAGTTCTTTATCTTATTCTGCAAACAGTTTATAAAATTATGTATTGATCTTCTTTATCAATAAAGGAGTTTAAAAAGTGAAAATTTATGTGTTTATATTCATTACCCCTTCTACAAACTATTATCTTTAAACTCTTGTAGATCCATCTGGGACCAACACAACTTTATTTGTCTTGATGTTGGGTTTAAAGTTAAGGCACAAGAAAAAACAAGGGATATATCTTTAAAATATTTTATAATTTTTTCTTGCATTAATTTTATTATCGATTACATAAACTATTTTTTATATTGTTTTAATTTTCTCGTCATAAAAATGGTTACAGTAAAAGCAACGACCTTAACGTGTTTTTATGGCCTTTTCGGGATTTTTTAGGCTTTAGTCAGACCTTTTCCAGCTTTAACCAGGCCTTGACCGGATTTTTTTCAGTTAACCTGGTCGATTTTTGAGCTTTATTCGAGCGTTCAACCGATTAAGGACCGGTTCCAAGCTCAAAATTCAGGATCAAAATGAGCTTTTTGCCTCATGGGTAGATCTAGTAAGGGGCCTACGGTGACACATGCCACCACCTCATTGTCCTGAAGTGGTGAAAAGAATTACGATTCTGAAAGCTATCACCATATTGATGAGATATGTACAATTGTTTTGGTTAATTAGAACAAAAGAAAGGTGCACAATATTGGTAAGAGTGGGCTTGGAGGAAGAGAAGGGTCTTTGATTCAAGTTTTGATATGCAGAATTTGCTATATTTCTAAGTTACAATAAGTGTTTCTCTAGGCCCAACCCGTAACCGATCATAGCCCCCAAACTACTTTCACTAATTTTTTAATTTCCTAGTTTTTTATGCTTTATTTCTCAACCATAATAATATTTATTCTATTCTAAATTATGATAACTATTTAGCTTCGCATTACAAAAAAAAATTAAAAAATTGGGTTCGCCTCTGCTTTGCCTATAATTGATCCTTGGATGGATCTTTTTCAATAAGTTCTTTTTAGGACCGGTCTTTGGTCATCATTGGTCCAAACTCAGTTAACCTATCTTTTGTGTATCTCTACTCAAATATACACATTTTATAGTTCCCGTTTGTGGGTGTATTGTACAATATTCTCAACATTTCATCAAGAATAATTGAAAGATCTTGATTTTGATTAATAAGTTACAGTTCAAGCGTTTTTAGTTTCATGCTCACTTAGGGTTATGGGGTTCTTGATGAATTTAGTTATGTACCTAAAGATTGATTCTCAAGACCATCATTCTCTATTTAGGGGTTTTATTTTGATTCTAGGGATTTAATTTTACATAAGTTATGTATCAGCAACAAATGTTCAGGGCCGGTCCAGGTCACGTGCAGCCCATGCGGCCGCACAGGGAATCAAAGCCTAAAGGGCATCAAGTTGTCATCTATTACTATTTTTGGATTTAATAACTTGTGAATTCGACAACTGAGCTTTAACTATAAAAAGAGGCTTTGATGAATACTTGTAACATCCAACTTTCTAAAAGTCCATTTAAGTTGCTAAGCATGATTAATTAAGTTAGTATAGTATTTAAGAGATTAGTACTCAATAAAGTTAGATTGGAATTTGGAATTTTGGATCGAGTTAGAGGCTGGAATTTTATATTTAAGCTTCTTATATATCAATTAGGAGATCTGGAAAGTTTCGTGCGAAACGGAGTTGAAACGACC
>NC_037537.1:14509544-14514650 GCF_001531365.2 Cynara cardunculus var. scolymus | reverse complement strand
GGAAAATCTTTTGGATAAATAGTTTCTTTTTATTAAGAATTAGCGTAACCGATGTTACAATTAGGGTATCAGAGCCGCGGTTTAAGCGATCTGAATATTAGAAATGGTATTTAGACTTAAACCTAGACATTGAGATCGTATAGTAACTAGGCAATGATTTATACGGGATATGGACCTGTAGGAGAGACCTAAGTTGGGTTGGGACCAAAGGTAGGAATTTGTTTAACATAGATGTGTTGTTTTCTCAGCAAAATGTCGGAGCATGATGAGCAAAGTCAAACACAAAATGTTTTCCCCAACACTGAATATAAATGCTCCAGAAGGTGCCGAGAATGATGAAAATCCCGCTTTGTCCCCTCGTACAGAACGACTATTGAAACTTTTGGATGATCGATTGACTACGGCTCTGGAACGACAGCGTCAAGAAATGGAGCGACGCTTTGAGGAAGAACGTAATCAAAACAATCCCATGGAACCCAACAATCGTGGTAAGCATTCAAACGAAGTCGGAGATGCACTGAAACCTAAGTCCGACTGGGTTTCATTTAAAACTTTCAGAAGCTGTGGTGCTACAGAATATGCGGGGCAATCAGATCCCGAAATGGCGATGCAATGGATCCAGAACACGGAAAAGGTGTTCCGAATTACCGAGGTACTGAAAGCGATAAAGTAAAATATGCATCTGCGATGCTCATAGAGCGAGCCCTGGTGTGGTGGAATGCCACGTATGAGTCTTTAGACGCGACGATACGTAACAGTTTGACGTAGGACGAATTTCAGAAAAAGTTCTTTGAACAATATTTCCCTGTTGACCTACAAAGGCGTCTTGAAAAGGAGTTCTTGGATCTGAAGCAAGGTAAGATGACTATACTTGATTATGAAACTGAATTCAACAAGAAGGCACGATTTGCACAACGATTCCTGAGCTCCGAACAGGATAAGATCGAACATTTCATTGGAGGACTACGGAAGGAGATTCGAAGTTTTGTGATAAGTCATGATGGTTCCAGTTTTAGCAAGATAGTCGAATACGCTAGGCGTTGTGAGTATGAACTATCCATTCCTGATGAAAATGAACCGATGTCGAAACGTCTGCGAACTGAGAGGATGATGTCTACCCCAACACAGCGGTTCTCTCGATTTTCCAACCAGAGGAGAATTCAACCTCAGAGTACCCCACATGTATCCTCTCAGGCATTTAGCCTTCAGTCGAGCACACCAAGAGACTGTCGGAGGTGCGGAAAGACACACCAAGGCCGATGTGATACAGATAGATCTGTCATTAAATGCTTTTGTTGCGGTGAAGCGGGTCACGTTAGGATGAATTGTCCCCAGAGAGATCTTGCATGCTTTTCCTGCAAAGTGTTAGGGCATCGTATTAAAGATTGTCCTCGTATAAAAAAAGATGAAAGCAAAGCCTCGGTACAACAACCAACGAGAGTGGGTACTTCAACCCAAAAGGAGGAGGTGTCCAGGGCGCGAGCCAGGGCTTTTCAAATCACAGCAGAGGAGGCAATGAAGGAACCGGACATCATAACAGGTATTTTCCTTCTCAATGATAGACCTGCATGTATTTTATTTGACTTGGGAGCCACGAATTCTTTTGTGTCACTTTATTATACTTAGTACCTCGATTCTGTGCCAATCATGCTTGAAAAACCTTTTAATGTCGACACTGTGAATGGAGTACCCCTCGTAGCTGATAAAGTTTATAAAGACTGTAAAATAGACTTAGATGACCATGAGTTCACGGTCGATTTGATTCCAATGGATATTCATAACTTTGATGTGGTAATTGGTATGGATTGGTTGACGAAGAACCGAGCAAAAATCACTTGCTCGCGGCGAATGATACAAATTCCGATGGAAAATGGAGAATCCTTATATGTCTACAGTGAACGACGAGTGATCGACCTTAAATTAATCTCCGTACTCAAGGCTCGACATTATTTAACTAAAGGATACCCGTCTTTCTTAGCGTATGTCCTAGATTCGACAAAGGAGATGAAGAAGAAGACTCTGGACAATGTACCAATAGTACATGAATACCCGGACATGTTTCCTGAAGACTTGCCTGGATTGCCACCAGATAGGCAAGTGGAGTTTAGAATCGACTTGATACCGGGTGCAGCACCGATAGCGAAGACTCCTTATCGTCTAGCGCCTCCAGAAATGAAAGAAATGATGGATCAACTACAAGAGCTATTGGATAAAGATTTCATACGACTGAGCACTTCACCATGGGGTGCTCCGGTGTTGTTTGTCAAGAAGAAAGACGGATCTTTTCGGATGTGCATCGATTACGATTATCGTGAGCTGAATAAGGTAACAATTAAGAATAAGTATCCGTTACCCCATATTGATGATTTGTTTGATTAGCTTCAAGGTGCAAGGTTCTTCTCCAAGATTGATCTCAGATCAGGTTATCACCAGCTAAAGGTACGGGTGGAGGATGTACCTAAGACTGCTTTCCGTACGAGATATGGGCATTATGAATTTCTGGTGATGCCTTTCGGTCTCACAAATGCCCCAGCTGCGTTTATGGACTTAATGAATCGAGTATGTCGTTCGATGCTCGATAAGTCTGTAATTGTATTAATTGATGTGGACATTCTTGTGTACTCGAAGTCTGAGACCGATCACGCAACACACCTTCGACAGATGCTGGAGTTGTTGAGAAAAGAACGACTTTATGCTAAATTTTCAAAATGTGAATTTTGGCTACGTCAGGTACAATTCTTGGGACATACCGTGTCTGGTGACGGTATCTCTGTGGATCCTGCCAAGATTGAAGCAGTGCAAAAATGGAAGCAACCCAAGAATGCTTCAGAGATTCGGAGTTTTCTTGGCCTAGCGGGATATTATGTTTCATTCGGGATTTCTCTAAGATTTATGTCCCTCTCACTTCCCTTACCCGCAAAGATGCAAAATTTGTGTGGACCAAAGATCAAGAAAAGGCATTTCGGACTTTGAAAGATTGTTTGACACATGCACCAATTCTTTCTTTACCTGAAGGTAGTGAGGATTTTGTAGTATATAGTGATGCCTCACAATTAGGACTTGGTTGTGTATTGATGTAGAAAGGAAGGGTCATTGTTTATGCGTTACGTCAATTGAAGGAATACGAAAAGAATTACCCCACTCATGATCTTGAGTTGGCAGCGGTGGTCTTTGCACTTAAATTGTGGCGCCACTATCTTTATGGCACGAAATGCCAACTCTACACCGATCATAAAAGTCTAAAATACTTGTTCGATCAACAGACTTTTGAATATGCGTCAGCAGCGTGCTATGGAGCTCATTAAGGATTACGACTGTCAGATACTCTATCATCCGGGTAAAGCCAACGTAGTGGCGGATGCTTTGAGTCGGAAAGCATACGCGAATCCTGTATGTTATGCTATCACTCATATGTCTATGAAAACCAATCTATTCGACGATATATGAAAATGGCAGCAAGAGGCTTTGAAGCCTAAGCATGTCAAGTCGGAATGGATGGTGGGTCATGCCAACTCATTATCTGAAGACTCTCGTGGTTTGAAAGTCTTTAAGACCCGAATCTGGGTCCCTAGATTTGGTGGTGCACGAGATATTGTATTGGCTGAGGCACATAAATCGAGAATGTCTATCCATCCAGAAAGCACTAAGATGTACTACGATCTTCGTACTGATTACTGGTGGCCGGGGATGAAAACCGATATTGCACATTATGTTGAGCAGTGTATTACTTGTATGAAAGTGAAGGCTGAGCATTAAAAGCCATACGGGAGTTTACAGCCTTTAAAGATTCCAGTGTGGAAATGGGAGGAGTTAACAATGGACCTAGTTACGAAGTAGCCAAAGACTCAGCGACAGCATGATAGTATTTGGGTCATTGTGGACCGGTTGACGAAATATGCGCATTTTCTTCCCTTTCTAGAATCGTATCCGTTGGATAAGTGGGCACGACTTTATGTTGATGAAATTATCGCTCGACATGGTATACCGACTAAAATCATCTCTGATCGTGATTCACGTTTCACGTCTAAGTTCTGGTCGGGGTTACAACGAGAACTTGGGACGCAGTTGGCCTTCAGCACCGCGTATCACCCTCAAATTGACGGGCAATCTGAGCGCACAATTCAGACTTTAGAGGATATGCTTTGTGCCTGTATTTTAGAGTTCTGTGGTAGCTGGGATACTCATCTGCCATTAATTGAATTTTCTTACAACAACAGCTACCATTCGACAATTGGAATGGCACCATTTGAGGCCCTGTTACGGCCGTAAGTGTCGTACGCCTCTGTGTTGGAGAGAAACCGGAGAAAAGATACTTGCTGGACCCGAACTTGTACAAATCACACATGACAAAATACAGGTGATTTGAGAGAGAATGAAAGCGGCTCAGGACCGATAAAAGTCATACGCTGATCACCGCAGAAGACCGATCGAGTTCTCAGTCGAAGATTTGGTCATGTTGAAGGTTTCCCCGTGGCATGGAGTATTACGGTTTAAAAAGAAAGGTAAACTCAGTCCTCGTTTTATCGGTCCATTCAAGATTATTGAACGGGTCAGGAAACAAGCTTACCATTTAGAACTACCCAAAGAATTAGCAGGTATACATGATGTTTTCCATGTCGGCTATCTACGAAAATGTTTGGGCAAACATGAGGAAGTAGTACCATTGTCGGAAGTTAAGATAAATGAAAATCTTCGATATGTCGAAGAGCCCGAAAGTATCTTGAAATAGCGAACAGTGAAATTGCACAATAGAGAGGTAGATTTGGTATTAGTGAAGTGGAAACATCATCACGGGTCAAATTGGACAAAGAAACGCAAAGATGAGATGATGAGTAAGTACCCTTCATTATTATTGCAATCATGATTTCGAGGACGAAATCTTAAAAAGGGGGAGGTATTTGTAACATCCAACCTTCTAAAAGTCCATTTAAGTTGCTAAGCATGATTAATTAAGTTAGTTAAGTATTTTAGGGATTAGTACTTGCTAAAGTTAGATTAGAATTTGGAATTCTGGATCGAGTTAGAGGCTGGAATTTTATATTTAAGCTTCTTATATATCAATTAGGAGATCTGGAAAGTTTCGTGCGAAACGGAGTTGAAACGACC
>NC_037537.1:14495724-14505479 GCF_001531365.2 Cynara cardunculus var. scolymus | reverse complement strand
TCAAAAATATGAAGTTTTGAGGCATTAACCAATTTATTAAAGTTAAGTATGCAATCTGTCAACTAATGACAGATGTGTGCATGTAACTTTATGGTACCATATCTTCCTCTTAACTCATCCAAAATGAGTGATTTTTAGTTTGAAAGTTTCATATAAGTGTTAAGTTTATAATACAACTTGAATTTCTGCAGAAAACCTAGTAGAACTCTTTTAATG
The DNA here is from genome assembly GCF_001531365.2 of Cynara cardunculus var. scolymus. Classification (NCBI taxonomy): domain Eukaryota; kingdom Viridiplantae; phylum Streptophyta; class Magnoliopsida; order Asterales; family Asteraceae; genus Cynara; species Cynara cardunculus. Next base: position 14,505,263 of record NC_037537.1, on the reverse strand, counting down.
AGTGTTTTACTAACATGGTGTAATCTGCCATATCAGTTGTGAAAAGTTGTATTGAATAAATTATTTGAATCATTATTGCATGTCCAAAATGCATGAAATTTGGTCACGATGACTATAACTTAGTGCTACAGCCCATATAAAAAGATAGGGAATTATCTCATTTTTGAAGTCTCTTTATTTTGATCATTTTTAAGTATCATAAGTTCTGCCCAGCAATGAAATTTTGGGGTTTCTTGATATTGTAAAATTTTGATCTTCTATTGGATTATAGCATCATTTTCGATATAAATTAATACATTAACGAGCATATGGACATTATGTATATTTGGACTATGGATAATCATATGGGACATAAGTAGACAAGTATGGACTTAGGACTTATTAAACCCCATAGGTAGTGTTAAATCAATAAGTGATGGTTTTGGATATTCCTATTGATAGGGAATTGTTGAACTAGTGAGGTGATCTGATCGAATCTCTATTTTGCAGAGCTTTACGAAAAGTGAGTATTCACAGCCCCTCTTTCAAAGTATTTATTACGTTTTGGGGTGAAAAGCACGATTGAATGTGTTATATGAGCTATTTTCATTACGAAAAGTGAGTATTCACGGCCCCTCTTTTTATCGTTTTTGCGTATTTGGGGTGGAAAGCCTAATTAAAGAAATATTTGATAAATTTATATTGATATATGAATCTTGTTGTGAGCAATTAAATTATACACTATTGATGGTATGTTGAGTTTGAAAGTCTCCGTTTTGTTTACACTACTATTAACTCATTTTGAGCATATGATTCTTGTGGGTAGCGCTATTTGGTTGTCATACCCACCCTTTTGACTGACGAGCAGGGGTGCACTTGGTCATTAAAGTATGCTCTACACATGTGACTCGAAGTAGTCACCGTTGAGGTAGTTCGTAAGAATGCTCTATCCATGTGGTTCGCTACCACCTCTGAGGTAGTTCGTGAGGCGTTGAAAGTTGTTTAGGTTTAGTAGTGGCTCAACAATTTATATCATGTGTATGACGTTGCTTTTAAGATATTGCTCATAAACTTATAACTGGGATTTGCAGCATTTGAAATCATTTTGTGCATATAAAACATGTGAACTCACCAACTCTTGTAGTTGACACTTGTTTTGACGTGCTTTTTCAAGGGTAAGAAAGGCTTATGGTCACACTTAAAAGAAGCCGTGTCACAATCATCACCTTCAAAATTTCTTTTGTGTTTAATTTACAAACTTGTRTTTGGGATTGTAAAMTTTGGTTATGATGTATTTAAATTTTAAAATGTATGGTTGTGTTATTTATACACTATTGCTATGAGACTCTACCTGCCAAACTTTGCGTTTCCGCTTTAGCGAGGTGTGACACAATGCACATGAGCACATCACTATATCAACATAGTTAGAGCACACTGCACAACATTAACAACATATTGTGACATTGTCTTAATTATTAGACACTTGTTCTTTGCAATTCACAGTAACATAGATTATGAATTTTACAATTTATTATTGTTCTTTTTGACTTTTGTTTACTTTGAGATTTGACATTACCGCATTATATTAGGGGCCATTTGATTGGTTTTTTATTAAGTTATATATGGATAAAGTTGTCTGTATGAATCAATCTGTTTGTATAAGTTGGAAATTTTTTTGTTCGAGAGAGTTTTTCGCATATGTAAGGAGCGTTTTTTAGTTGAAAGGGACATGTTTGGAAGAAAAAACTTGACTTTTTATATAAAGCTCCCCGTAGAAGCTTACTGGATAAGTCCTATTTATATCATTAAGCCACTATGAAAGTCATGCATAGTTGAGCGAATAAGTTGTTAGTTCTATTAAACTTATTAAGCTGCTAACAGATAGTCTCTTAGCCTTTAGGGGGTGTTTGGGATTGCTTATTTAAAACAACTTGTGTTTTTTTTTGTAAAAGTGCTTATTAACTTATGTGGTGTCAAATCGGAGTTTTATAAAAAGTGTTTGAATTAGCTTATAGCAGTACCAAAAAACAATAAGCTGATAAATTATTTTTTAGTGTTTGGTAAATTTTGCTTATATATGTAAAATGACCAAAAAGGACAATCTTCCATATTATTGACTTGTTAACTTATGTGATTTTTTAACATGTAAAAATTTATTTTTTATAATTTATAATAATATACTTGACAAAAATTTATATCAATAAGATTAATAATTTATATCAATAAGATTAATAATTAACAAACATTAATAAAACAAGGTTAAAATGGTAAACTGGTAATAAACAGTTTTTCATAAGTCGGGAAGGTTTAACTTATCAAAAACCGCTTATTACCGGTTTGGCACCGGTATAAGCAGTTTTATATTTTTTCATCCAAACACTAGCTTTTAACTTATCACCGGTACCAGACTGAAATAGTCGTTAGACCTGTAACTTTTGAGTTCTACTTTTTGCTTGCGATGACAGTAATTTGGATGTAATTTACTATTTTACTTAAAAACTAATTATAGTTTTCCTTGTCTTTTAAGTTCATATATTGAAATAAAGTTTCTATTTTGCTAATTTCAATTTGGAAAAAGGAAAATTGGAAAAGAAGGAAGCACGACCTTAATCCAAGATTTATCCTTTTATCATTCTATATTTTGTATTCGGAGTTTTGGTTTTTATGTCCCCCCCTCCATTGTATTTTTTTATTATAATTAATAAAAATCGACATGGGGATGAGACACTTAGCTTGAATATGTTCTAAACTCTTTAAAAAATCGCATGTTTCGTTTTTCATTGGCTTAAAAAATAGGCTTACGGACATTTTTTATTATTTTCGCACAGGACATCAAAAATCTTAGGATCGACCCTATAAATGTTCAATAAATTTGTATAAATTCGTCTTTGACATTCTTGAGATTCGTGATTAATTTAAGGTTTTGATTTTTTAAACATTTTGTTAGGATTTATGAGTGTGGTGGGGAGTGTAACAGTGATGGTCAAAGTTGGGGATTCAGCAAAATGGGGGAATGGGAGGAGTTTAACTTGTTTCTTCTTTAAGAAAAATAAGCACAAAACTACCTCTCTTCTTGAAAGCTTCGCGGGGACACTCTTGGATCAACATTTGGAAGAGGCTTTTTTTGCGTGATCTTCAGCCCTCCGGTTGGGGAAGGGCCAGGTGGATTACCACCTTTTTTTGGCTCCTTCCCGGCCCGGAAGTTCGCTTTCGATTGGGTATAACGATGTTATGCTGGGAGCCTCTTAAAGGTGCTTTAAGAGCTCAAAAACTCTGTTTTAATAGGGCTAAATTAGGGTCCCTGTCCCTCAATCTGGAGTTTTGTCTAAAGAAGCAAGGATTGCAATAGCTTCGAATCTTTTACTGATACATGGACATTGTATGGATCGATGAACTTAAGAGCCTTGATCATTACAAAGGGTGATGCTATGGAGTCGAGCTTGTTCATGGAGAAGAAAATCAATTTATTACTTGTTAAAAAAGGTACATTAGTTACCAACATCCAACATACCTCAAGTTAACAATATTGATTCAACAGACCTCAAGTTATATGAAACACAATAAAAAGCACTGATTTGTTTATGCACACAAGGTAAACCGCAATTTGTACGCACTTAACAACCATAATTTTCAAAAGAACATGCAACAGTAGGGTTGGACTTGGTATGATACGAAGTCTTTTTCCCCAATAACATGTACCAACCAATTATAAATGGTATGTAAAATTCTATAGTGTATACCAAACAACTTAATTGTACTGACTTCTTTTCGATTGGTAGATGATGGCACTACTTTTATATCAACTTTAAGTCACATATATGCAAAACTTACCATTTTATTTAAATTTTGAGTGACATTTTTGAGTTTACAAGTAATACATATCATGCTTAAAGTTTTTTAATTGCAAGAAATAGAACTTCCGAACATTCAAATACCCAAACAAGAAAATCAACAATACAAAACTTAAAAATCAATAACTATATTTATAATTAATCAATTTTATTTTAAGAATAATTAAAAAGTCGGTACGCAACTTTCAATATTGTATATGACCCGAGTTTACATACTTAATATGATGTTATCAACCAATTGTAATTAATACAACAAAATCAATACGATTGATACACAGTTTAATTTGGTACAAAACTTTCTATCGTTGCTCAACACCAGTAGTAATAAAACATATAAGACAGTTTAAAAGGATGGATATCAGTTATTTTCAAACAGAGGAGATTCCTTGGAAATTAAATCACAAGTTACAACAAGAATATTCATTATCACAGTACGGGGGGTACAAGCACTGTAGTAGAATAACCCACTGTATAACACAGAATTGACGACCCTTTTGTTTTCATCAATCTTCTCTCCAAGAAATCCACTTATAACTCCTGGGTAAACTAATTCAACACACGAGTCTTTGTTCTTGATTACCCGTTTCGAATTCTAGGGTTTTGGCTTCATAGATCTTTCGAGCTTTTAGCAGCGTTTCCTGTAAGCTAGGTGTCTGGGTCTGTGGATCTGAATTTAGATCGTTTGAAGATGTTTTGGCGTATGACCGGTTTGTCCACTGTATCTCCGGTACGTGATTGATTATTTCATGAACTTTGTTAGATACTTTAGGCATCTCTTTGAACACTGGCTTAGATTGATTAGCATTTAAACTGATACTGCAGGCTGAGGTGTTTTCCCTTTTCTTTAACTCCCTCTAAAGCCCTGCTATCGAGAAAATATTCATACTGAACCGTTGAGTTTTCTTGGTATTGTATTGAATTTCCTTTGGTTAGGTTTATAAGGTTGCGCTTGTTGAAAGGAACTGTACCTTTTTTGTAAAGACGAACTGATCATTGTGTAATCAATGCAACAGTATAGCTGTAATAAACCCAGAATGACTAACGGTGTAATTGTTCACATTTGATACTCCATGGAATCAAATATTGGAACTATGCCAAATTTACACATGGACCATTTTGGATCCGTGTCACATTTGTTTTGAGGTTTTGGAGTAGTTGAAGGAGGTCTACATTCTTGTGAATGCTCTCAAAGTACATAAGAATGTTTAATTTAAAATATTTCAGTCATGCTTATACTTGGTCAATTACCTTATTAACTTAATTAAGTTTATACTTTGGTGGGAATAATTAAGTTCATAAGTTGGGTGGTTCTTAAGTATTCCTTGGAGGTAAAGGTTAACCAAGGCCTTTAAGTAAGATATGTTTTATGTTGATTAATCTTCTAAATCTATCATCAAACACACTATCGGATGACGAGTAGGGTGATAAGAATAGTGCCTTATTCAGTTACTCATAGAACAGTAGTTTACATTTACGCATATTCCATGGAAGGCTAATCATACACATAGTAGAGGACTAGGGAGTACATATTAACAGATGTTGTCTACGAGGATACTCGATGCATGGTAGCCATGGGAGTCTTCTGTAGTTTTCTAGGGTTATGGACGAAATCTGGCTCAATCAAAATTTATGCAAATTTTTCATTCTTGAAGCGATTAGACCATTAGGGTTCTAGGGTACTTATACTTTTGAGGAAGCCAATAATGCATACAAATGCTAATATGTCATATAGGCATTTGTCAGTTTTGGTGCTCGCTCTTTTACTTATTGTAATATGTTCGGATGTTGCAGACTTTGAAATTTGTTCCATGCCATAGTCATAGCTACCTCACATGTATATTGATATATTTACTTGGCCTTAGTTGGATTACTTGAACTGTTCATCTGTTTGTTGCATGTGTTGTCATAAAAATGTTTGAACGATCTCCTTAGGTTTTCTTGCAACAAAATCTTTTGTTGATGTTGTTGCAATGTAACAAAATACTTGCTGGAAGGGCATACCATCATGGCTCTTGGCTTGTCACATGTGATATTTCTTTCATAATTGTGCATATATGGTATAATGCTTCACACCAAGTCTCCATTGCAATTAAAGTGCTTCAGAGAAGGAGCACCCATATTAAATCCTTAGTAATTTCGTGAAATACATGGACTGATAGAATGTGGCCATAGACTTTAAATCCTTAATATTTCGTTAAATGTGATGGTTTATAACATGGGGTATACTCAAGCAAAAGTTGACTTATACTGGTCTAATGCCTGCAACTAGCATCGTGGTAAAAGGCATACATACAGATAATGAGGTTACTTTAGTGTACTGTGATAATACAAGGAGTAACTTGCTTTTTAGAGGAACAAAAAGTGAGGATTAAAATAGAGGCCTCTTCACAAAATTAGATACTGCAGTAGAGAACACATTATCATGGAAACAGCCTCTCTACTCGGCGGGTAGAGGTAAGTTGGTAACGTGTACATACATCCTACCCTCCCCAGACCCTACTCCGTGTGGGTTCACTGGGTTCGTTTGGTTTTGGGTTTGGTAGCAAAAACATTATGTACACTTCCGACTAAATCCATGTGAACCGTGTGAGCAATTCAAACTGAGAGGATTCCTCTTGCTGATGCTCTAGGCAATGCCACCTAAAGTAGTTAGGTGTGTTATAATAATTACAGGTAACATTAAATATCCTTGAGTTGTCACCAAATCACCTCCTAAAACCTCTCTCAGAGTGACCTACTCTCTGGGATATGTATTGGTGCAGGTAAGTTAATAACTTGTAGAGTACAAATCAAGCAGGAAAAAGAGACAGAAAACTTTATGGTCGACATGAAACAATATTAAACTTTAGGTTCCAAAACAGAAAATTTCAAATCTGTCAAAGTGGGAAACTGTCAAACAGCAAAAAACTTCGAACTCTAGGGTCAAAAAGCTTATAAATGTCGAGCTGCAGAGGCCAAACACAAGAGTATCAGGTTTCTTGGCTAAAACAAGGGTCAATCATAAAAAATTTACACACACTTGTTGCTTCCTTGGCTTTTAGCCATCTTGAGACAGACAAAAAAGCAGTTGCTCTAATAAACAAGCTAACCATAAACCAAGAGCCACAACAGTGTCAAACCATGAACACAAGCCAGGTAGAGCAAAGGATATCCAACCAATAACTAATCAAGCATCAAGTCGCACTGATCAATCAAACCGACAACTTTTAGAAAATTATTCCCAGTCTTGCCACACATAGAGGAGACAACCAAAGGTGACCTTGCGGCCTGGTAACTCAATCATGCCATTAAGCAGTGGATAGTCTGTGGCATCAGCAAAGCACATACATTAGTCAACATAAAGTAGATCAGATGCAACAGGGAATGGCATAAACCAGGTACATAGTCCAGTCCATTCTACTACTGGTGGGAGACTGCTGTTGGATCAGAGCAGCATTGATAATTGCTGGGTGCTGCTAATGCATTGGTGCTTTAAAAAATTTAGCATGGGGCTATAGCTTGTTGGTTTGTACAGCCTGATACCATGAAGGTAGAGGGTCAAGAAAAATGATGATCATATTAGTGAGCATATACGGAAATATATAGTACGCTATGGGACAAAATATAAAACTACTATCCTATATGTCTAACAAGAAAGGTAAGCTCAATCAGCATTTCAGGAGATGGAAGCCTTTCTCAAAGCTTATTCATTGAAGTCTTGGCAGGGCTGTATCATGTCAACAAGGTGATATGGAAAGTGTGTAACGGGAAATAAGCTCAGTCAAATCTGATGATTAAATCCCTTGAAGGTTTCCATTTGACTCATATTGCAGAATACTGCAAATTTTTATAGGGTGCCAGGACTAAAGAATAACTGGTGGCCTCTGTTCCGCACGTGTACTTTCTGGATGGTACGTTACAAATAGAACAACTGTATACAGATTGGGCAGACTCAAGAGTTGGAGCCTGCTTTTAGGCTGGGTAGGTGGGTGATTTGCTTTGGGTTTAGGGTTTGTTTTTGGGGCTGAGGTGTAGAGGCTGCAGTGGTGATTGGGTGTCAGGGATTGAGACAATAAGCCTTATTTTCTAGTTTACCAGTGCATATTTTTTTTTCATCTTCCTCTGGTTAATGTTTAGTAATGTGTAGACCAGCAGGTCAATGAAGTAGATAACATCAAACTTGCAACCGAATACACTATGCTGTAAACCAGGAAATGCTATTATTGAGTATGAATGACCCAATAAGAGAACTTCTATGCAATCTATACAAGGTCCAATATGTGAGACAGTTCTTGTAGTTTATTTTGTGCCTATATGTATATGTTGCCGATATCTGGGTGATGGCAGATTGTGGTTTTTGTATTTTAACACATGTATATGATGGAAGATAAAAAGATCAGAGATCTGAGTTTGTATGTATATTTATCCAGATGAGAATCTGTGCATATACTTGATTATTAGTTTGAGGTTTTATATACTGATGTGACTTTGCACCTGTTGGATTTTCCTAAATCATTTGATGTACTTTTTACATTATATGCATGTAGTGGCTTGCATTTTGTTTACGTGGATGCATGTATCCTCCTTGTAAGCTTATAGAATTTAGCAAGAACTTGATACAATATTCTCCCTCTGCCCAAACATGCAAAGTTTGACTTGACACATAGTTTAGTAAAAGTGTTCTATTATTGGTCAAATGTCTAAAATGCACCCTTAGTAAGGACAAAGGATAGAAATTTTGTGGACAACAATCACAGTTACTAATCTTAAGTAACGATCACAAATGGGAAAAAATGGGATTGAAAACTTTCCAGAAAAGGAAATGATGCATTTTCGGGCACAACCCAAAATGGAAATGGTTGCATTTTTTCAGTGTAGCAATAGTAATTATCATCAAATTATTTGTATTCCAAGTTTTTGATAAGAAGAATCAATTGGCTATCATTTCTTCTAATGGTCTAGATATTAAATTGATTTTTCACCAATTCAGGTGGATACAATCTTGGACAAGGGAAACTTTACGCTAGAGGAGCTTCTTGATGAGGATGAAATAATCCAAGAATGCAAAGCTCTTAATAGCCGACTTATCAATTTGTAAGCCCACAACCTGAGCTAATATTTCTTTCTAACAATCTCTAGCATTCATAGCTCATCGGTGGTATTTTTACATTTTACACGCTGGTTATATGCCTTTATGTTCATATGCTGTCTAGAAGGCTTTTTGTTTTGTTTCAGCTACCTTTATCTATTTTGAGCACTTGTGTGGTTGTGTATGTTTTGCAGAATAGCCATCTTTTTGCATTTGCAGATCGTTCCATAACATAACTAGATGATAAGCAAGTCTTAAGTCATCATTTGATAAGCTAACCTCTTGATCTAGTCCGTTGTAAATGCAGATTAGTGATCTCTTGGTGCAATAGTGATGCATAAACATTCAACTATGCAATAGCGGTTGAACCCAAATGACCTTGAGTGTGCTTCAGGTTCATAATTGCGTATAACACCAGCAGGTTGTATTCCTGAAATGAATCGTAGTGGAGACATACTGAAAGGGGAAGAGTTTCCCCAGGCAATTTTATAAAGACAGTAAAAACAATCACCGAACAAAACAATCAGCAAGAGTAACTACGGCACCCTTGACTCACAAACCAAGTCATAAGGAGCCAAAACAGACAAAGGGAAATACACCAAAACAAAATAAAACCATAAGCCAACAAGCAAAAGGCCAAA
>NC_037537.1:14471077-14495459 GCF_001531365.2 Cynara cardunculus var. scolymus | reverse complement strand
ATTCGGATAAGACAATAATCCCACCTCCTTTTTAATGCAATCCCAAATTCTGCTTGAATACGARCATTCAAAAAATAAGTGATTATGCGTTTCAATCACTAATTTACAAAACACACACTTTAAATCCGGGGGTTCATKCTTCCACTGASTAATACGATCTTGGGTAGGCAATTTCTTCTGGCACGCCATCCACATACAAAGTGCATGTTTTGGAATGAAGGCTTTATTCCAAACAAGTTTATACCAATGCACAATCGGATGTACCTCTTGTATAGTCTCCCACGCCACTTTTACCTGAAARTCACCCCTAGCCCCATTTTTAGCAAGCCAACGTATTCTATCGACTCCTTGAGAGAGAGAAGGAATAAGGACATTTTGCAGCTGAGGATAACGTTGAAGCCAATCARCCGGCCAGTTTGAACCAAAWCTGTGCATTACATCAAAGACCGTAGAATTATTGTGGAAACCCTGCCCATTGATAAATCTATAAGACAAAACCTGAATAAGTGGTCCCGAAACGCTCCATGTATCTTCCCAAGCATGTGTCGATAAGCCATTACCCACATCATAGATAAAGAAGCGTCTGCAATGAGGTCGTAAATCTAAGAGAGACCTTATTATCCAAGACCATTCATTCCTCTTCTTGATAACCCAAAARTTTCGTCCCCGAACACAGTGAAAGCGAATCCAAGAGACCCACATCGTATTTCTTTCCCGTAGAATATCCCAAATATGCTTGAAAAGGAGACACCTATTCCAGATCCCAAGTCTTTTCAATCCCAGACCCCCACTTTGTATAGGCATGCAAATAGAATCCCAAGCAACACGACATTTACCCCTTTGTCCCTCCGCTTTACTCCATAAAAAATTTCGAAAAAGCTTCTCAATTTCATGAATCGTGGCTGCCGGTACAAGGAATACCGACATCCAAAACGTTTGCATAGATTGGAGGACAGAAATGATAAGTTGACGACGCCCGCCATAAGATARAAATTTATTCTTCCAGTTTAATAAACGAGATTTAATCTTTAACACAAGRGGATTAAAATCACGTACCTTCAGACGAACCGGGGAAAGAGGAACACCCAAGTAACGAATAGTTGTGAGAGGCTCCAACTCTCTAGACTCCAGGGTCTCTCCACCGAGTATGGCGGCATTGAGGCATGATATATTATATAACAACCTAAAATAGGCCCTAGCCATTTCCATATAAAACGGGAATATGGCAACAGTTCATGTAACCAAGTATTGAATTATTGCTACGAATTTGATACACATCAACGAGATAGAAAACAATTACGCTGTTACAATGATAAAATAAACGTAAATGTGACGGCTTAGTTGATATGAGGCAATTATAAAATGTTTTGTTGCTTTAAGATTAGAATGTCTTAATAATAATAAACATTTATTAGTTAAACATGAGATTCATAAAAAGGGGATACCGTTGTACTCATGAAAATAAGGCGATCAATTGATGTAATCGTTTTTGTGCTTTGGTCACATTTGATGCATCAACCAAGATATAATGAGCGGTATGTTGAATTATCATTGTTAGGAATTCTAAAAGTTTATTATATTCTAAGATGCCAATGAGAGAAAAATGAGATTTGCTAATGATATAAAGAAAGTTCAGTTACTAGAATTAGGAAAATACATCATTTCTCTTTACTCCCACCCCAAATAAATACATTGTTTTAATGTACAAGTCATATTATGATGTTTATATACCGTAATGTTGATGAAAAAATAGGATCATTATGATGTAAGTCGATTTATAATGAGAAGTATGTATTTTGAAATACAAACTGAAAACATAAACATAATCCTAGATTATGTGGTCAAACAATCAGATTAGTCATTTCAAAGCTAAGCGACTGTTCATACCTCTTATATATACATTAATGCCAGTGTTCCCTTGTTCTTCATCCTCATACACACACATACACAACTCAACTGAGAGAAGTTGGAGAGAGAATTTAGAGAGAGAGCTGAATAAAAGGAAAAAAACAAAGGAAATATTGAAGATCACTGAAACTGAAGCCGAGCAGACGATTGTGATACTCCTGAGTTTAGAAGTCTGGTGATAGCTTCAAAAGCTTGTTTCATTTAGGTTTGAAAATCTTGAAATCACGTGATTATGTGTTTCGGATCCATTTTTGCAATACATTATATATGTACCAAAAATTACGTTTTAACCATGCCGTTTTTGTAAACTTGCATTCATGAGTAAATGTATATGTACAGGCCTTCATTTTTGGCTATGGAACGTGCGCATTCGGTGATTATTATCGTGAAATCAATCCGTTTGAGTTGAAACCGCGAAAGTACTGTCAGAACTACTTTCAAGGGGGGGGATCGACTTTTTTCTTAATTCGCAACTTGTGAAATATTGACTTTGATATTACTTGTTATTAAGATGCACAATGTTTGTCATATGATGGCGATACTCTTAACAATTTTCTTTTTCGATCTATTTTTGTTGACACTGCAAACAATAACCTGTTTTCTGAATCTAAATGTACTTCCATTTGCTGCAAGTGTAGTTTGAGGGAAAGGACTCAAGTTGAACAGCTTGTGCGATACATAATCGAGGAAGCTTATGAAGATGCTGCAAATGGACGAACTTTTAAGTAGGTATCTGGGTGCACATGGAGAATATGATTCTTCGGTCCTTTCTATCTAAAATGAATTTCCTTCATGGCATACCTTTGTTTTCATGCTTATATAGGCATTCACCAACAGATTTTTATTTGGTTATATACCAGGTTCCCTTTTATTGCTTGTGAGATATTTACCTGTGAAGTTGATATCATACTAAAAGCCTTGGTAGAGGATGAGGAGGTGAGTGAGATCACGAATCAGATAGTATCTGAGTTTTTGTTCCACTGTGATTGGTGAAAATAAGTTCATTTGTTGTTGCAGTTGATGAACTTGCTGTTCTCCTTCCTGGAACCAGAACACCCTCATAAGACCCTACTGGCTGGTTACTTCAGTAAGGTAAAATTTCTTTAGTTTAGTTTTAATGTGTGGATACATTTTGTTATTTTGGTAGAAATTCATTCATTTAATGTTTTAATTTAATGTTTCTTCCTGGCGAATATAGGCATCATGTTTTTACTTGTTTAGATGGATGATGATGCTTAGTTTTCTTATTTAGGTTGTTGCCTGCCTCATGTTCCGGAAGTCGGCTCCTTTAATGAACTATATTCAAGTAAGTTCCCCACATAAGTTGTATTGTTGTTTCAGGAAGTTTATTACCCTAGTGCTAGTCAACATTTTAAAATTTTAGTTTAATGGATTTTAGAAAATTTGTTTGTTTTTTTGCTTAGTATAGACATCTGTACCTCTCTCTCCTTTGGCCTCACCATTGGAATTTGTGAGAGAGCTTGTTTTCTTCATCCTCTATACAAATAGATAAATATATACACATGTATATATGTGTGTATGATATCTATTTTGACGTTACATAACCAAGTTGTTAATGATTTAATGATCAGGCCCATCCATACATCATCAAAAAGCTGGTTGACCTCGTAGGAATTACATCCATCATGGAGGTGTATTCTCGAACTTCCCTATTCTTACCCCTGTATCTGTATCCCTTCTAATTAGTATTTTTTTGAACAGGTGCTGATTCGTCTGATTGGTGCTGACGAACATCTTTACACCAGTTATGCAGACCCAACGCAGTGGTTAGAAGATATTGATGTATTAGAGATGATTGTTGATAAATTCAGTTCTTCGGTAAGTTGCATTATCTATTGTTGAGGCATTAATTGTTAAGAATAATAACTGGCAATGCTTATCTTCTTATTGTTTCTCAAACATCTTTGCAAGTTCTTTGTATGGGCTGGGTGTGTGGGCATGCTTTAGGTGTGCATGGACTATGTTATTGATTTTTAACGGAAGTTCATTTGTAAATGGGTGACCATGAGCTCTCATTGTTTCCTTTCCCTGTAATTGTGCAAAATTGGCAATTATGGTGAAACTTCTTATATAGTACTGCATAGAGAACCATGAATAGGATGCTTAGGGTATTTGTTAGGCTGCAAAGACCAGAGGAATACTCATTATTGAGCCACACCCTTCCATTCCAGGAAAAAAATGTACATTTTTGACCTTTTTCCAAATCAAACATATTGCATTGCAAATTTAGCAATGCTATTAATTACATTAAACTTTATTACATGGGCCATAAAATTAAAAGATGTTGGATGATAAACTAAACAAAATATATGTAATGTTCTACTTCATTAAGTAGTGGGTCTGAGTTGATCTAAATGTATCTCTTTTATGGAATGGACGTAGTACCGAATATCCTTCTTTAAGTTGGATGATGATGGACCCCTAGCTTGCTATGAATGTAACCCGATGATGACACTTATAGCACATCCCTCAAGCTTGAGGAGAAGACAACAAGTAATGCTTACATCCCAAGACACCCCTAAATTGTTTGGGCTGAAATGAATGTGCGAAAATAGGTTCATTTATCTTCATCATGCAACTGACAAGAAGTGGAGTCCAACTCAAATTGATTTTCTGTTCCTTCCTTCCATATTCACCACAAATAAAGGATATGATGTTCCCAAAAATAATGGTGCTAGTTTTTACAGCCTTCAACACCCATGAAGGTCATTAAAGAACTCATGCTTTCTACACTGGAGGATATTTGGACTTTTCATTAGTTGTATTGTATGAGGGAACCTTATACTTTCTCAAGAACAAAGGACATAGTTCTCATTGTCAAACTTACCATTTCATTAGTCAATGAAGATTTGTTCGCAAACTTGCTGGTTCTCGTGGAGTACAAGGAAACTGCTTTTGTGGTAGAATGTGGTTTGATTTTTAACTCTGAGTCATTTGTTGAAGGTTGAATTTCCTCAATGCCTTTACTTTAGAAAGCATGCCTGTCTTGTTATTTGGCATTAAAATATTGTTTTAACGCAATTTTAAATTTAACTCTTTAAGGATTGTCCTGAAGTGCATGCTAATGCAGCAGAATCACTTTGTGCTATAGCTAGATATGCTCCCCCAGGATTAGCTGCTAAAATTTCAACCCCAAGGTTAGTGTTAATTATGTTCTTTAGTTTTTAATGAGCTGTTTGCAGCTGATCATCCACTTCCTCACATCTTATAATGACCACTTGCTTTTCCATGTATTTGCAGTTTCATAGCAAGATTATTTCATCATGCCTTGGAGGAATCTCGACCAAGATCAGTTCTAGTTTATGCGTTGTCTGTATGTATATGTTTGTTAGACCCAAAGAGGCTAACATCTGGGATGTATTACATTTATAATCGGCAATTAAGTCATGGATCTGCGGTAACAAATCCTGAGACTCTGGAAGGCATGTTGGAGAGCCTAGGTATGTTATCTCGTCAATAAGTTTATGTTTGCACCTTCCAGGTGCTACATACCCTCATTTGGCAGATTTTTCTTGATGTCAATTTGAAAGTAGTTCACTTTTTCTAACTCGAGACATAATCGATGTTACGACCAGTGACATCTCACACATGTGTACCCTCTTACATTGTAATTTAGTCTAATAAATCAAGGTGCTAAAGTATGTCAGTTGATGTACTTTTTTCTGTACATTTTCTTTAGTATGCCATGCTTATGGCAGGGTGTGTTAGGCGTCAATGAAGCTACTTCCTTGTGCGCAGGCAATTTGTTAAAGCTCTTGGATGTTTCGGCAGAAAAAAATGTTTTACCAACAACATATGGAAAGTTGCAGCCACCTCTTGGGAAACACCGCCTGAAGGTATCTATTTTGTGTTTTGCTTTTATAGTACTATTCACTGTTCTTATGAAGTATATCATTTTACATAGAAATGGCCTAGTATATATAACTTCATAGCACCTAACTCTTTAAAGCTCCCTTTCTCTCTTTATCGTGTTTTCAGTTGTTAGTGCAATACACCATTATAAAGTATCTTATTGCTTTGAATTTGGAAATTTCAGATTGTTGAATTCATCTCAGTACTAATGACTGTTGGAAGTGAAGCTGCTGAGAAGGAGTTGATCCGCCTTGGTGTCCTAAGACGTATTCTGGAGTTATTTTTTGAGTAAGATCCCCACTTTTCTGCAGCATTTCCGTATATGCTCTGTGTCAGAATATTGAACTGTATATTTAATTTGACTATATTTTGATGACTTTAGGTATCCGTACAATAATTTCATTCATCATGATGCTGAACAGATTGTAGTTTCTTGCCTTGAGAGCAAGAATGTTTCACTGGTTGAGCATATTCTTGAGGACTGTAATCTTGTCAGGAGGATTCTTGATGCCGAAAGGAACAGTGCATTGATCACTGAGAGAAATAATGTTATGGTAAACTTTTCCATGATTGAGGATAATCATTTTATATTAAGGTTGGGGTCACCTGGTATCTCTGGTTCCCACCATTGCATGACTCTACTTTTTCTTTCCCTCTTCTATCTTCTTTCTTCTGGGTATAACAAAACTGACAAGCCCCTGAACATTGCTCTTAAAGAAAGTTCTCGACCATTGTTTTTCGGTTTGATTCAGAACCTTCTACATCGTTATCTCATCTATTAAAATCTAGATCATTCCTTTGGGAAGAACCAATCAAAGAATTTCTTTATATCCTTCTAAGTCTAAGCATTCTATTTCGCATCTCTCAAAATAGTGTATACATATAAGTCCCTAAACTTTATGAATATATTCAATGGTCTTTGGTTTCTTTTTTCCTTCGGTATCCTCTATCTCTCTCATATATACACACACACACACACACACACACACACACACACACACATATATATATATATATGTATATGTATAAACATAGTGGAGCGATCAAATGCAAACCACCCATATTTGTACAAACCGTGCAAACCACCCTCATTCATCGATTTCATTGTTTAATTTAATGAAGTTGTTTAATCTTATGAAGTAGTTCCATATATGGTTGTTTATATGTTTTAATGAAATTGTTTCATGTATCTCTCTGAAATTAATATAATGACGATGATAATATCCATAATTAACATCCTCCACAATAAAAATGACTAATCAACCTTTCACAATTACAAAAAAAATGAAAAATTATGATTGGTTGAATGAGGTTTGCACGATTTGTACAAATAACGTGGATTGCAAAGTAAACCTCCCGTACATATATATATATATATATATATATACATACATACATACATATAGGGGATGGTTCATGTGAGAATCTCAAATAATTTGAGAACTAGGGTACTAATTTGTAGTGTGTATTCATTAATAAATATATAGTATACGAATTTCATAGAAATATGTATATACCGTCAATGTCTATATTCATCAATGAATACTGTATATTCATCGATGAATATAGTCACTTGTATTTGTATTATGTCGATGAGTATATTGAACAATGAATATACACTAAAATAAATAGTTCCCTGGTTCTCAAAATATATGTGATTCTCATTTGAACCGGGCCATACACACATAAATATACATATATATATATATATACATATATATATATATATACATATATATATATATATACATATATATATATATATACATATATATATATATATATATACCTAGTATGTATACATGTATATATGTAGACATACATACACAGATACACATATATGCGTACATAACTACATATACATATATACATTCATACACATGCATGCGCACACATACATACATATCTATGCATATAGATAACTAGATAGATACATACATACATGTACGCACTTAATTATTCTTATGCTGAATTTGGTAAAACATGATGCAGCCTACAGTCCCTGCTGAAGGAAGAATGCCACCCAGGATAGGGAATGTTGGACACATGACACGTATAGCCAACAAACTCATTCGGCTAGGGGCTAATAACAGCTATATACACGCACATTTGCAGGTCTTCCCATGTCTTTCTCTGTCTCCTGTCATTTCTTTTTCTAGTTTACAACTTTAATGGGCCTTCTTAATGATTTGTTACTGCATGCTACACTATTCACTTTATAGCACTGATGGTTTCATGGGGGTGAGCATGTTCCCTATTGAGCCAGTTTCTTAACTGATCATATTCTTTTTACTTTCATATATTTGCTCTTGGCTATAAGGTTAATGCCAAGCTACTGCAGTTCTGGATTCTGAAGTGGTCTTTTTAATTGTTTTTATGCTACAAGAAGAATGTTTATTCGTGTGTTTTGCCTTGGTATGCTGTTTTTGAAAAGGTGTTACTTTTTGTCAGGATATTAGCGAATGGGTGGAGTGGCATACAAATGTACTTCTGAGCCGCAATGAACTTGAAAATGTCTTCCAGTGGGCGTGCGGGTGGGTATTCTGCAGTTATCATTATATGTTGCATCACATTGGTTTCCTTTGTTTTCTTTTCTCATGAATGGCACATGTAGGTTTCTCAAGTTGTGGTCATTTATACAAGTATTATTGTCTTTGTTTATAGTGTTCTCCTTTCCTGTATTCTTTCCAGCTTGAAAAATATTGCCCTTTCCTAGTCAAAGTTGTACTCGTAGATAAATTAATTGGCAGCAAACTAACTACCCGTCTGACAAACACATAAAACTGAATCTGAAGTCACAAATAGAGTTCATGAACGGCTCTTGTCTTTGAAATTATTACCAAATATGAATACCGAGTGATAAATGTTATGCTCGAACGTATGCATAAAAACTAGAAGATAGGTGATTAGAGTAGAATAGTGGTGGGTCATGTCTCACATAGATGAAACCCTACCTAGATTAATAGATTTACAAAATGGCATAAGTAGCCCTATTATTGTAACACTCTCCAAGTTGGAACATAAAAACAAGACTAATCTGAGAACCTAGTAGGAGGGCTTTGTCAGAATGTCAGCAACCTATTCTCTAGAGCAGATCCAAATGGACTCTATAGATGGAGTTCACAAGAAATACCCACTACCTTCTCGTAAATTTTAGTGGCAATCAACTTCACTATAGTTGGTGCGTTTATGGAAAATTTGGTTCTAGAAGATGGCACAACCACCTTACTATTGCAGTAATAGATCAAACAAGGAATTGCTCAACTCATTCATCAAACAGCAAACAGAAGTTAATTCGCAAGTAGTTTGAGGCATGCCTACATCCTATTCCTTTCCTTTTCATGATATAAGATTTCGTCCAAAGAAAACACGATGTCTTGTAGTGAGTGTTCCTCAATATCCATTAATTCTAGTATGACCTTTATTATTGTAAAGAAGACAGCAACATACTGCACCTTAATAGACCTCAAAATATGTAGAACGACATCTTAGTGATTGGTACAAGGAGATGACATGAACTGACATATCACATTCACTGAGAACACAATGTCAGGTCATGTGATTGTGAGGTAGTTTGATTCCCCAACATTCTTCTATATTCCTCGAGGACATGGTATCCCTATCTTGGCAAGAATGTCAAGAACCTAATTTTAACATAGGAAGACACCTTTGCGGGTGACCTTAACACCAAATAAGTATTTGAGACTTCCTAGGTGTTTATTTTGAAACTCGTTTTGGTGAAGAATTTCGGAGTTATGAGCCTTTGTGTGAAATTGCCTGAAATCACAATGTCATTCAAATAGAATGCGACATATGCACTTCTAGTCATCCCAAGAGTCTAGTATTTGGTAGAATCAAGGAAATCAAACCCAAGGAGCTCCTGAATTGATCTCCTCATGAGCAACAAATCCCAAAGGTTGCTGTATATAAACCCCCTCCTCACCACTGGGTTGGGTTCCAGTGAGAAGGGAAGTTATGGTGGGAAGGGTAAGTAGGGATTTCCACCCTGGTTAATCCTAATTGAAGATCGACACTAATGTGATGCATTAGATCAATTCCCTTCTAAAGTGCAATTCATAGGTGGGCATGAGATTAAAAGTGATCAAGGGTGGAGATCCCTTCTTACGCTTCTCACCTTAACTCTTTTTGTCACACGATCCTTCGTCCCTCACCACTTGCATTGAGAAATACATACTTAACATTCAGTTGATGCAATGGCCAATGATCAATAATTGACTGAGCTATAATGCTACATGTCTGCAACTTGTTCCAATTTCAAGGTCTACCTGTTATGACCATCACTAAGTTTGGTGAGAGAAAAATACTTTGCATGACAGTATGTGGTTTTGATGTTTCTGCACTTGTCAAATTTACAGGAGACCTACTGCATTTCATGATCGGGGTAGAGATAGTGAAGATGATGATTACCACCAAGATAAAGATTATGATGTGGCAGTTTTAGCCAATAATCTAAGCCAGGCGTTTCGATATGGTATCTGTGAAAATGATGATAATAAGGAGGTACCCTCAAATCGATTATGATCTTGCTTTCTCAAGTGTTTACTCCACCTTGTATCTGACGTTATTTGTTTGTGAAACTTTAGACAGAAAACTAATTGCCTTAAGAGCCTGCAATTAGTAGGGACATATATAATAAAGAATAAATAAGGTTTTGAACCATTGTATTCATCACTTTGTTGCAAAATAACCATCATGCCTGCTAAAATAGAGTTTAAGCATTGTACTTGGGTCTTACATGCAAAAGTCGCCATCTTAACGTAAGTTAACTTATTTATAGATGTGGTATTTTAATATGATAAATTATAAAAAAGGAACAAGATAAACTACACCTAGTATACAGGTAAACATTGAAAAAAAGCCAAAAGCATCTCTCCTATGCGTTCGATCTGTAGAAACAACCACCACCACCACCATCACGGTCTTTATTGACACCACTGTGAAGCGCAATCCTCATGTCATTCCTCTTCCTTCATTGTGAATCACAAACTTTTGGTGACACCATTATGAATCAGAATCCTGCTATTGTCCCCCCTATAGTCATCGTAAAACACAGACATCTTGTGACCCCACCATCATGAACCATCTCTTCCTCATTTGCGACAACATCGTTTACTCACAACGGACTTTTGTACTTCTTTACTATGGTTGTGTTGGTTAAGTGAAATCCTATAAAATTTGGTAAGGAAATTGTTGTTAGGACCTCCAATCATAGACAAATAATCTGGCCCAAAGTTTTGTAATTCTCAATTGAAAATACCTTCCATTTTTTTTAATTTAATGATTTTCGATTTTAATTGTTTTATGGACTTCGGTCAGAATTAAGGCCCAAGGCCACGACTGTTTGATTCACCACTACATGGTAGCGGTGCATGGTGCTTCACTACGGTGGGAATCTTTTCAGTTCTCTCCTTCATTGCTATTTTAATCATGAGGTTTTTTTTTGTTTTTTTACTTGAATTTGGATGAACTTTGAAGAACATCGCAGTTGTGGAGGTGCCAAATCTGATTGTTTCTTCTAGGTTGTGTGTTCAAGAGTTGTAGGGGTAGAACTAACTTGGATCCCAGAGTTGTTTATGGTGATTGGTGAATGATAGCTTGAGCGACGCATAGGCATAGCTTGAAAGAGACGTGTAACTGTCGTGAAATTATGTGGTAGCCAACTGTTAAGACCTTGGATTTTGAGTACCCTAAGAGCCATTGGAGGTTTGACTCAGGACCCCATGGGGATTAGTGGAAGTGCATGCAAGCTGAACCAACATCCATGGTTACAAAAAAAGTAGTACAATAAATAATTGTAGTTTTGTGGGTCAAGGGAAGTTTGTTTGATCTGTTTTCATGTCTGTGGCAATGGGTAATGTGTCTCTATATCCATGTATATGTCTATGTCTGTAAATGTTATGTATATGTGTGTGTATACATATAAGCCTTTAGCCTATTTACACCAGGGAGTGGCCAATGACTGCTATGTGTTTTTATCAAGGACCACTTAAAGGCCTTTGTTGGCTCTCTTATACTCTTACGTGCTGTTTGGTTCGCAGAATTCAAAGGAATTGGAATGATCATTTCCTTTGACCAAATTCAATTCCTTTGTTTGGTTCACATGTTGAAATGGATGGAATCCTTTGAATTCCACAAATTAATGAATTCATCATTCCTTGGGATAAGCGAAGGAATTGAATTCCGTTACTGTCGTCATCACTGGCTCATAGCTACCACCCCCACCCCGCCCTGCCCTACCACCAATGGTTTGTTGTTACCATAGCTGCCACCCCCACACCTACCCAACAACCACCATGCCACATTGTCTTTGTCACGGCTACCACCCCACCCTGCCCTCACCATGCCACTACTGTTGTCATCACAGCTATCACCCAGCCCTTGCTCCCACCTCTCTGTACTGACGTGGGTAGGTAGTGGCTGGGCGTAACTATGACAACAACAATAGTAGCATGGTGGTCCGTAAGGTGGGGGCAAGTGCAGGGGTGGCAGGATGGCCACGGTGGTAGGGCCGGAGCAGGTGGGGAGGTTACTGTGATGATGACAGTAGTGGCATGGTGGTTGCTGGGTGGGGTGTGACCCCCCACCACCAAGATACTACTTTCGTCATCATAGCTGCCACCCCCACCCTCCCCCCAAACAGAGATGGAGATTCCATTTAATTCCTACCAATCAAATGCGTGTCTTAGACTTATTATTTATGATATACATATTCTCCAATGATGTGGCTGATTGTAGAGTATTTATTGTTTGACAATAGTGTATGATTATTTGCAACAAAAAACCATGGTCATCCACTTGATAACCTTTTTTTTTTTGTGTTCAGGCTAATAGCTCACTGGAAAGAGATAATGAGGTATGTCAGTATGTGTATCAATCTCCTTGTAATGGCCCAATTCCAATTTCAAACACTCAAAATAATTACAAGGGAAGAAAAAGGAATCAAACTGAGGATATTTTTCTATTGGTATACGATAATGATGTATATGTTCCAAACCTAAATGATAATGACTAGGGTATAATTGTTTACTGGTGGTATTAGTGTACTACATACTTTTTTAATGCTCTAGTTCATGTATCAAGTGTTCTTACTTGATCCTTTTGTAATAGATGATGTTTAAGCAATGCAAATACCTTGTTATTATTTATAAAGTTTATATCATATAACAAGTATTATAAAGTTTATATTATGCATGCTTATAGAATTTTGTAAGTGACATGAAAGTTAACCTCACTTTTGCAGGATATCTATTTTGATGATGAATCTGGTGAAGTAGTGATATCTTCACTTGGGTTGGGAGATGACCAAGAAAGGTTTGTTAAATATCTTGCTTAATATAATTTAATAGCAAAATGTTTCCTATTGGCATGTGTTGGTTTCTGAAGGGGTTTTTATTGGTTTATTAGGTAGGATTGATCATTCAATCCAAGAATATTCTACAATCATTTAGTTACTTTAATCTAGTATAATGAAATATTAGAGTAGTTTTTAACGTTCTTCTTGTTGAATAATGAACTAAACAGATGTGCACAGTGCACCTTTTGTTTTTATAAACAATACATAAATAAATTTTAAGCATTATTTTGCATTATAGATCAATTACTTACTTGTACTTTGTAAATGAATTGCTATTACCTAGTTTCAGAAAAAAAAATTGAAATTCCAAATTAAATTCAATAGGCCAAATGATGTATGTAGCTGCTGTAGGTAATATTTTCTACTACAATAAATTTGCATTCAGTAACCCCATGTTTTCATCGTAAAATATTGTATGCTGCCAATTTTTACACATTCATGTTTTAAGTACGTTAGAGATATAACGGATTGTAGCATAGAACAACGCTTTACTTGACCTTGCTTTGTCTTCCCAACCCCCTGTGCCAACTCCCAATCTTTTTTCACTGCACAAAAAACAAAGTCATTAGGTGTCAAGTGTGCATCAAAAACCACGGTTCCGTCAATAAAAGCTTACTGAGGGTAACGCGCTCTGCGTGAATCGCGCATAGCACAACTGAACCACTGCTGCCTGAATTTTTTCAGTTGTTTGAAGATTCAATGCAAAGCGCGTTACCCTCAATAAGCTTTTATTGACGGAACTGTGGTTTTTAATGCACACTTGACGCCTGTACTAATGACTTTGTTTTTTGTCTATTGAAAAAGGATTGAGAGTTGGCACAACGGCTTTTGAAGACAAGGCAAAGTCAAGAGAAGAGTTGTCTAAGCTATAATCCATTATATCTCTAAGGTACTAAAACAAAAACGTTAAAAAATTTGGCAGCATATAATATTTTACGATGAAAACATGAGGCTATTGAATGCAAATTTATTGTAGTAGAAAACATTACCTATAGCTACATACATCATTTGGCCTATAGATGTAAGTTGGAATTTCAATTTATTTGTTTTCTGAAACTAGGTAGTAGCAATTCATTTACAAAGGAGTACAAGTAAGTAATTGATCTATAATGCAAAATAGTACTTATCATTTATTTCTTGTTGATGTGTACCAAACAAACCGCGGTAGGATGTATGTATACTTTTTCTCTACCGCAAAGGGGTAGAGAGGCTGCATCCATGAATCCCCCAACTTGCAAAAAGACACAAGAGAAGCAACAGGTGATAGTAGAGATGCGGGTCTTCCAACCTCGTTTCTGTGAGTAAAGAAAAAGGCCCTGGCTTTTTAGGCCGCCTGGTTAAGGCTTTGGGGTTGAAAAAAAGTCCCAATCGGACTTTTAAGGCCAGAATATTTCTGACCAGGCTACCCCCAACATTTCGGCCTGGTCGGGCTTTCAGTCCTGGCCTGGACCGGGCTTCAGGTTTGGGCTCTTTGTGCATCTCTAAGTGAGTGTATGCAAAAGAGTATGGACAAAAGTGGTCAAACTAGGTTCAAACAAATAAGGGAAACACAAAGTACGGTACGGACAACTATCAGCGTAATAAGAAGAAAAGCTAAAGCTAGTATACAGTAACAGGTCACACAAGTAAGGACAAAGGTAGACATGGAGAGTAGGAAACACTGAGACACATTCTTTCATTCGAAATGGTGCATAATTTCACACAATTTTGGTTTTGTTGTTGAAAATACTGATCCATGATTTATGTTTAATCTCTCGTTTCCTTTTTGTTTTGTTTCTATTTTATTTTATTGTAGCGGGTCTCTTTTTGCAAATTCAAATTGGTTTGCATTTGAGGAAGAGGACGAAGTCGATGAACTAGCAACTGATACAGCACCTTCATCTTCACCCAACTCCAGAGAATTCTCCGGTGGCAATGATGATGGTGGTTCCAACGAAAACGACAAGAAGTTCTCAGAGACTACAACATCCGAGTCAAAACCGAGTTCAATTGATACTGCAGTGAGTGACTCGCTAACTGATTCAAAAACCAGTGAGACTGATAAGCCACCTGAATGGGTCGAATGGAGAGATTCCGTTGAACCATCGGATACAATCACAGAGCCAGCTGGAACCTCCGAGTCTGTAACAAATGACCCCCCAAAAGGTGGACATGACCCAAAACCGGTGACTGATAACAGCAACAAAGGGGAGGTTTCACCATCTTGCACCACTGATAAATCAGGGCCAGAGGAAGATGATGATAAAGGCAAAAGTGACATAAGCGGCAGCCCGCCAGACACCGAGTTTGATCAGATGAACCCACCGGGGGAAACTGAACCACTTACGGGAATCTCATCTGGTTCCATCGACCAAAAGTGAGCTGGGTTAGCCGTTACTGTAAATTTGGTTTGATCTTGAAAGCTGTAGCAGTGGCTTTCAAGAGATGTATGTTGAGAATAGTTATGTACATTGTTTAACAAAATAGGGATGACCATCCTTTCCCCCCTCCCACTCCCACTCCCACTCCCACTCCCATAGGGTGTTACTGCTGATGGTTGGGAGGTTTACTCATCAAGTGGGTACTTGAAAACATGTTATCCAAAGAAAACGCTACACCTTTTGTTTTGTTGATTCATTTCAACTTAATGTTGCTCACATATGATTTTGTTTATATGTACAACCAAACACTTGCCGGTCTTTTTACTGGTTAACTAAACAATTATTGCCTTATATTGGGTGATACAATAAGAAATAATGGCCTTTTACCTACAATTTTACCATGTCAATTTGCTACATTAGAATCTTACCCGGATAGTGTTTAACGGGTAAGAAATGTTTAGGTGGCGTTTGGTTCCCAAAATGTTTTTGGATGAAATGAAATATGTTAAAGGAATTTGACTTTGAAGGAATTGGAATGAAATGTTGTCAGGTTTGACCATTTGTTTGGTTGGCAGACATTGGAATTGAATCTGTTAAGAAATTGGAATTTTTTTGTTTGGTTCACAGAACGTAGAATAAAATTTTGGTAAATGACCAAAATGCTGTTTTTTGAAATTTTAATTTTTTAAAACTAAAAATACTTTAATAAAATAATTATTTAATATGTAAAACAATATAAAATACACAACCCAAATATAATCATAAGCCAAATGACGTTACTAAGTCAACGGTGGTCGGCGATGGTTCAGATCGATGGTGGTAAACGAGGGCGGGGCGAGTCTTACTCGGTAAAGACTAAAAGCATGGAGAATCTTGCATTCTAGCCCGCATGCGTTGTTGCCTTTCACACCATTGCTCCATACTCTGACTGTCATTTTGATGCCTGTTGCCTCCTCTCCTAGCAATCGGGTCTCTTGGGCTCTTCTTTCTTCAAGATTTAGTTTTTATATTTGAGAATTCGAAGAGCTACTCGGGCTCGTGCTTGAGCTGATTTTAAGTACAAAATAAAACTCGTTTTATTTAACGAGTCGAATCTTAAAACACCATTGATCGGCTCGGAAGCTCGATTAAAGTTTTCATGTTGTACATACTTTTTTGAGACAGACATGTAAATACTTTGTAAGACGAAAGAAAGTTACGATAAAAAAGATCTGAACCTTTGATCACTTTTAATCATCTATGAATTATGCTTTAGAAGTAAATTGATCCGGATGTGCATCTCAATATAACTTCTCTTCTCGTCGAAATCAAACCTACTTTACACACGAGTAACTCATGTATTTTAGATGGCCAGAAAAAATAATCATCACAAATCGGAAAGCATGTTGAATCAAAACATATCCTCCCAAAAATAAACAAAATTGTGTTTTACGAGCTGACCTCAAACAATTGTTTTTTTCTTCTCTCTTTTACGGTAGGGTGGAATCGAATAAGCGAGAGTAGAAGGTGAACCCTGTTACTGGAAAAGCCCTATATTGCGATCAAGATTCTCTTCTCTGAATTTCATCGATTCTGAAACGATGCTTGGTGGATTATATGGAGACTTACCTCCTCCATCATCTACAGATGAAGATTCTCATAATCGAATCACCACTCCCTCCTCCAATGTATGGTCCAGCAGTGTCAAGATGGCACCGCCAACTCTCCGCAAGCCCTCTTCCTCTTCACTCATCCCGCCCCCAAAAACCCTTTTGAAACCCCAGCAAACCAAACCTAGGATAGTTAATTCCACGGCAGTTACCCCCCCGGTGCCGGATAGAAGCTCCTCTTTCCAACCGGCACTTGTTGGTGTTACGTCGTCGGTGGTTGAGGAATACGACCCTGCGAGGCCCAATGATTACGAGGAGTACAAGAGGGAAAGGAAAAGGAAGGCTGCTGAGGCTGAGATGAAGAGGGAACTCGACAGAAGGAGGCAAGAAGAGGAGGACAGGGAAAGGAGGGATAGGGAAATTATGGAGAAAGAGAGGGAGAAGGACTTTAATATTTCCGGTGAGGAGGCTTGGAAGAGGCGTGCTGCTATGAGTGTTGGTGGTGGTGGTGCTGTGCCAAGGAGGTCTCCTTCACCACCTTCTGGTGGTGCTGATGGATTTAGTATAGAAAAGTCTGAAACAGGTGGTTTGGGTGTTGGTGCTGGTGGACAGATGACTGCTGCACAAAGGATGATGGCTAAAATGGGATGGAAGGCAGGGCAAGGTCTTGGAAAGCAGGAGCAGGGGATTACAACTCCGTTAATGGCGAAGAAGACGGACAGGCGAGCTGGGGTTATTGTTAATGCCAGTGAGCCTAAGCAGCAGCCAGAAAAGAAGCCAAGAGGTGTCAACATCAATGGTCAGCCCACCCGTGTTGTGCTCCTACGGAACATGGTAAGCATATTTCAAAGAATATCTTTGTACAATCTGAATTTTCGACAATCAACTTCATCATTCCTGTTTACTTACATATTGTTGGCAAATTGGAAGTTATAGTGTTCATATAAAATATATCTGCAGGTGTAGAGTAAAATCAATGGTATCTTTAACTTCATTAGGAAAATAAGTACATGAATAACCATGAAATCTGTATGGGGATTAGGAATGAAAGAGAACACTTAAAACTATAAGGTGAGTTAGAAACCATCCATGTTCCACACACACGAGCCACATGCCATAATAGATAATGTATCTACAGGTGTAGAAAAAGCAAGAACAAAGACCTGCGTTCATAGGTATATTGTTCCATTAGGTAGCATTATTTTAATAAGTTGTACTGATTCTTTGGTAACTGGAATCATAATGATCAAAGTGTGAGATCATGTTCTGCTTGCTTATTTTGTTGTTTATGAAGGTGCAATTATGATCAAAATGTGAGATCATGTTCTGCTTGCTTATTTTTTCTGTTTATGAAGGTGCAAGAAGGATGTGTCTTGTTCTTTTTCGTGTTTCTTGCAAGGCATTGGTAATGCTCAACAGGTTGGTGTGGCATCATTGTCCCAAAAAGGTGTAAAGATGGCCATGGACGTTAGGAGATGCTGGTTACAATCTATAGAAACTAAGTTTATGAAATATTGATTGACCTTCCATTTGGGATTTCTCTCACGCATTCACAAGTTTGGGCATTAGTCAAGTGCGTGACAAGATGCGTCCTTTTACTTATACCATTGACTTGATATGAAAAGCATAACATTACTACATTTGTAGGAGAGAAGCATGTGTGGAAGTCAAGACAATGCATGATGTCTAGTTTGTGGGATTATTTGTATCTGATTTTGGCATTGTAGATATCATATAACAATTTCTTGGTTACTACCTGAAGATTTCACATTAATCATGTCAAATGGACTGGTTTCAACATAAAATGATCTTGATTTTTGAGCTACACTGATAACCACATTAGACTAGATAAGAAATTGTGATACTGCAATCTGACAATGAAGTTACGGTAGGGTGTGGCCACCAGCTAAACAAGTGAGTCTCCTGTTTTGGAAGGTTGCTAGCGTATAGTACAATAGAGATGGTGCCTTTGGTGTTCTGTCAGTATTGGGTATCGGTATTGGGGAACACTTGATGTATTTGCATATCTTTGTCAGCCATCGTGCTGATTTTTCTTTTTGGGGGAGGAGGTTATAGCTCTTCCCAATCCCAAGTGTGGTTAAAAGTTTTGAACTTAGACCTAGATATGAAATTTTAGGGAGAAGTCCCTCATCAATTCATGTCTACATGTTATTCCATGAGAACATCTTGTCTATTGCTATTGTTACCCATGCCAACTAGACTGGTTGACTTGCAAAGGTCTTTATCAACTACAATCAATTACCACAGTGCTCTTGTTTTGCATCTCATTTTTATTCGTTCAGTTGGGTATAGTAAATTATTTAATTTGCTAGATGTTGAGTTTTAAGGTATCTTTTTAGGTTTTAGAGATCAGAGCAACTTAGTTTCACTTGTCAGACAATATTATTGAGTTGCAATTTTAATTTTTTAGCAATTTTCTTTGAACTGATTGTGCTTCCTCAAAGTTTAGTATATTCTGAGCAACTGATTGTGCTTCCTCTATATGTTGTGTACTTGGTATGTGAAATCAGTGGTGTGTGTGGAGGAAGAATAGGGACAATAAAACTAATGGCCACCTAATAGCATGAAAATACCAGATTCCAACGAATTCATAAATCACCTCACTCGTTTTATTGTAGTCATGGTTGCCATGGTCCAGGTTAACAACATATGAGGTAATATCACATTTGGGAACTTACTATAACATATTCACCGTGCAATAAGACTAGTTTATTATGGCAACGGTAGCAATGAATTGTTAGTTTATCACACTGCTCATATTAGTTTATAAATATCATTAGTTTATTACCCTAGAATCTAGTAATATATTATGCTATCAATTGTTTTTTTAATTAACTTGGTTCATGTTTCATTATATATGTGATGTGTTTGTTGAATGTTGATTTGTTCTAATTGTCTTTAGTATCAATTATTTTATGTTCTTTAGTTGTATATGCCCCTCTAAGCTGCTATGGTTTTCTAGTGCAAATTGCCACCATAACCATACATCAACCCCTGCATGCTCCTTTCATCCTCAACTACTTTCATCATGATCGTCCATGTTCATCTCCACCACACCATCATTAGTTCGCCATTCCATTTCTCAGTCACATGATTTCGTCCACACATTAAATCAACGCCACCCCTGAAATAAAATAACAAAAAAGTGAGCTACTAATGAGATCCGTAAAGGTTTAGATGTCCAGTGGAAGATTATCAGCTATTTTCTTTATCCTTTTTTACCCTTTGTTTGTGGTCGATGGGTTGGGGATTTGGAGTAAACCAGAACATGAACGGTAGCTTGGAAAGCTCAGTAGAGTAGATGACCTGGTAATTGTAGTAAGAGGCAAAATGATGGCTACTTTGCTAACAGAAATTTGTTTTTCTTCCCATTTTTTTTATTTAAAAAGTCCAGCATTTAACCCCTTGGGCTGTCAAAGAAGCATCTTTGAAGGAAACTGTTGGATGCTTTGTCATTGTAAAAAGAATTAGTAAAATATTCGGTTTTTGGTACCTGTTTAGCATGGCAGAGTCATCAGTCAAAGCACTAATGACAAAAAATGGCAAACATAGTGGAATCAGAATGACACGTGTCTAATTTTGAGAGAGGGATGAAAATGTTGAACTATTATTATTCATAGGAATTGCCAATGCAAAATGAAAAATTGAAGAAAACTGCTGATTTGTGAATAGTCGAGACTCCCTTGCAGTTTGCGTCTAGATGTTTTTTACTTAAGTCTACCTTCTTTCAATTTGTTATACCTTGTCTTTCTTGCCCCAAAACAATTAGAAAAAGAAGTTAGATCATATGCAGGTGGTGTTGGTATAAGTTGCCATTCTGAATGTTATTGCAACTTGGGAGTGGAAGTTTTGGACACATATCGATTGATATTAGACTATTAGTTTACTTTGTTGAAGTTCTGAAATAAGTCGATTGCCTCCATAAAGCAATGTGGCTAGGCATAATTTAGCATTGTTGGAAATAGTGAATGTCTTTTTTGCCAATCTGCCATAGAGATTTACATATACATCAAGCATGACTACAGATTATATAAAGAATTATTATGTACCAAGTTTGGCTGGATAAAAGGTGTTTAAGAAGATGCCTCTGGGAAGGTTGAAAAGGATGCTGGTCATTGGACAAGAGGGATGATGTGGCGGCAAGCAATAAGAGTCTAGTGTACCATGAAACCCCATCAAATATAAAGTTAGAATTACGATTGTGGACATGGGAATGCATCACCACTTGAAATGGTTTTGTCAACTTAAGAACAGATCTTTGGATGCACCAGGTTTGTGGGGGAAGTTCTGTTGAGAGGAGGGCATTCTAAAAATACATGGCGGAAGTAGTCAATAGAGATAAGACTGCAATATGTCTTTAAGGAACTGGCTATTTATGTACCTCAGGTGTTGATTGTTTCATCTCTTTTCTAAATTTATGATGAGTTCCATTTAAGCCAACCCAACTGGTTTGGGATAAAAGGAGTGTTGTTTACTGATTGTTTGCATTTCTTTCACCAATAGTTAGAAAGCTACCTATAGGTCTCGATCCCTTTTCATGACCGGATGGTGTGGATGCCTCCAGGAGGGGAACAGGTGGTCCTTACTTTATCCTCCTTAAGAGTACGTATGCTATGTGGATGAGACTAGACGGGATAGGATTGGACGGACGAGAGTGAAGATTTTAGGGATTTAATTTGACATGGGTAGTTTGGTAATTTACCAATCTTGTTCCATCTCCTTGATTTTTCTTCCACCTATTATGGTGGGACAAAAAAAATGCATTTTTGTCCTACTCAGTTCCGTCCTGTCCACAAGTCTAATATCACACCAAGCATAGGACAAGAAGTTTTTGTTGTGTCCTGTCTAGCATACCAAACGCACCCTAAAAGAATCCTCTCATGTCAAATTATGATAAAGAATGCCATAGCAAAAAGCATTATTGACGTGCCTTGGAAGAATCACTGTAGGTGCAGCATGTGTTTTGATATTTCTACGATCAATTACATTGATGATGTCCAATGTTAATTGCAATTGTTCTTGTCTGCAAATATTGTCATACTTATCCATCCATAAGCATGATTACAAAAGCATCTACTCCAGTTTGGAAACAAAAAGTTACTTTATAAACATTTCTGCCTATTGTGTTGTGATGGAAGTCCATTTTGGCCATTCTGCTAATAGTGAAGCACGTCCGGAGTTTGGTGCAATTTCTATGGCACCTACTCTTGTAATAGTGGTGAAGATCAATGTGATGTTCCTGCTGGTTCTTTCTTGCAAAGTTTGTAGAAATATATTATATTGTGCATATGTAGCTACATTCTTGGCTTGTGGCAGTCTGGAAAATGTTTTTATACTCCAACCCATGAAAATTGCACAAATTCCCTTTTTAAGCCAACATTATCTATTTACCCATTATCATCTTAAAGAAGGTATGATATTGGCCTCGGTTCATGGAGCCCTCTTATTTTGTCAATTATCAAAGGGTTTGACTTGTAGTCAAACATCCCCTTGTACCGAGGCGATTGCTTCTCTACTTTTGCTTCGTTTCCCAGTGTTATGCAAATATCTAAGACGGTGTTAATGCATCGACTCAAATCCATTGGTTTCAACAACTCTTCTCTATTTTCATTGGGCTGCATTTTGCATTTCTCAAATAAGTATTTCCAGAACAACCAATTTTTCTACAAGTACACGCTATAAAGCAATACTCCCTTCGTCCCAAAATAAATGTTCATATTAATTCTATTTTAGTGTCCACTTTCAGAAGTAACCGCTTACCTTCCAATTCTACTGTTGATCTTGAGATGAGAAATTCATTAGTGCTCCCTCCATGTTAAGGGTAGATAATTAGAAAGGTGTAATAATACATATATCTGAAGCTCCGTGCCTTTTTAATTGTGGACATTTATTTTGAATTACCATCTTTTATATCTTTGTACCTTTTCTATGTTTCACTGTAATTTCTTCTTACTGCCTTTTCTCTTTCTATTGCCTTATATCTAGTCTTGGTTCTTCTTACCTTTTTACAGAAACAACAGCTCCACCCTTTAGTTTGCTTACGTCCTGTTTTGAGTAGGATATACTGGGTTTGTTTGGTTTCTTAATATTTCATGTGTCAAGTGTCATGGTGAATTGCATATGATAACAAATGAATGACATGAAATATTTTTATCAATGAAGGTGGGTCCAGGTGAGGTCGATGATGATCTAGAAACCGAGGTTGCTGAGGAGTGCGCAAAGTATGGGACAGTGACAAGGGTGTTGATATTTGAGATAACAGAGCCTAACTTTCCGGTTGATGAAGCGGTTAGAATTTTTGTGCAGTTTGAGAGATCAGAGCAAGCAACGAAAGCACTAGTTGATCTTGAAGGTCGGTTTTTTGGGGGTAGGGTTGTCCGTGCCACTTTCTACGAGGAGGAGAGGTTCAATACCAACGAGTTGGCTCCGATGCCTGGGGAAGTCCCGGGTTTTATCTAGAATACAGTTAGATTTCTGGTGTTCTGTTTTGTTGTTAGTATCTTATATGTCGACTAATTTGATAATGCGTTATGTTTTATCAAGATTTTTGAAAAGTTGATGTGTCTAAGCTGCTTGAGGTTTATATTTTGAAATTGAGGGTCACCTGAGGATTGACTATGGTTGTGCATTAGGTTCGAGACTGACCTGGGACTAGAGGTGGGTTAGTGCCCGGGACCAGTTACCATTTTTTAAAGTTGGACCGGTTAAGTGACGAGTTACCATGGCCTTGCCTAATTGTTGGTTCTTAGGGGATTAGGAAATACAATTTTTGGTTGGAGTAACTCTTAAGAATTTTAAAAAATAAATCCTAATTGTTTAATAAATAAATTTATTCATAAAAATAAGTTAATAAATGTCTTTGGAATATTACAAAACTAAAACAATTGAAATCTGGTTAAAAAAGAAAGGAAATGTTTGGAATAATTAGGTCCTTATACATTTCAAAACCTATTAAATGACTTTGTACTTTCTAAAATATGTCAGATACATCTTTATAACTTATAAAACTTGTTAATATGGTAAAAATCTGGAAAAAAAAAAGTCCAATAGAATTTCATATTTTGAACGATTAAGTTCCTAAACATTTTTTCAACCAAAAAAATTACTTACATATTATATTCACAAAAAAAAAATACTTACATTTAAAAAAGATTATTGATGAATTTATTTTAATTAAAAACGAATAATAATTTATCAGTGGTTTTTCAAATAAAAATAGATTTAAAAAAAATACTCATTAATTTATTTTAATTAAA
>NC_037537.1:14469730-14470977 GCF_001531365.2 Cynara cardunculus var. scolymus | reverse complement strand
GAAATTTATTTTAATTAAAAATAAAACATATTCTGTTGATAATTTTTCAAATTAAAAAAATAGAAAATAATTTGATTAAATTACTAACGGATTAACTATAAAATTTAACTAAATACATAATTAATTAAAAATCATCGCTAGTGTTTGTTAGTATATATGCATGGATTAGTTATATCTAATTTATGGCTGACTTGTCCACCGTCAAGCGCTCTAACATAATAACATGTTAATAAGTGTGAAAGATCGTACTTGAATCTTGTCGGTGATATCATTTCACTGACAGTTTAGCGACGAATTTTAGTTAATTATGTATTTAGTTAAATTTTATCGTTAATCTGTCAGTAATTTAATCAAATAATTTTATATTTTTTTAATTTAAAAAATACTAATGGAATACATTTTATTTTTAATTAAAATAAATTTAATCAATAATCTTTTTTAAATTTTTTTTTTTAATTTGAAAAATCACTGACAAAAAATATTTTATTTTTAATTAAAATATATTTTATCAATAATCTTTTTTAAATGTAAGTTTCTTTTGTAAATGTAAGTATTTGTTTGGTATATTTATTTCATTTTATAGGTGTAAGTATTTTTTTATTTAAAAAATGTTTAGAGACATAATCGTTCAAAATATGAAAGTTTATTGGTTTTTTTTTTCCAGATTTTAACCATTTGTTTAGATCATAAGAATGTATCTAACAGGTTTTTGATTGTCCAAATACTTATTTGTTCCAAAAAATTGTCCAAAAACTTAATCATTTCAAACACCAAAGTCCATTGGATTTTGTAGACTTTTCCAAAAAAAACCAACTATTACAACTGCCCAATAAGCCGCTTTGTGTTTTTGTATTTGATGTTGTAAGTTGTATGCATTTCATTTAATTATTTTTGTACATTCTTATGAGGGTTTTGTTGGACCTTAAAAGATAAATTCGGTTAATTAAATATTCAAGGTCTTAATTAGATATTATTAGATTAATATGTTTTATTATTGTTAAATTATGTAGTGGAATGCAACGGTTATCAAGATTAAACTGCATATAAGAAGTTAAGTGTCTAGATACATTGTATGCGGTTGGGGGTGTGATAACCGAACCATCATGATGGTTCAGTGGTGTCTGTTCGCTGCATATATATATATATATATATATATATATATATATATATAGGTGGAGGTTCAAACGAGAACCCCTGTGATTTACGAAAACGCGAGAACAACTCAATAACCACAAACTTTTTTAATT
>NC_037537.1:14457830-14468910 GCF_001531365.2 Cynara cardunculus var. scolymus | reverse complement strand
AAGTTGTTCTCGCATTTTCGTAAATCACAGGGGTTCTCGTTTGAACCCTTCCCTATATATATATATATATATATATATAGAGTACGTGCTCTATAAAAACTTATCTCTTATCTAATTTTAATACAATTTCTTTAGTAAAACTATCTCAATACTTTCAGCCTTTCGTTTCCTACGTTTCCTAGTTTTCGTTGGTGCAAATCCGTTGTTAACGGTAGTCGTTTGCACAAGTGAATAACCTGTGATTCACTGAGGAATCAAGAAGTAGCGATGGTGATTAATTTTCAAGGAGGACATAATCATATTGTGTACGGGAAGACTAGGAAGAACGAGGGACGAAAATCGCAACAATGGTATCAGAGCCAATGGGCTCGGCCTGGACGAGATCAAACAGGATCAAGACTGAGGAGAAAACGAAGTCTTATCTGCATGAAGAAGATACAAGAAATCCGTAAAAGAATCGAGGCGCTGGAACTTCAAGAGAATCGGATGGAGACCCACGACGAGAGGAAGAAGAAGCCAAGGTGTTACAGGTGTGGCGACAAAGGCCATTTCGCCTGGAATTGTCCACAAACCAGGAACCGCAAAACCAATGAAAAATTGGTTACAGGAAAATCCGAGACTGAGGCAGCACATCAGAAACCAGTGTTACGAGAACTCGAACATCTTGGACCCTACACGCAAGTCTACAGGGAGAGGATCGTTCTCTCAGGAGACTACTTGGTGACGGGAACAGACTACGGTTCATGGAATAGCATATGGTACGTAAACAATACAATTCCAAAACACATGACACTGTTCAAAATTTTGTTTGTCGTTATGAGAGAATGCTTTGTTATTGATGAAACGGCATGCAAACCAAATCCTCTTTATATTTATGGAATTGGTGAGATTGAATTGACTACAAGCGAAAGGACGTATGCGGTACCTTATGTTTCTTATGTATCGGAAATTAACATTAACGTCCTAAGCATGAGTCAATTAATCCTCCAAGGTTTTGAAATCGAGATAAACGGGTCACAAAGTAGCATCACACATATGTGCCAAGTTGAAGGAAAAGAGATCAAGAAAGTCTGAAGGCGTGAAGGCAAGCCTAGACACACCACAACCATCAAATCATATGGAGATCGTCTCAACCGAAGATTCTGAAGGAATCGAGATTGATGGCAAACTAGTGTCACTAAAGGTAGACACCTTTCATGACTTTGTTCGTTTTCTGAAAATGGTAAACACGGTCAAGATAGACTACAAGAACAAAGACCTTTTTGTCAAAAGATTCGATACGATGATCATTTGGTTTCACAAAGTCCTAATGGGAAAGGACTTGGAAGAACAAATGCCACCGAAGTTGGCCGGTTTGACAGTTCGTTTGTTCGAGTTATATAAGTTGATTAATAGCATGGAAGGATACGACACGGTAACTATGGAATGCACATGGGATGAAGTTGCAATGAGCTTCGCCTATCCAGAGGACTACAAGCTGAACTTTAAGGTGTTGTATGAACTCTATCTGCTGCAAACTCAATTTTTCTATGACTTGGCTAAAGATGTTATTAATGTTGGAGGAACCAACAAATGGCGTATAGATTACATCAGAGCAGTCAATGAAGTTTAGATAACGTTTGAAGGTAACAAAATTGGAACAAGTGAAACTGAAGAACGAAGCGATGAGGAAGATCCAGTCGAAGAAGAAAGTAAAGATGAGGATCCAAGTACTATGAAATATTGTTCGGGTGACACATATGGCAGCAACTATATCATCATTTGAATCAAAGCTGGAAGACTTAACCGATATATCTTTTAGGGGGGAAAATTTGGACCTTAAAAGATAAATTCGGTTAATTAAATATTCAAGGTCTTAATTAGATATTATTAGATTAATATGTTTTATTATTGTTAAATTATGTAGTGGGATGCAACGGTTATCAAGATTAAACTGCATATAAGAAGTTAAGTGTCTAGATACATTGTATGCGATTGGGGGTGTGATAACCGAACCATCATGATGGTTCGGTGGTGTCTGTTCGCTGCATATATATATATATATATATATATATATAGTATGTGCTCTGTAAAAACTTATCTCTTATCTAATCTTAATCCTTGTATTTCTTTAGTAAAACTATCTCAATACTTTCAGCCTTTCGTTTCCTATGTTTCCTAGTTTTCGTTGGTGCAAATCTGTTGTTGACGGTAGTCGTTTGCACAAGTGAATAACCTATGATTCACTGAGGAATCAAGAAGTAGCGATGGTGATTAATGGTCAAGGAAGACAGAACCATATTGTGTACGTGAAGATTAGGAAGAACGAGGGACGAAAATAGCAACAAGTTGTTTATTTTCTAAATTGTTATTCAAGATTTGTGCAATTATAGAAAATCCAGATATGCCAAACAAGTTTACATATATTTTTCAACTTGATATTAATATGAAAATTAGTAGTCCTCAAAAAGTAGGTCTTTTGTTGAAGAAATATAAAAGTCAAAATAAAGAAAGTAAAAATGTTGTTTTTTTCTCTTATTAAGATGTGATTGAATTTACAATTTAGGAGTTGTCTGGCAGTTGATTATTTCCCCTTCTATCATTCACTGTCTTGTAGGAAAAATCAACATCATCCATCATTCACTGTCTTGTAGGAAAAATCAACATCCTCCACATGTACACATAATATTCATAGCCGCAACAACCACCAAACCAAACCAAACCAAACCAATTATGTGTTGTTTCACAATGTAAAACAAAAAAGTACACATGTCCGAATGTAATTGTCAAATGTTATATCGTTTCTATGATATCTTATCTTTACATACTTTGGCAAAACAGAGCCTCTTCCGTATTAGGAAAAGTCAAAAGAAAGTCAACTTTTTGTCAATTAGAAGAATGAAGGTAGATGCAGTTTCATTACTGAGCAATTTCTAGATCTGGCCTTCTATCAAGAGCTTCAATTGTTGAGTCATCTGGGAAAGCATCAGGATATGTAGCTTTGATCTTTGCTTTTAGACTCCTGAAACAAAACCATATGACTGTTTCAGAACACTGCAAATCTGGCCTTTAACCAAATGAAACAATCCCAATATACCCCCATAGGATGTATGCAAACCTGTCCTCTCTACCCAAAAAAAAGTAGAACGGTTGTTTCCCCCTGGCTTGCTTGAGAAAAAGGTACTTAATACAAGGTTTGCAAATAGAATCAGAGTGTTGGAGTGTGAGGAAGTGGTAATCAA
The DNA here is from genome assembly GCF_001531365.2 of Cynara cardunculus var. scolymus. Classification (NCBI taxonomy): domain Eukaryota; kingdom Viridiplantae; phylum Streptophyta; class Magnoliopsida; order Asterales; family Asteraceae; genus Cynara; species Cynara cardunculus. The sequence continues at coordinate 14,465,689 of NC_037537.1, read as the reverse complement.
AATTAAACTATCCCTCAAACAATAGGCATATCTAGTATGGTACAAAATTACAAAACTAAAGAAAATGTTTCATATTGTAAAAATTATTAAGCTATAAAATTCATGGAACCATACAACTGGAAACAGGTTATTCAACATTTAAGTGCCAAGACTAAGGGGGTGTTTGGTTCATAGAATGGAATTTGATGGAATTGGAATCCATCAAACGAATTTGACTTTGAAGGAATTGGAATGAAATTTGATGGAATTTGACCATGCGTTTGGTTGGTAGGAATTGGAATGAAATATCTCAATAGAATTGGAACAATCATCTTTGTATGGACTATCCCATCCATCGCTCCGTTCACACCCTACCAGCCACCATGTCACTGATATCGTCGTCACAACTATCACCCGCCCTGCCCCCACCACTTCTGCCCTACCGTGCTCCATAGGTGGGGATTGTTGCGGGCAGGCAGGGGTGGGGCGAGGCAGTGGGGGTGAAGCCAGAGTGGGGCAATAGGTGGCAGTGTGATAGTTGTGATGACTACAGTAGTAGGATGGTGGTTAGTGATGGGTTAGAGTAGGGTAAGATAGGGTGGGGGCCAAGCAGAACGGTGGGGTGGGTAGGGGTAGGTGGCGGGGTGGTAGCTGTGATGATGCTAGTGGTGGGATAGTAGTCGGGTGGCTAGGGCCAGGGAGTGGGTGGGTATGACGACAATAATAGTGGCATGGTGTTTAGTGGTGGGTTGGGGTAGGGTGGGGTGCGGGTGAATGGCGGTTGTGAAGGCGACAATAGTAGTGTGGGGGTGAAAGGTTATGTTAAGGGCCGCATGGACGGGGAGGTGGGGATCAATGACAGCTGTGACGATGATAGTGGTGGGATGATGGTCAGGGTGATTGGGAGTGGGTGGGTATGATGACGACAGCAGTGACATAGTGGCTAGTGGTGGTTAGGGTAGGGTGCGATAGGGTGAGTGGCAGTTGCGACGACGACAATAATGTTGCGGTGGTGGGGGTTAGGTTAGGGGTGTGACAGTAACGTTAGTAGCATAGTCGTAGTAGGGATGTGCAGTGAGTGACCGGAGGGTGGGTGGGTGTGATGACAACAGTAGTGGCATAGTGGTTAGGGTGGGTGGCAGCGACATTAGTGGTGGGGGTTAAGGGTGGGGCATCATGAACAATAGTAGCATGATCGTGGTGGGTGGTGATGGAATTCAATTCATTCCATTATGCCAAGGAATGATGAATTCATTAACTTGTGRAATTCAATGGAATTTGAAGGATTCCATCCATTTCAAGAAATGAACCAAACAAAGGAATTGGAATTTGGTCAAAGRAATTTRTCATTCCAATTCCATCAAATTCCTTCGAATTCTGCGAACCAAACGGCCCCTAAGGGCTTGCTTGGTTCACGGAATGATTAATTCCTTTGACCAGATTCCAATTCCTTTCTTTGGTTCACCCCAGCCACCCTCCCCTCCCCACCCCATGCCAAATTTACATGTGTTTAGGGTATTTTATCAACGTGTGTAAAACTATAGCCGAAATTATTTAGGTTCAAACCATTAATTATTTGGTTTTAGGTTCAAATCATTAATGGTTTAGGTTTAGTTTCATATTGTTAATCGTTTTAGGTTTAGCTCATTTTTGTTCTTTAACATATATTATCTGTTATCTCATTTATGCAATGCAATCAATAGTTTTGGATGTAGCAGTGCCTCCAAAAAGATTGGAACGTCCCTGCCCACAACCGACGGATTTAGGAATTCAAATCCAAATTCCATGGATTTCAATTTGTTTCATTGCATCGCTACCCCGCCTCTTTCATCAAATCTTCCCTAATCTCTCCACCGCCTCCATATCTTACAGAAACAAAGAAACTATTTATTAAAACAAAAAGAAGTATAGATATAAATCCTTTTCTATACAAAATAAAAACGATTGGGCGTGCATTACACAAGTTAAGGAATAGAATTCAAATAGTTATGGACCACGAAAAAAGAAAGTGAAGTCTAGTCTTTCAGAAATTTCTGTGCTTAATTTACTTATCTATAATTTTCTGTGGACCTCAAATAATTACTTAAGGGATTTCATAACTATCTGTACCCATATCTTTATGAAAGCCAAAGTTATTATGCACATGAAAACATCAAGAAACACATTTATATGCTCCCTTTGCTCTAAGATATGTATTTCATTTGACTTAAGCATCATGTTTCCTGGCCTAAACTTAAACCCCTAAGCTTGATTTTACAGATTTAAAACTTGACACATCCATGCAAAGCATCACAGAACACTTATTATGCAATAAAGCAAAAGGAATTCCAGCAAAATCAACGCAAACACAACTGACAGAGTGCAAGCCAACCAACCTGAGCTTTAGAAATATATAATCAAGGTCCGATTTCATGGACTTTAAGAGGCGTGTGTTTTTAGAAAGATCACTGGACACCTCAGCAAAACAATTCTCTGAATAGTCATTAAAATGAGAAAGAACTGCATTACTGTCCTGCAGACGCCCCAATCTGCAATTATGTCACAAACACGACATATAAATTAACAGAAGATCAGTTGTCTTACCAAACATGTATTTGAAATCCATTTGTTTTCATCATTTTCCGATTCCCCCCTTTGTTTCTCACCACATCAAGTAAAAAAAAAACCACACAAAGATGGGATCCACAAAGTAAAGAAATAAAGAATTGGCATCAGTATGCATATGCCCAAAATTATGGATTATCCTCATTGGACAATAATCTTTAAGCATCAACAAGGCAAACACCCTCAACTGGTTGAAGATGGGACATCTAATTGTTAAAAACAATACCCATCTCTTAGATTCAAGAATCCCATATACCACAATGTTGATCATAGACTTGAGAAATACAAAACGACCAATTTTCTAACAAATATCAACTCGCATAGATAAAGGCAAGAATTAAGATAAACATAGACATATGATTCTGCATAGAAAGGAAAGAAAAAGAAAAGGAGCGTTACATAATGTGCTGTAATTGCTTCAAAGAATCCAAATCCTGTTGATGAATTAGGGTTTTGAACTCGTGGGAAACCTCTTCGGATGCGGCTGTAATCGCTTGTTTCTCCATTTCTACGGTATCCTCCTTATTTTTGGATCGACTTGTAAAATGTTTTCCATTTTCCTTTCCGTTTTAAGGTTGTCTTTCATGTATATTAATTAAATCTCTTTTCTATGAATGAACTCGATTATCTAGTTATAATTGTTTTTTAAATGGAGTATTATTAAGCTTCGAAGAATATTCTTTTTCTTACTCTCTACTTCTGTCATTGTTGATTTCATGTTCTTGATGAGATTTTGTTTAGTTGATTGAATCTGGGAATGTCCGACGAGTCGTCGTCGATTAGAAAATTAGATTAGGTTTAGTTAAAACTTAAAAGAAAAAATATAGTATATTAATTAAAATATCAGGTCATCGAATGGGTCGGAGGGAAGTAGGATACCAACTCGACCCTACTTAGTTGTCATAACCTGGATTTCAAACAACATTGGTTGAGGTAACCTTTATGTGATTATATGTGAATACGTGATAATGTGCATGGGAAATATATATGTGTGAATGTGATTCTGTGCATACATGAGAAGATGTTAATACGTGATAATGTGCATGGGAAATATATATGTGTGAATGTGATTCTGTGCATGCATGAGAAGATGTTAAAATATGTGTGTGCACGTAAGATGATATGCATACATGAGGAAATATTATTAAATATGAAGGTATGCAACCTTCGTGGTTAAGAAAAGAGATTTAAATATCAATAACTCCCACACCGCCTTGGTTAAAATATATAAAGAAGATAAAATAAGTCTTATCTTACTTTTTGAAAGAGAGCTTGGAAAGAAGGAAAATTGTGTGTGTGTGTGTGTGTGGCGGTAGAAGTATTTTTGAAAAGAAATTCTGCTTAAAAGAGATTTGAGGAATATGTGTTTACTAGAAGTTGTTGTGTGATTTAACTTTCAAACCTGTGCTTATAAAGGTGAGTTTTTGATACTAAACCCTTTAAATGATGTTATTTGAAATATGTGGTTTTGATAAGTGATTTAAAGAAGAATGGTAAAAATTGTTTTTAACAGTTTTAAATTGAGTTTTATGAATTTGGGATGTGGAAACTGTTTTTGGGAAATAAAGAAGATTTTGCTTCTTTAAAACAGTTGTGGATGATATCCTATTTTAAGGATTTGAGGAGATATTGAGTTTGGAAAATGATATTTAAAGAACTGTTGGTTCTTGAGTTTCAAAGTTTTGAGATAAAACTGTTTTGGAACCATTATTGGTTAAAAACTATAGAGGATATTCCTTTAAGACGGTTGTAACTTCGGTCTGTCTTCGTTTGGAATTCATCTATAGATTTTGGTAGTTAAAACTATGGAGGATGTTCCTTCAAGACGGTTGTGAGTTTGGTCTATCTTCGTTTGGAACTAATCTATAGATTTTGATGAGGAAATAAAAGTGGCATATCAAGGAGAGGTGTACCTTTGATATAAGGGTGGCATTTGTATGTATGGATAATATTATAGCTTTTGCTATTATGTCTCTTAAGATTGCAATATTTTTGAGCTCTTACTTCTTTGTGATTTGAGGATTCAGGAATGTTGCTCTTATTAGATAATGATATTATTGAGAAGGGAAAAACTTGGCGTATGGCCAATGATTTTGGATAAACTATGTTTTTGGCATAGTGTTTGATTTATGAGGAACTAGAGAGGCTCTGGTTGTTCCTTGAAAGGAACCAGAGGACTCTGTTGTTCCTCACAATAGAACCAGAGGGGTTCTAAATGATGGTTTGATCATGATACAAGTCTTTTACAAATCTTTTACTTAAACCAGAGGCTCTGTATCTATTAGATAGGAGCTATGTGCCAAGGTTAGGTTTTATAAAGAAGTATTCATAAGATTTTATACTATTATTTTAACTTAGAAACTTTTTATACAAAGAAGGACGAACCAGAGGGGCTCTGGTTGGTCATGAGTTTTGAGCCAGAGACTCTGCTCCTACTAATCGATGAAAATCTTTCTATGTATGGTCTTTGCAACCAAAGGGATGCTGGTCTTGATGAATTATGGATTTATGCTTCCATTATGTGAAAAGTTGATTTTAAATAATGTCTTGATCATCCTGACCTTGCAATTACATGGAAAAAGGGATCTCACTAGACCTTCAGGTCTAACCCTCATTTGGTGTTCCAAATATGTATTGCAGGAACAACAGAGTATAATGATAGTAAAGAAAAAGGGAAAATATGATTTGTTTCCCTATATGCATATCTTTGTGAAGATCAATGTTACTCCCGTTAGGGTCTACAAGATGTGTATAACAGTTTGTAGAAGGGGGAGGGGGGATGAATACAAACACAATATTTTCAAATTCAAAATATATATTGATAAGAGAAGATCAATACAGATTTTACAAGACTGTTTGCGAAAAGATAAGGTAAGGAAAAACCTTATCTACAAATCTTAAGTTTACACACTTAATAAAAACCTTATCTACAAATCTTAAGTTTACACACTTAATCTTAGCAAATAAGAAAAGCTTTGCTGTTAAAGAAATAGAAGAAAGTAAGTTCTATATGGGAGAGAACTTGTTTAGAATACAATGAAAGGGATTCTAACTTGGTCTTGAAGATGAGCGTATTTGTTCTTAGATGTGTGTTCCTTTACTTAAGCGCGAGAAAGCTTAGAGTAAGGTTTAGGTTAGAGTATCTCTGCATGGAGATAGAACACATCTATTTATACCTGTTGCATTAAATGCACATTTAATGCGACGTGATAGGGTTATAACGCTTGTCAAGCCTTAAGGGGAAGGCTTGTCCTTTGCTATAGTGAATAGTACAAAAGCCTATTCATGAGCAAACATCCTTTCATAAAGTTGGTGGGTAATAGAGTCAACTAATCGGCTCCGTACCGTACTAACATTTAGAAAGGGTATGAGTCTGTCCTTTGTGTGTATAAGGACAAGACAACAACAATCGTGCTTAGCAAGCTTCTTTTGATCGTTGAATGCTAGAATAACCTGAAGGTCTCTTCAGCATTCGCTGAGGCTTGGGCAGTCTTCACACATATGTAGACATGCTTATAATCACTGAATACCGCTTCAGATCACGTACTCACCAGTCTCTAATCTTCAGTTTCAGTCTTCGACTTTTGCTGATGATTCTTTGTGTGAGTGTTGTCTTCTTGAAGTATCGTTGTCGCTGATAGGATTTGCAATACAAGTTCTTCAGCGATCACTGAACAGACTCAGTGCAGATCGTTGAAACTGAAAAGACAAAAACATAAATACTTCGCATAGGATAAAAGGGATTATCATCAAATCACTGAGAGAGAGGATCAAAAATCTCCTCMTATTTGATGATAACAAGACAACATAAAGAAAGTTGTCTTATCAACTAATAGTAAGAAAAAGTAACATATAAAATACATGTCCCTTTTAATTATTTTGAGATCTTTTTCAGTGAGTTAGTTTTTACTTGAAGAATTTTCGTAAGTCATATTTAAGAAAAGTTACAAGGATAGAAACTGAAACTGAAAGCTTATTTACTGACTTATAGAGTGTCAGTGAATGTTGTTGGTCCCTTGAGGGTCTACAAGATTAGTAAACAGATTGTAGAAGGGTGGGGGGTATGAATACAAACACAATATTTTCAAATTTAAAATGTATATTGATAGAGAAGATCAATACAAATTTTACCAGACTGTTTGTGGAAATATAAGATAAGAAAACATATCTAAACAATCTTTGATTACACACAGATTCTTAGCAAATGAGAAAAGAAATGCTGTAGAGAAAAGTTCTTTTACTTAAGCTCGAAAATGCTCAAAGTAAGAATTAGGTTTAGAAAGTGAGTTGCGCGCACTCTTCATGGAGAAGAAACACTTCTATTTATACCCAATGCATTAAATGCTAATTTAATGCAATATGGTAGGGTTAGAGTGCGTGTCAAGCCTTAAGAGGAAGGCTTGTCCTTTGCAATCGTGAATAGTACAAATGACTATTCATGAACAGACATCCTTACCTAAAGTTGGTGAACAATAGAGTCGACTAGTCGGCTCTGCACCGTACTAACATTTAGAAAGGGTATGGTTTTGTCCTTTGTGTGCATAAGGACAAGACAACAACAATCGTGCTTGGCAAGCTTCCTTTGATCGCTGAATGCTGGAATGACATGGAAGTCTCTTCAGCATTCGCTGAGGCTTGAGTAGTCTTCACACATGTGTAGACAAGCTTGTAATCACTGAGTACCGCTTCAGATCACGTACTCGCTTATCTCTAATATTCAGTTTCTTTCTTGGACATTAGCTGAAGGTTCTTTGGTGTGAGTGTTGTCTTCTTGAAGTATCGTTGTCGCTGATTGAATTACAATACAAGTTCTTCAGCGATCACTGAACAGGTTCAGTGAAGATTGCTGGAACTGAAAAGACAGAAACATAAAATACTTCGTATAAGTGAAAATGGATTATCATCAAATCACTGAGAGAGAGGATCAACAATCTCCCCCTATTTGATGATAACAAGACAACATAAAGAAGGTTGTCTTATCAAATAACAGTAAGAAAAAGTTACATATAAAGTACATGTCCCTTTTTACTATTTTGGGATCTTTTTCAGTGAGTCAGTCTTTGCTTGAGAATTTTCCTTAAGTTATACCTAAAAGAAAATTACTAAGTATGGAAACTGAAACTGAAAGCTTATTCACTGACTTACAGATTGTCAGTGAATGTAAAAAATAACACTGGAACTCTGTTGGTCACGATTCCAGCATCTTCCTAAATCAAAACGTGGCGCTGGCTACTACGCTATAAAGGAAATAAGGTTGCGCCTTCACCAAGGCAATT
>NC_037537.1:14437888-14457660 GCF_001531365.2 Cynara cardunculus var. scolymus | reverse complement strand
CTATAAAGGAAATAAGGTTGCGCCTTCACCAAGGCAATTGCTTTTGGTGTAGTGGGTAAGCGCTTGATCCTAACAAACTCATAGATTTGTGTCCCTATTACTTTTTTCAGGGATCTTTTTCAGTGAAGTACAAGAAATACTGTTTTTCAGTGAAGTACAAGAAATACTCTTTTTCAGTGGACTGTTATTACAAAGAGAAACTATTCTAGAACACTTAGATCTATGTAGCTAGGTACATCTTCACTAAGGTTTCTTCGATGTAGGCATTCCCTTCGTATCTTCAGGTCTACGACTTTTTCAGGCATGCTATCATCTAACCAGAGCAAGAGGTAAACCAGATGACCCATTGGACATAGATGTAGCTCTGACATTCTCTGAAATCTGACTTCACCTTCATAGTCAAGGAATATAACTCCAAACTCAGGTTTGAAATGCACAGCATTGGGTGTATAGGGACCCTTATCTGGCAAGTCAAGATTCAGCATAGAAATGTCTATACTTTGATGACCCTTCAGGACTTCATCTAAGGAGAACCTTGTTTCATGTTCATTCCTTAGGAATAGTCCATCATTAGGATCAGAGAGCTTGAGTTTCTTCTTCCCACATTTCTTCAGAGAAGGCCTGTCAGGGACTGCGACATACCTGGACATCCATTTAATGAGATCGCTAATGGTGTCCTTGATAATCGCCTCTTGACTTGGATCGCTAAATGGCTTGCCTGATCTCCATCCATTCGCTGTATCCATATCGGCCAAGGTAGGAAGGGTACTCGGTGATGGCATCGAGATTGTCCCTGGTGATGAGCATTAAGACCAGTGTTCCACCATCTTTTGAACGTCCGCTGATGCTGACGCTGATAATCGGGCGAGGACTGATTCTCTTCTTCAGCTTTGCTTCACTTCATCGCTTGTCCTTTTCCACCAGCTTTAGGTTCTTCTCATGCTCAGCTTCTGCAATGGAAAGAAGTTTAGCCTGGGCTTGGACAACGTTCACCTTCTTTTTGGACTTTCTCTTGGGGAGAATCTTCGCAGCTAGTGACTGCCAGCTTTAAGCTGTCTTCAGTCTGCTTCTTTTGAAGCTCTAGCTCTTCTTCAGCCCTTAATGCCTCAAGTCTTTCAGCTTCTGAAAGAAAGTCAAACTCACCACCACTAGAGGTACGAAGAGGAATTTTTACTCTAATCTGGTCGAGTGACTTCTTTAGCTGAGTCATCTGCTGGTCGGTGGGAGCACTGGAGACAGGGACAGGGTTTTCAGGGACCCATTCCATTCGACCGCAGGTGGTGATGGAATTTGAAGTTGATACAAAGAAGTGACTACTACCTGAGAGGTAGAGTCTTCAAACAAGGGTTGGGCGATCGCTTTGCCTTTCGACTGGTGGTCCTGGTTCCTTGATGGAGCAAACTCTCCTTCCCTTTGCTCCCTCATGGGATGCAGAATCCCTGAGGGTGACACCCTTGGTGGTGGTTGTTGGCTTTTGATACTTGATGGTGAAGTCATCTTCATCATCATCGTCGTCACCATCTAGGTCATTTCTGGGCACTAGGATGGTAGGTTCGTCATCTTCATCATCATCATCTTCATCATCATCATCATCATCATCATCATCATCAGCAACAACGGTGATGAGAGGAACATCATCCCTAGGGATGGCATCGATTGCCTCAGCTGAAACAACTTCGGTGGTCGGGATTACAGGAGAAGCAACCGCTTCAGCTCTAGGATCTTCAGTTTCAACTTCAACTGCAATAGATGATGGAGCAGTAGCAGCAGAGGATCAGTAGCAGCAGCATCCGATGGTCCAGCAGCGTTGGACCTCATCTCCCCCTCTCTGGCTAAGACTTGAGAGTATAGGCCAGAGAGTTCGTCCAAGCGCTAATACTGGAAACCATCATATCCTCTAGCCTTGACAAAGCACTGGCTAGAGTTGTCGTTGCCTCACGCGTCTCATTGAGCTGAGCGCGATCATCAGCAGAAAAAGAAGGTGGGATCACTGGAGCTGGTTGACAGACAACATCCAGGATCTGCTGAAGAAGTTCCATCTGCTGATGGGCAAGAGCCTGAGCATCATCAGCCCTACTGGAGAGAACTGCAATGGCATCAGTGTTGGTTCGAACAACTTCTTGGAGAGTCAAAAGGTGACTCTAAACTTCTTGAACGTTCGCTTGGAGAGCTGAGAGGTTTGCATCAAGTTCAGCCTTGCGGGGCATCTCTTGGTGGACTTCAGTTATCCTGCAGAGAACTGAATCAACGGCTGGGAAGAGAAGTTTGACGTCAGATGCCATATCATAGTCATCATCAATCTCTTCATTCCCTCCATCTTCTTTCTCTCATCCTTTTCCTCTTCTTTTTCAGCATCAGGCTGATGTGTGGAAAAAGGACCTGGAAGAGAGAAAGTGTGAGCAAAAGGCTCAAGGTTAGTAGAAATGAAAGGGTAGGAGGATGGAATACCTAAGGGGCCATCAATGACATCCAAAGGATTGTCACTGGCATGAGCAAAGATGTTATCGAGAGGATGAACATCTGTATCATGAGGAGCATCGAGAGGACCAACCTCAGGTCCAGTGGTGTGTGTTTCAGTATCAGGGAGGATGGTCGCTGATACATCATCAACAAGTGTAAAGACCAAAGAAGGAGGAGAAGAGAAAATGGTTGAGAAGAGACGTGGGTGTTCATCGGTGGCAGCGCTGATATTCACACCTTCAGTGATTTAGGTCACTGAGGCGGTTTGGGTAGGTGCCACTGATACCATAGTGATGGGAGGAATCATTGAAGAGCTAGGAGGGTTAGTTAAAAATGCCTCGGGGGTAAGGCTAGTTTCAATAACTGAAACCTGTCGAGAGGCTTCAGCCAGAGACGTGGCTATCCCCTTTTTGGACTTCTTGGCTCTCTGAGGAGAACCAAGAATTGGTTGAGAGGGTCATTTTGAAGAGGTTTTGGTAGCTGGGATAGACTCGGGGGGTTTAGCTTTGTCCTGGCCACTTGAGGAGAGGAGGTAGTGATGGACACAATAGAAGTTAGCGCCACATCACTGTCCCTCAGCTTATGATCCAGAATCCTGGATCCAAGCTTGGAAACCTGGAGGTTACCTTCCGTGGAGTAATGATCTCCAAAGATCTTCGCAAAGACCATCGAAAGAAACTTGGTGTAAGGCACCACCTTTTCTCGCTGGCGCTTGTTTAGCTTGAGCACCAGGTCATCGAAAATGACTGCAACATAGTTTATATTGCAACGCTGAATCGCAGATACGCCTATTGTCAAGGCGATCCTAGAGGCCTGGTCCTGGCCTCCAGTTTCTCCACCCATGCACTGAATGAAGTGAGAGAACAAGTATTGCCAAATAGCTGATATCCTGTTCTTCTGGATCTTCGATAAGGACTTGATGGGTGCATTGGAGTCCTTCTGCATTGGCCATTGATAACCAATGGCATCGAGAAACTCGATGATCTTGGCCGTTATGGGTTAGCTGTCGTAGCGGCCTTTGGGAAGGCAAAGAGCCATCATCAAGGTGTTCACGCCGAACATCACTTCCATGCTGTTGAAGGTGAAGTTGACCTGTTCAACTTGTCGTCCAGGCTTGACCTCGGCGTCTACAACCTCAGCAGTGAACCAGAACTGCTGGAGAAGTTCTTTGACCATGATGGGCTCATGGTTGAGAGCGAAACCAAGCGACGACTGTTTGAGAAAGTTGGCCGCTTCTTGGTAGTTTGCCTTGAATGAGGGGATATCCAACAAGGCAATATGGTTGTTGGCCTTGAGGGATACCTCATCTAGAGAGAAACTCATGTTCTTGGCAACCATTTGTTGTTAATAAGAATAAGACAAAACAAATTGTTAGATAAACCAAGATTTGTTTGGGAGAAGAATATGGGTAAGTTTTTGAGGGAAAAAAACTTATTTTGAAAAAACCTATAAAGAAGATTTAGGATTTTTCAAGTAGAATGTGTTTACAGAAACAAGATTATAACCAAGTAAGAGTTGGTTAAATAATCTTTGTAGTTTAATATTTCAAAAGAACAAGTGTTGTGAAATCATTAAACTTATTTCTTATAGCAGAAGATAAACAAAAGAAATATATTGACCTTAGAGATTTAGAGAGAAAAGGTCGAAAGGTTGTTTGATATTGAGAGAGTTCTTGCTTTGGAAAAATTTCTGCAGAGGTTCGTCTTAGAGATTTTGAAAGCGTAAAGAGAAAAATGGAAAAGAAGTCTCACATTTATAGGTAGGAGGAGAGAGAAGGAATATGAAAGAGAGAAAAGATGACGGTTGGGAAAGGGGCCATGATGAAAAATGGCACGTTCTCATCCATGATTGGATGACATTAAATGAGGTAGCGCAATGACAATACATTTTTGCGCGTCTCAAAGCATTGCGCATTGTAAATGAAGAATGTTGTCATAAAGACGGTTCATTAACTATTTTATTTTAAAAACGAAGGGTTTTTAAGAAAATGAAGAGTCATACAGTGTTTAACCAAACACTGAATAGACGTTTAAAACATTTTCATCACTGAAGAAGGAAAGCTTCACTGAAGGTTTTAAGACATCAGTGTCAATGATAAGAGAATCACTGAACCTGACATTTAAAAACATTTTAATCACTAATCAAAAAGATTCAGTGATCATTTTTTATTTTTAAGAGAATAAGTATAAAGATATACTTATAGATATGGTCAGCGATAAGAAAATCACTGAAACCAACTTTTAAAACTTTTAGTCACTGAAGAAGAAAAGCTTCAGTGAAGGCTTTAAGTCGAAGAAAAGAGAAGAATAATTATACCTTAGAGAGAATAGATATATTTACTCAAAAGTTCAGTGTTAGAGATAGAGCACTGAATCATTTCACTTACTGAATGATGTTTAATAACTGAAGATTAGTCTTCAGTGTTTAACATCCCTGATTCGCTGATCAAGATGTTGAATCTTGTCTCATCAAGAGGTTTGGTGAAAAGGTCAGCGARTTGATACTCAGTTGGAACTAAGTGAAGTTCAATATCACCATTCATAACATGATCTCTGATAAAATGATACCGGATCTCAGTATGTTTGGTCTTAGAGTGAAGTATAGGATTGTTTGCAATTGCAATAGCACTAGTGCTATCGCAATAGATAGGAACCTTTAAAAACTGAAGATCGTAGTCTATCAGCTGGTTTTTCATCCAAAGAATTTGGGCACATCAACTTCCAGCGGCTACGTATTCAGCTCTATTGATGTGGACACTGAGTTTTGCTTTTTGTTTGTCCAGCTCACCAACTTTCCACTTAAAAGCTGACAGCCTCCAGTGGTGCTTTTCCTATCAATTTTGCAACCTGCAAAATCACTATCCGAATAACCTTTTAGGTCAAAACCTGAACCTTTAGGGTACCAAAGACCCATGTTAGGAGTTCCCTTAAAATATCTGAAGATGCATTTGACAGCAATCAGATGGGATTCCTTTGGTTCAGCTTGATATTTTGCACATAAGCATGTGGAGTACATGATATCGGGTCGACTAGCTGTTAGATACAGCTGGGAGTCGATCATTTCTCTGTAAACAGTAACGTTTACAGGCTTTCCATTTGAATCCTTGTTGAGAGAGAGTGGAGCCATTGGAGTCTTCATAGATGAACTGTTGGATAGATCAAACTTCTTCAGCATGTCACGCACATACTTATTTTGGTTGATAAAGATACCTTTATCTGATTGTTTGATATGGAGACCTAAAAAGAAGGTTAGTTCTCCATCATGCTAATCTGATATTCTTTCTTCATGCGATCAGCAAACCGAAAACAAAAAGAGAGATTAGTGGAACCAAATATAATATCATCGACATAAATTTGGACTAGAATGATGTGACCCTTAACTTTCCTAAGAAATAAGGTCTGGTCAATCTTTCCATGAACAAATTTCTCAGAGATTAGAAATGAGGAGAGGGTATCATACCAGGCACGGGGAGCCTGTTTTAACCCATAAAGAGCTTTATCCAACCTATAGACATGGTTTGGATACTTAGGGTCGAGGAACCCTAGAGGTTGTTCAATATAAACTTTCTCTTAAAGTCTCCGATTTAGGAAAGAGCTCTTTACATCCATTTGATAGACTTTGAAGTCTCTTTGGGCAACAAAGGCTAGAAAGAGTCGAATTGTTTCGAGTCTAGCCACTGGTGTGAAGGTTTCATCATAGTCGATTCCTTCTTCTTGTCTATAACCGTAAGCAACAAGTCGAGCCTTCTTACGGGTTACCACACAATCTTCATCCAACTTATTGCGATAAACCCATTTGGTGCCTATCACTGATTTGTCAGATGGACGTGGGACAAGGTACCAGACTTTGTTTCTATCAAACTCAATGAGCTTCTCTTGCATGGCTAGGACCCAACTAGGGTCAGAGATAGCATCATTGATTTTCTTGGGTTCAACTAAAGAAAGAAAGTTGACAAAGAGACATATATTACCTAGACGAGGACGTGTCTTGATACTTGCATCTGGATCACCAAGAATTTGATGAATTGGATGGTCTTTTGTCCATCGCTGAGCCAGTAGAGAAATTTCATCTGAATAGATAAGTTCAAGAACATAAGATTTGGCTTCAGTTGTAGTATCTTCAGCAATCGGAACTATAGCCAAAGGAGCCTCAGATTCAGCGACTGAAATAGGTTCAGATATTGAAGGCATTTCATTCACTGAAAGATCAGTGTTTGAAGTAGAAGGAAGAACACAGTTAATGGGTACGACAACAATCTATGAAGAAGATGCGTTGGAGTGACTACCTGTAACTGGAATGATGAGTGGATCATCTTCAACTTCAGGAGATTCAGTGTTGAGAGGAGCACTGTAAAAAGCTTCAAGTTGTCTATAGAGAGAGATCATCTAGTTTTCTAATTCATCCTCGTCATTTAGGATGGGTTTTGAATTAGCTGATTGAGATTCGTCAGAGGTGACATGAATAGATTCCTCTATCGTCTGTCTTCTTTCAGCGACCCCATTCTGCTAAGGAGTCCTCATTGAAGAAAAGTTATGAGAGATTCCCTTGTCCTCAAAGAATTTATCCATAATACTATTTTTGAATTCAGTGCCATGGTCACTTCTAATAGATCGTACCTTGATGTTGTTGAGTACTTCTATTTTCTTGATGAACAAAATGATTTCTTCAGGTGCTTCATCTTTGGATCTGAGGAAGAAGACCCAAGTGTACCTGGCATACTCATCAACAATGACGAGTGTGAACTTCTTTCCAGCTATGGATTGCACGTTGACTGGACCAAAGAGATTCATATGCAATAGCTGAAGAGGTGCAGTCACTGAAGAGATTTGCATCTAGCTCTTGTGTGTTTTCCTTTTTCACATTCTGAGCAAAGAGATTCCTTTGCAAAAGAATGTTGAGGAAGACTAGTGACAAGATCATTTCTTGACAACTCGCTGAGTGTCTTGAAGTTAAGATGAGAAAGCCGTTTGTGCCATAGCCAGTTAATGTCTGACGAGGCTTTAGAGAAGAAGCAACTATTATCAGTGAGAGAGGAATTCATGTTGATGATATATACATTCTCTAGGCAAGAACTAGTTAAGGCAACCTTATCATCTTTGTCAAGAACGTGACATGAATTMTTCGAGAATTTAACTGTATAATCTTTATCACACAGTTGACTGATGCTAAGAAGATTGTGCTTCAGTCCTTCAACATATGCAACGTGTTTGAAAGTTGTTGCACCATTGGTTAATATACCAAATCCTCTGGTATATCCTTTTCTGTTACCTCCAAAGGTTACAAAAGGTCCTCTTTCTTCCTTGAAATGAGTTAGCAGGGATTTGTCTCCAGTCATATATCTTGAACATCCGCTATCAAGATACCATATACCTTTGGCGTCCTGAGTAGTAGAAGGGGTAGATGGCTCAGAAGAAGTTGATGCTCCTGAAGATTCTTCATGTGCATCTATGGCCATCAAGCAGAAATAGGTTGTATCCTCTTCATCTGAAGATGATTCATCGGATGAGTCAGCCCAGTCGTGCTCTTCAGCGACAAGGCCTTTAGCCTTTCGCTGGTTGTTCTTCACCCTCCTGTACTTCTCCTTCAGTTTTAAGTATTTTTCATCTTTAAACCTGAAGGAGGATGGAGCTTTGGAAGATGGCGTCGCAGCTTTCTTCGATCTACATTCACCTGCGAAATGTCCAGGGCGATGATAGTTGTAGCAGACAGCTGAAGCCTTGTCTATTCTTTCAGACTTTGGCTTTTCCCTGATGGACAGCTGAGGAGATCAGCGGTAGTTGCTTTTGCTGGCAAACTTCCTGAAAGATTTAGTCAAGAGGGCTAGGGATTCATCAAAATCTGCTAAATCAGATTCTGGAATATCCTCAGAGATAGAAGAAGTTATCTCTGTAATAACAACAGGAGGAAGAGAAGAAATAAAAGGGGTAGAAGGGGTTTCAGCTGAAGAAGCTTCAGAGAACAAAGCTAAAGAAGAGCTTTTCATTTCTTTGGAATCTTTTACAAGATTCCTCTTCAGTTGATGAGATTGCTCATGGTTAAGCAGAATCCCATAGAGAGTAGAGAGAGAAAGAGAGGACATGTCATTGGACATCTTGAGACACATGAAAAGGTGTCCCAAGACTCAGGAAGACATTCAAGAAACTTAGTTAAAGTTTCAAAATTGGATTATTCCCTGCCTACAGCCCTCAGATCAATGAGAAGATAGTTAAAACGTTGATGTACTTCGGACAGCGTCTTAGACTTTCCACAGAGAAAGCTTTCGTACTGTCTTACTAAATTGATCTTTCTGGTTTCTTGAACCTGAGTGGTTCCTTCATATTGAACACAAAGGGTGTCCCTCATGGATTTAGAAGTTTTGAGCTTCATCACAGAGTGATAAATCTCATCGGGAAGAGACAACTATTATAGACCAAACGCGCGTGTCTATAGCTATCTTCTTCTTATCTTCATCGCTCCATTGATGAGGGAGCTTTGGAATCTGTCGTTCAGGAATCACGGCAGTCGTAGCTGTTGCTGGAACAGCCGGAGAAATAGCAAATGGAATATATGGTCCATTTTCTATGTAATGTGGAATTTCAAGATCCACACCTTCAAGAAAGAGGGACATCCGGTTCTTCTAGAGACTGAAGTTGTCACGGACGAACCGGGGAGGTTTGGCAAGAGAGTCATTGTCATGTGTGTGTGTGTTTGTAATTTGTAAAGCGATTTGAAAGCAGTAAAGTTATCTAGAAAAAGTGATAAGCAAATGTAGAAAACAGCCAAACAACTTAGAGAAGAGAGAACACTGCTCTGATACGACTTGTTGGTCCCTTGAGGGTCTACAAGATTAGTAAAATAGTTTGTAGAAGGGAGGAGGGGATGAATACAAACACAATATTTTCAAATTTAAAATGTATATTGATAGAGAAGATCAATACAAATTTTACCAGACTGTTTGCGGAAAGATAAGGTAAGAAAACCTATCTAAACAATTTTTTATTACACACAGATTCTTAGAAAATGAGAAAAGAAATGTTGTAGAGAAAAGTTCTTTTACTTTAGCTCGAAAATGCTCAAAGTAAGAATTAGGTTTAGAGAGTGAGTTGCTCGCACTCTTCAAGGAGAAAAAACACTTCTATTTATACCCAATGCATTAAATGTTCATTTAATGCAATATGGTGAGGTTGGAGTGCGTGTCAAGCCTTAAGAGGAAGGCTTGTCTTTTGCTACAGTGAATAGTACAAAAAGGACTATTCATGAGCAGACATCCTTACCTAAAGTTGGTGAGCAATAAAGTCGACTAGTCGGCTCCGTACCGTATTAACATTTAGAAAGGGTATGGGTTTGTCCTTTGTGTGCATAAGGACAAGACAACAACAATCGTGCTTGGCAAGCTTCCTTTGATCGCTGAATGCTAGAATGACATGAAAGTCTTTTCAGCATTCGCTGAGGCTTGAGCAGTCTTCACACATGTGTAGACACGCTTGTAATCACTGAGTACCGCTTCAGATCACGTACTCGCTAGTCTCTAATCTTCAGTTTCAGTTCTTCGACATTAGCTGAAGGTTCTTTGGTGTGAGTGTTGTCTTCTTGAAGTATCGCTGTCGCTGATTGAATTACAATATAAGTTCTTCAGCGATCACTGAATAGGTTTAATGAAGATCGCTGGAACTGAAAAGACAAAAACATAAAATACTTCGTATAAGTGAAAAGGGATTATCATCAAATCATTGAGAGAGATGATCAACAAATGTGAAAAGTAACACTGGAACTCATAGACTTGTGTCCCTATTACTTTTTTCAGGGATCTTTTTCAGTGAAGTACAAGAAACACTTATATTATATTCATTGGAAATATTACAAGTTGTCAGTACATGTCTATTGCTTACAGACTATAAGATTAATCACTGAAAGTAGACATAGTAAATAGATTTACAAAAGAAAATGTGAACAATATTACAAAGAAAGACAAACTAGTCCAGGAAGCTCAGATTTTTGTAGCCTGGTACATCTTCACCAAGGTTCTTTCGACATAGGAACTCTCTTCGTATCTTTCGGTCCACGACTTTTCCTTGCAGGCTTTCATCTATCCAGAACATTAGATAAATCAGATGTCCCATTAGGCATAAATGAAGCTCAGACATTCTCTGAAATCTTACTTCACCTTCATAGTCAGGAATATAACTTCTAACTCAAGTTTGAAGTGCACAGAGTTAGGTATATAGAGACCCTTATCTGGAAAATCAAGATTCAGCATAGAAATGTCTATACTCTCATGTTCCTTCAGGACTTCATCTAAGGAGAACCTTGTTTCATGCTCGTTTCTCAGGAATGGTCCATCATTAGGACTAGAGAGTCTTTTCTTCCTTCCATCTTTCTTCAGAGATGGCCTGTCAAGGACTGCGACATAGCTGGACATCGTTTTGATGAGATTGTTAATGATGTCTTCGATAATCGGCTTATGTCTTGACTTGAATCGCTGAATGGCTTGCCCGATTTCCAGCCATTCGCTGTATCTATAATGGCTAAGGTAGGAAGGGTACTCAGTGATGGCGTCGAGATTGTCCCTGATGATGAGCATTGAGACAAGAGTTCCACCGTTTTTAGATCGTCTGCTGATGCTGACGCTGACGCTGACGCTCTTGATCGGGTGAGGACTAATTATCTTCTTCAGCTTTGCTTCCGCTCCAGCGATTGTCTCACTCAGCCAGCTTCATGTTTTTCTCATGCTCAGCTTCTGCAAGAGAAAGAAGTTTAGCTTGGGCTTGGACAACGTTCACCTTCTTTTTGGACTTTCTCTTTGGGAGAATCTTTTCAGCTAGTGACTTGGCCAGCTTTAGGCTGTCTTCAGTCTGCTTCTTCTGAAGCTCTAGCTCTTCTTCAGCCCCTAACGCCTTGAGTCTTTCAGCTTCTGAATGGAAGTCAAACGCACCACCACTAGAGGTACGGAGAGGAATTTTTACACTAGTCTGGTAGAGTGACTCCTTTAGCTGAGCCATCTGCTGGTTGGTGGGAGCACTGGAGATAGAGTTTTCAGGGACCCACTCCAGTCGACCGCAGTTAGTAGATGGAATCTGAAGCTGATAAAGTGAAGTGACTACTACTTGAGAGGTAGAGTCTTCAAATAAGGGTTGAGAAATGTTGAACAATACCTTCAGGTTCCCGTCTTCAACGACGTCTTTGCCTTTCGACTTAGGGTCCTGGTTCATTGATGGAGCGGACTCTTCTTCCCTTTGCTCCCCCTGGGATGCAGAATCCTTGAGGGCAACTCCCTTGGTGGTGGTTGTTGGTTTTTGATACTGGATGGTGAAGTCATCTTCATCATCATCGTCATCATCACCATCTAAGTCATTGCCGGGGTCTTGAAGGTCAGGTTCGTCATCTTCATCATCATCATCTTCGTCTTCATCATCATCATCACCAGCAACAGGTGTAGAGGTGATGGGAAGATCATCATCCTTAGGGATGACATCAACTTCCTTAGCTATAACAACTTTACCGGAGGTTGGTATTGCTTGGGCAACCTCAACTTCAGCTTCAGCTCTAGGAGCTTCAACTTCATGGATTGTTGGAGCAGCAGATGGTCCAGCAGCATTGGACCTCATCTCCCCCTCTCTGGCTAAGAGTTGAGAGTATAAGCCAGAGAGTTCGTCCACGTGCTGATGCTGGAGAACCATCATTTCCTCTAGCCACAATAGATCACTGGCTAGAGTTGTCGTTGCTTCACGCATCTCATAAAGCTGAGCACGGTCATCAGCAAAAAAAGACGGCCGGATCACTGGAGCTGGTTGACGGACAACATCTAGAATCTACTGAAGAAGCTCCGTCTGCTGAAGAGATTGAGCCTTAGCTTCATCAGCCTTGCTGGATAGAACAACGATGGCTTCAGCGTTGGCTCGAACAGCCTCTTGTAGAGTCAAGAGCTGACTCCTTACTTCTTGAACATCAGTTTTGACAGCTGAGAGGTTCGCATCAAGATCGTCCTTGCGAGGCATTTCTCGATGAACTTCGGGAATTTCCCTCAAGTAACTTCTGAAAAGATTGATCAGATTCGAGAAAGAATTAAAACATCTCAAGATCGTCAGAAAAGTTACACAGATAAGCGTAGAAAATCAATTGAATTTTGCGTGAATGATTTAGTAATGTTGAAAGTTTCTCCCTGGAAAGGAGTTATGAGGTTTGGAAAGAAAGGTAAACTCAGTCCAAGATATATTGGTCCATTCAGAATCTGTAAACGAGTTGGGCCAGTAGCTTACCAATTGGAATTACTAGAGGAACTTGGTCTGATTCACAATACTTTCCATGTGTCAAACCTAAGGAAATGCCTTGCTGATCCTAGTATGACAATACCACTTTCAGATATTAAGTTGGATGAAAAAATAAATTTTGTGGAAACTCTAGAAGCTATAACTGACCACAAAACAGGTGTGTTGAGAAACAAGGAAATAAGTCTAGTAAGGGTATAGTGGCGATTTCACAAAGGTTCAGAAGCAACATGGGAATTAGAATCAGATATGAAGGAAAAATATCCATGGTTATTTGAATGAATTCCGGGACGAAATTCTTATAAGAGGGAGAGAATGTTATTACCTGGTTTCAGATAACCTGGGTCAAGGTAAATCTTATGTGATTAATTGATAAATTATAAGATGGTATGCGTGAATGTGGCAACAATRCATGATACATGAAATAAGTGCATACATGTTTGGATAATATGAATATTTTATTGAGATAATGATACCTTAGTAATAAAGCAAATAGGTCTTTAAAATAATAAAATCCACACCGTCATATCCAATTTTATATTATTAAAATTCTCCACCGCCTAGGTGAGGATATTTAATGAAAAATTTGGATAAGGTTATCCTTATCACTGTCATTTTTGTTAGAAAAGAACCTGTGTGTGCGAGATAAGGTGTTCTTCAAGAATTGTTGCTTCAAAAGTACTTGAAGATTCTGTGTTAAAGTAAAGTTTTTGCTGTGTGTTTATCATCAAGAAATCTGTTTGATAAGATGAGTGGTTTTGAATCTAAATTCCTCATATATTTGTGTATCAACTGTTGAGTTTTGATATTGGTTTTGAGGTTAAGATGATAAATTATCTTTAACAGTTTTTATGATGTTATTGTTTTGGAATATGTTTCTGGATAAATATGAAACAAAGTTGTGTTCTTCAACAACCTTTGAGAAGTTGATGTTTGAATCTATTTTTGGGACTGTTTTGGAAAGAATTAAACAGTATCTGGGTTTTAAAACAGTTTGAAATAGTTTTACAAAAAAACAGAGTTTTAAACTGTTTTGGGAGATCAGGTTGTTCTTGAGAATAGAAGGTTTTGAGGATAAACCTATGTTGAAACCATGATTTGGTTTGGGAATTATGAACATGTTCACTCTGACATATATGATTGAGGTCTGTCTTTGGATGAACTACTTCATATGAAATAATGGGAGGATATAAGGGTGTAACATCATAAAAAGGGGATTATTGGGAGGATATAAGGTTGGTCGTTGTCTGTGTGGACTAACTCTTATTATGATATCTATTAAAGTTACAACAGATTTAAGTTCTCATTTCTTGGTGATTTGAGGATTTAGAGATGTTGTCTTTAGTAGAAATGATGATAATGATGTTACGGGATTGGAGATAATATAGTTCATGACTGTTGGTTGTGAGTAATATGCTTTGGATAAAAGCATTGATTATGAGGAAACAGAGGAGCTCTGGTTGTACCTTGCAAGGAACCAGAGGGGCTCTGATTGACCCTCATAATAAGAACCAGAGGATTCTGGATATTGATTTAAAAATGATGCAAAATCTTTTATAAATTAATAGTTTGAAAATAAGCTTTATATCTTTTAGAAACAAGCTTAATGCTATATTTATAGTTTTAAAATGATATTTTAAAAGAGTCTCTATACTTAGAAATTTCTATAAAACAAACTAGAGGGGCTCTGGTTGGCTTTCATAAGTACAACCAGAAGCTCTGGTTGAGGAACCAGAGGCTCTGGTCGACTAAACAGAAGCTCTGGTAGAAAGACCAGAGGAGCTCTGGTCATGATTATTGAAAAATATTCTAAGTATGGTTTGGAACCAGAGGCCCGATGGACACTTTGGAACCAGAGGCCGATGGACTGGAAAACCATTATGTTTCTAAGTTATGGGATTTTGAACAAGAGGCCCGCTGGACTTAAACATGATGCGATTCTTTTATTATTCTTCATTCTGATTGAGAGATTGATAAATGTTTTTGGTGATCTCACTCTGCATAGCATGAAAAAGGGAATCTCACTAGACTTTTGTCTAACCCTCATTTTGTGTTTTAAAAAATATGTGTGCAGGTAATACCAATTATAATATCGATAAGGGAAAAAGCATTATATGRTTACTTCCCTTATGTGCTTAAATGTTGAAGACCATATCTAGATGTGTTTTGGAAAAGAGCGATGCTAGTTTACAAATGCATGTATGTTGAAAATTTTAAGTTATGCAAATTTGTATCGTAACCTGTAGCACAGACTCTTGTAATTTTGGACCTACGTGGGAATCTATGTATTCTATGAATGAATTCTATGTAATATGCAATGTGTGGAGATTTGGGGTGTCACAGATTGGTATCAAAGCCTAAGTTTAAGGGATTTAGGTGATCAATTGCATGATAATGCCTAGACTTAAACTATCAATTGCATGATAATGCCTAGACTTAAACTATTCTATTGCATATTAGGGTCCCGGACATAGTTAGAACCTTTGAAATAAATATGATAAGTTAAGAGATCAATGTGTAAGGTACATTCGGATTACATCTGGCCAATGTAATTTTGAATCTACAGGTATATCTGAACTTGGATACTTTATCACCACCATACCTAATTGTCAGTCAAAGTGACAATTAAGGCAATTCAAGCACATACATGTAACTATAAATTCACAACAACACTAACCATGTGCAACTATAAAAGTACCATACATGATAATCCTTGCTACCATCGCCATGATTCTTGATAATAACGTCTCTATTGACTTCTAAATGTCTTATCTTTAAGTGCATAATCGTACAGTCTCACTTTCATTCACTTAGAAAAACGCTAACTTGAGTCTAACCATCTTAAATCAATACTTAAATCTCTCAAACTTATGATTTAATACCAACTTGTAACACTCCAAATTTTGTAAAAGCGTGACTAATTAAATTTTTTGATAATACATCAAATAAATGATAAATCCATTTCTATAAATCAATACTTGATTACCTCAAATAACAATTCTAGATTTAACATCATCAAAATGACAAAGCGAACCTTACAAAAAGTATAGGCCAAGGTCAAGTGTTACTAAAACCCAAATATAGTCGTTACTCCAAAATACGTAAGACGTCCCCGAATAGCTAAATCATTCACATACATCTAACTAGCACTCAACTTTTTACGATGTCGGTAGTATCATTTTCCAACAAGGACTTGATGCACATGCCGACAAATAAAAAGGGTTAGGCTTAACGCCTAGTGAGTTTAAACAATTTTCATCATAGATATAAAAATGGAAAAATTGAAAAGATGTTATTTAAATCACAATTTCCAAAATGAAATTTATTTAGTGTAAAAGTAACATCCTTTCCAAAACCCACCATTTCCTTAATGGAAATTTATTTATCAAAACACTCCCTTGTCATGAAACCAAAACCCAATACTCACCCGAAACGTGAATGAGATTAAATGTTCAAATACTGAATATGTGGATAAAACTCTATTATCCAAAACCCCCAAAACGTTAATAAGTTCCAAGATACCAAAACAATAAGTTATGGACAGACTTCATACTCAAAACAACACCGATAGCATGGATAATACACTATCCAAGATAACATGTTTTAATGACGAGGAAGACTCGTATCCATTGTAAAACCCATTTTTTTAATGTGTAAATAATATATATGAGTCTTTAAATATTTTTTTAAATTAATTTGAAGTGTTAAAATATTTACGTAATAAATTAAAGAAAATAATTGTAGAAATCTTAAATAAATAAATAAATAATGAAAAGAAAGACAAAAAAAGGAAAAAAAACAAAATTGTTTTATTTTATTATTGGACCAAAAATGTAATATATCACGTCATGAGAGGTCTAGTTGTAAATGTCAGAAACTTGAGGGGGCCGAATGTCATCTTTTTTAAAGATGAGGGACCTGTTTAGCCAAAAGTACATGACTGTTTGTAGAAAACGACCTCACAGACTAAAACTCGCGATTTGGCCGATTTCTTCAACTAATAAGCCAAAACTCTTGGCATATAAATTATAGAGCACTGGCTTAGGAACGTTTGGAGTCAAATAGCTAGTAAAATCATTGAGTTTTGAGAGAGAAATATGAGTTTGAAGTTCGGAATCAAAAATCTCGGTTTTTCACCGATTTTGGTGAGATTCTTAACCAAATCTCTTGATTTTTATGTCTATAACTTCGTTTTTAAGTACTCTATCAAACCTCAGTAGCCTCATGTCTCATATTTGTGTTTTCGTGGTTCGATTTTTATGTTTTTAAGTTGTTATGTTTTAGTTTTAAAAACAAACTTTAAATGAGTAAATGAAACTTATTTTTTGATGAAAATTCGTGTACTTTATGTCAAAGTGTTAGTAAATTACTACCAAGAGTTTGACGCAAAAAGAATGAAGAAAAAAGGTCAAGAAACGAACCATTTTAAAGCTCAAAAAGCTTGAAAATGCGCAGCAGCAATGGCTGCAGTTTTCGTCTTAGTCACTTGTTGTTTTCTTGCTGTTTTCGTTGTTGTTTTCAACTGGGTCACAAACCGGGTCGGCCCAACCCAGGACCCGCATCTGTTTCCATTAAAAAATAGTTGGAAAGAGAGCGTTGAGGCCGAGTTTTGAACCCACAACCTCATACAAAGGGCTCAACACCTTAACCAGTAGGCTATGTATAAGGTTTGTTACTTTATGTGCGTTCATATTTTTAATATGCAATATACATTTGACTTTCAGAAGTTAACTTTTAACACCTACAGTTTTAGAAATTTAATTTTCTTTATATAAATTTTATGAAACTTTCATCAAGTTTTATTTATATTTTGTAAAATGCAAACTTCGACCAAATTTTGATTATTTATCTCGTTTAGTTACCAAAATGACCCTATAAATGGGAAATCGGTATTTTAACAATACTTTGTGTATTTGTTTTTATTAAATTTACCGAAATAACTATATATCTTGGGGATTGGTCTATGAGCTTCATTTTTATATTATTATTTTTATAAAATTACCAAAACGACCATATGTTTGGAAATCGGTATTTTAGCCGTACTTTACGTATTTGCTTTATAAAATCACCGAAATGACCCAATGTCTTGTGAATTGGTATCTAAGTGTTAATTTAAATCTAATCCTTATGAAATTTACCAAAATGACCATATATTTGGAAATCGGAATTTTAGCAATACTTTACGTATATGCTTTATAAAATTACCGAAATGACCCAATGTCTTGGGAATTGATATCTAAGTGTTATTTTAAATCTCTTCCCTATGAAATTACCAAAATGACCTTACAACTTGGAAATCGGTGTTTTAGCGATACTTTACGTATTCGCTCTATAAATTACCGAAATGACCCTATATCTTGGGAATTGTGAAATTACCAAAATGGCCTCACAATTAAGGAATCGGTATTTTAACAATACTTTGAGTATTGCTTAATAAAATTATCAAAATGCCCCTATGCCTTGGGATTGGACTTTTAAGCACAGTTTTAATATTCGACTTATGAAATATACCAAGAATGTTCTAAATTAAGGAATTGGTTAAAGTTATACATTTGGTGTTCGGCTTCTTAAAATTACCGAAATGCCTCTACACTTGGAAAAAATTGGTATTCTAAACATTATTTCGAATATTAATTATGTTGAACTTTAAATTTATGGCATGACCATTATTTATATGGTGTGACATGTCACCGTTATTCACTTACGAATTTTAAAAGAGACGTTTTGACCACAAAACTTTATTTACGTTGCAAACTATTTAGTTTAGTTATTTTGTTAAAATACTTATAGTTCAATAAAATGTGAAGTGTATTGCACATTTTTATAAAATGTACGAGCAACAATTTATATTATAACGTCACATCTATACTATCTTATAATGCATTTGGCTAAAACTCTTAAACTCTTAAGAGTTTATACTATCTTATAATGCTTCTTTGTCATTGTCCACATTTTCTTGGACATTCTCTTCTAAGTTGAGGTTCTCATCCCCAATTTCTTGAGAAACCGGCGCGTTGCTAGATGCATCGTGATCAGACATCGTACTAAAATTATAATACATATATATAAGGGTCAAATAATATTCTAACCCTTGTACCCCAACAAATCCTAGGTTTCTCCTATTGGTCTATATCCCATATAATCATAACCTAGTCACTATACAATGTCAATACCTAAGTTTGAGTCCGAATATCATTAATGATATCCAGTTCACTCAAACCACGGCTCTGATACCATATCTGTAACATCTGTCTTGATCAAACCTCAATTTCTCTAATTTTATAAAATCTCAAATAAAATATAATTTACTGATTATTAGGACCAAAATTGATCCTAAATTATTCTAAAAGTTTTGTCAAAGCCATCAACCAAGGATGGAAAATCTGAAAATGCTGCTAAAAAGACTAAGTCTGGAGGAAGACCAGAGACAATGGTTGGACCAGAGGCATTGGTTGGACCAGAGGAAATGGTCCAGAGGCTGCTGAAATGGCTAAGTCTGGAAGAAGACCAGAAGCCATGAAGGACCAGATGTGAGACTATGAAGGACCAGAGGCAATGGTTGGACCAGAGGCAATGGTCCAGAGGCTGCTGAAATGGCTAAGTCTGGAAGAAGACCAGAGGCCTTGTGTAACATACGTAAAAACTGCTTTTATTGGAAGATTTTTTTTGAATTTTTTTTAATTGAAAGTTATAGATTATCTTATTACGATCACATAGAAAAAAAAACCTCATCGAAAACGGAGGTCCGACCAAAAAGTTATGATTTTTTTAGTGTTTGGTAGTCAAATGGGCCTCAACCGGGCCAAATTCGGCCCAACTCGGGTTTAAGTGATTAAATGGACGAAATTTATTTTCTTTTTTTCCCAAATCACTTCTAAAACTTTCTCACACACACTAGGTGCGATTTCACACACTGAAGTCTAAATGTATTCAATTCTTGAAGGATCAAAGCTCAAAAAGATGAATTCTTGATGTTTATGTGAAGATTTTTGAAGGTATGTTTCTAATGCTAAGTTTAACCTTTGTAATTAGTGTTAATTAAGGATATTAGGGTTTGCATGTTTATGA
>NC_037537.1:14435147-14436783 GCF_001531365.2 Cynara cardunculus var. scolymus | reverse complement strand
TTTTCTTTTACAGGAAGGATAGAAAAGGAGTAAAGGTCTAATGTAGGATTGTCGAGCTTGAAGAAGTTGGTCGCTATTTAAAGCTCGTATTTTGGGTATTTTTTTTTTTGTTTTGTTTATGTACATATTATTTATATATATAGTATGTAAGGGTAGTTATATGCCCCTTCATCAACGATACTTATCTCTTTTGGTGATTAACTTTGTATCCCGTTTTGTTTTAGAGATGTATATTGATTCTAATATTACCTGGTGAAATTAGCTTCCGTTTTTAGTGTGGTGTTACACCTTGAAGGACCAGAGGTGAGACTATGAAGGACCAGAGGCAATGGTTGGACCAGAGGCCATGAAGGACCAGAGGCCATGAAGGACCAGAGGCCATGAAGGACCAGAGGCCAAGACTTTGAAACACACAAATTTGGGCATAACATTAATTAACCTCAAAATATGGGATATTAATTTCTAGAAAAAAAATTGAAATATTCGTTCTATTTTAGTGATAAAACCACCCAAAACACAATTCCAAACTAGATATAACGGATTTTTACTTACAACCCAAATTAAGTAGCCAAAAGAATACGGGACAAGACTATAAATATAAGCTACTATTTACCCAGAACCAAGATTGATAACTTCAAGTTCCCCGATAAATCTTCAAGTCAGACAACGGGTTCTTTCTATTTATCCATTTTCCTTCCTGAGAAAGGTTGCCACTTAAATGGTAAGCCAACACTTAGTGAGTTAAATAGTTAAGCATTACATATCAATATTGCACATGATTATAAACATACATAATAAACTCTTATCAATAAAAGAGTTCAAGACATCATCCAGATATAAACCGAGACTTACAAGAAACCGAGTGAACCATTACGTACTGGATGCCAAGATCATAGGATTCCATATTCAAATCACCATATTATACCATACCATTGTTGCTCAATACAACAAGGAGATAGGTTCAACGACCAAGTATATTCAACAACGTTAGAATACCAATAAATATCAAGAACCAAGAGATCAATTCGGTATACATAACGAAGACAGTGCATCACCCCGTCCTTTACCTCCCGAGCTCATGCCAAAGTCCGAGTCAGAATCATACATTACGGGAAATCTCGCACTGCCCACCTTCCTCTACTGGGTATGTGCCAAGGTTCCCTACTCATTGCTTTTCCTCCTTTCTGAGCAATGAGTATTCACAACCGCAGAAAATCTCACCCGTCCAACCCTGGATCTTGACTTCGCCATGAACTTCCGGCGTGCCACACGAAGTAGTACCCGTACTATGGCATACAATTCAAGGAACAAAACAACAAGTCCAGATCCAGAAAGCAAACCGATGTACCGAGATAGTAATATGGAATCGACTCAAGAGACGGAATCAAAGACAAATCAAGATCATGTGACTCCATTCAAGACCAAAACATTCATATGAAAATATATATGTTCAAATCAATATGTAACAATTAACTATATAACTCATCGGGCAACCGTACAATATCAAAAAGCTCCGAATTGACTCACAAAGCAAGTCCAATCTACCACACTTAGATTGCTTCCAAGTATCAAAACATGTCTTAATTACCCCCTGGAGTAAATGTACAAAATCTCATAAGCAATCAATATAAGAAAC
>NC_037537.1:14427108-14434722 GCF_001531365.2 Cynara cardunculus var. scolymus | reverse complement strand
ATTATCTCCCAAATCATTGACTTAATCAAGTCAAAGTTCATATGATGAACTTGCATAAATCTTGATAATCTCTTGAATCTAATGACCATTTAATGCCATAAACACTAAAAAGTACTCATTTTATACACTTAAGATCAAACCCATATGAAACCCTAACTCTATCTCAACATGCAATCCATAGAACAAGAATGTCAACCAAGAACAAGTGCAAAAATAGATTATACCTTACTTGATGATCAAATTCTTCAAAGATCTTGTAGTTCTTCTTTGATTTGAGTTGATTCAAGCCTATGTGTGTGAAAATTGCACCTCTAGTGTGTGTGTGAGTTCTGGGCTTAGATGGCATGAAAAATGGGCCAAAACTCTAATTTATAATGCTAAAACTCGAGTTGGGCCGGTTTGGCCCGGCTAGGTACCCATTTTGACCATCAACACTTAAAATATTCATAACTTTTCGCTCGGACCTCCGTTTTCTATGAGGTTTTCGCCTACACGTTCATAAAAAGATAATCTATAACATCCAACAAAATATTCCAGAAAAGATCTCCCAAAAAACTCCGTTTTACGTATCTATTTGACGTGATATTTTCCCAAATCCTCTAATATATTCTTAAGAAATAAAATTCTAAAATTCCAAACCTAAACTCCCACTAAATCATAAGTTCGATTTAACCCAATAATTAAATATACTAAGCAATTAATTGGGCATATTAGAAATTGGATGTTACAATCGCCCCTAACTCAATTCGATGAAATCGTTTAATTCGACTGAGATGATTTCGACTAGAGATGCATATATATTTGACATGTTCTTCAATCCATCAGTGTCAATCCAGAATCTAGAGGAGTTATTCGTTCGTAATCGCAGTGACCGAAAAAGATTGTAGTTTATATGTTCATATTCGTTTTCTATTCTGTTTAATTTAATTTATGTACTCAAGGAGGTGCTATTTCATACATTTTGTTGACTTTAAGCAGTTGGTTCTTTGTGATTTCATGGTTACTTGGCTTATGTATAAAGATTTAAACCATTTTGATTTGATGGTTACTTGTGATTTCATGGTTACTTGGCTTCTGTTTCATACTGTGGAAGTTTTTGATGAATGGATCAATTGGCTTATGTATAAAGATTTAATCGCACCCCTCTTTTTTTGTCCACTTTCCACCTCAATCCAGAGCAAGAAAAGTTGTTGCTTTTCAAACCATTTTGATGCAAAAAAGCACTTTTCAAAGACAGAAAATTTTCTTTAAGACATGAGCTAAGCATCAATCAGACTCCACTTAAATCGCTGACTGTTTTTCATCTATATTGCACAGTGGTATCAGTCTTGATTGTTTTAGCTGTTGATTGTAAAAGTATATMACTGTGTTAGTTTTTGGTCTTAATTGCTCAAGACAGCTATTTCACAGTTATTTGCACAAGAGTTTTTTAAAGCATTGCAAGGTTTGGGTTTGGATAGAAATATCAGGCTGTGTTTTTCAGATTTTGGTCATACCTTGAATGGATATTTGAAGCTTATATGTCGTTAAATGATTAGGTGCTAAACAATCTCAAAATTCTTCTCACATAGATCACAATCTTTTTTGGTCATATTTTCAAATGTAAACCATGGATGGAAGTACAATCATAGCTATGTCTATTCAGCGGCATCACTTTCTGCTCAGGTTTTTGAAATGAAAAGGTAAATAATAGCAGAAAGATTACAACATTTATAAGGATTTCTGAGCATACAAGCTGTGAATTTTTTTTAAATGATCTCATACATATAGAGGAACAGACAAAACAACTTTGGGATTGAAGATCTAACTTCTAACATTAATGTGGCACGTAGGTGAGTTAAAAGAAGCATGATGAAGTAGTTACTGAAAGAGAAAAAGGCAACTTACTGTGATTCTGGTTTTCTAACCCTTTTTTGGACTTTTGAGATTGGGTCATACGTAAAAGAATTCCATCCATGGAACTGGTTAGCTTTACGTCTGTACCATATTGTATTGAGATTTTCTCAAAGGATGGCTTTATCAGCAAACCATGGGCAAGAAAAACATGCCCAGTCACAGGCTTGGAAAAATTCTATTTTAATCTTCTTGTGGTTGGTTATAGTTTCTATTTAATTATTTGAAGAATCCCAGAATCTTTTTGGTGATTGCTATGGATTTTGAGGAGCTTAATGCATAATCATATATGAATGGCACCACAAATACACACTAAACTCACCTTTATGTGTGCTTTTTTCTTCTGGTTTCTCTTGTTTGGATTGAATCCCAGAATCTTTTTGGTGATTACTATGGATTTTTGAGAAAATCAAAACAGATACACTCTAAACACACGGGACTGCATTCTGTGATGGCCTTATATATTACATATCAAGTCCTTACATGAATACATTGTTCTAACAATTAATAAATGAAAGCAAATAACTGGAGTTACTTTGTTTTGCAGGAAAAGTTCAATCAGCACGCAGTCATCACAGGTCAGGTATATATACATACCTTTTTAGCTGAAAATGTTTCGATTCTTGGCTTCCATAATTTGATCACCAGCAACGTTTATACAGATTTGAACCCATGACTTTTTAGGTTTACTAAAACATAGTTGGAACATTAATTCTCTTAAAAACTCTTAAAGACAACCTCTATTGCTTTAGGTACAACCTACTAAAGCATATTGTCTTTTTGGACAAAAGGTTAGGTTATTGACAACGCAAAAGGTTTATAACACTTTATCATGGGTAGGGCTTTTTTATAGATATCAACAGAGACTAATAAACTGATCAGCAAATTAACTGAACTATTCTTGCATTGGTTAAAATACATGGTTGGATGTGTCATAACTACAATTGTTTTGATATATAGCTTTCCCACTGGGAATATTTAGTCTATTCTCGCTTGCATGTCATGCTAGACCCTCAGGACACTATAGGGGATGAGCATCTGTGCTTAAATCACAATGATCCAATCAAGCCTCTAAACCCAATTCGACTTTCTCGCCATCCCTAATCTCTGATTGATATTTATAAGGATAAGATCTGGAGTCAGATGAAAATAGATTTCGATTTCTGTTAACTCTGTTTGCAGTTCGAGAATTTTCTACTATCAGTATACGGATTTTGAGGTACGAAGTTTCGTATTTGATCTTTTTTATCTAGGTTGGTACATTGATGTAGCATTTACCATCTTTTCATCTGGTTGAAGATTTTAGGGTTTTGAGGGTCGTCATGAATCTGTTTAGATGAATGTCATTCATGTTTTGTCTTCTGTTGACTCTGTTTGCAGTTCGAATGTTTAATTTGCTTAGCTGATAACTTACCTATCCTGTTTGAATGTTCATGGTTTGATGCTGCTTGTGTTGTTCTCAAGCACTTTCTTTCTTAGTACCTACATTTCTTGGTTATTTACATTACTTCTAATAAAATTTTATTAGATGCATAGTTGGTAACACGTAGATCTCTTCCACTCTTTTTTAATTATAAAATGGGTTGGAGATATGTGCAGACTAGGTGTTTATGCAGAGTTATTTGTTTCCTTGCAGTTTTATTTGTTTAGATTTAACAAAATGATCTTAGTTTGGAGAAAGGTTGCTGCACGATGTACATTGTACAACCATTATTGCCTTGATCTGAACCCTCATTGGAGCTACGAGCTACCAAGCGTGGCTTTCTGCTCGGCCTAGCTTTCTGGCTTTTTTTTTACTGTCTTTGCGGAGATTTATCTCCTTTCACTTTTACGCATGATGATCCTAAACCCAATTTTACAGCAGAACTATGTATTTCTTGATCAGGGACTTGAGGCTGATCTTCTAGCTTCGACAATGGCTGAATTCTCTAATAAAGGTACTCTTTTTGTCCTTATGTTAACACAAAAGAAGTAAACCACTCAATCTTTCCTTCATTTTTACTGTATTTAGAGCAAGGATTAGTTCCCTCTATTTTTCCACCTTTCAAATCTTTATTACTTACAGTAGCATCAGGTTAACAACTCCTAAGTTCTGGTGTCTTTTCTCCATATATTTTTTGTGGGGTTTTGAACAAAAATCAAGAGTTTGATCCACCTGTCATACTTGAGTATCGTTAAGTACTATTCTCTTCCGATCTAGAGGTCAATTTATGACATAGCTGCAACCTTTTTATTGTTCTATATTCATCCTCTCTTCTCCAACCCAGATGCGTTTATAATCTTCAGTCCAAACATGAACAACAATAAAGAATATATTGGRTTTTTGTTTGTTCAATTGTTAGTCCTAGAAAAACTTTAATCTGGTTTTAGTCATTATCAGTGAACGAATTACAATGTGACTCATGATAACACCATTTTATAGTTATCATATTTCAGAAATAACACGCAATACATAATTTTACATGTCCCGTATTGAATGTGAAGTGTGAGCTTCTTGGTTGTTATATGAACGTGTACAAATAAATACAAAGAAAATGTACTCTGCATCTATAAAGTTTACAACAAATAAAAAAAATGGAAGTCTTAGGTTTTTGAACATAGAAATATCAGTAGCATGAATCATGATCACATAACTCGGACAAAAGGATTCACAATTGACATCAACTTCGACCATCAAAAATTACACAAACGAAAAGATAAAAACCTTAGGATCAAGCTCTGGGTCTCTGTAACAGCCCACATTTTCCCACATACAGATAATCCATATACAGATACTCATAAAACAAAATAATAGTATTGTTACAAAACACGGACTAACAAATTCCTTTCTTTAATACATTTATGAGTAAATAAATGTCATCAACACTAAACTTTTCCCTTTCCTTTATCCTGATAGGTATTATGTCCTGCAAAACCGGTTAGTCCAACAACTGAGCGTTAGACCCAAAAGCTCTAGTGAGTGTATATAACTCATGCTAATAACATATTTTTTAAACTAGCAGTTTAGAATCAAACCTGTATATCACAAACATTTTATCAATGTCTAACACATATCTTTTCATCTCTCTCGTGGTTACACCGCCATTTCATCTCTCTTGCGGTTACGCCGCCATTTCATCTCTCTCGCGGTTACACAGCCATTTCATCTCTCTCGCGGTTACACCGTCATTTCATCTCTCTCGCGGTTACACCGTCATTTCATCTCTCTTGAGAAATTTCATATTAAATGCTTCAACACTTTAGCCAGATTTGAAGTCCGGTCAACCTTGTCCGGATATGAAATCCGGACAATTACTTAGAGTAGAAAAAGATAAATCGGACATGGCTTGAGCGGTTTAACTCTTAATCCAGTTAACACTTAAGTGGTTTAAGAAAATATCCGAACAACACTTGGGCGGTTTAAGAATAAACCGGTCAACATTTGGGCGGTTTAAGAAGATATCCGGACAATACTTGGGCGGTTTAAGAATAAACCGGTCAACACTTGGGCGGTTTAAGGAAAATATCCGGTCAACTCTTGAGCGTTTTAGATGAAATCCGAATAATATATGAAACATAATAAACCGTTTCAAACAATTACAATTGTTATACCACAATTGATACATCAAAGCATAAAACACTCACCTTATAAAAATGATCGGATTAAGTCTAGTATTTATCTTCACCCTTTTCTCTCAATATGCAGAAAAATTCTCAAAAACCGCCTCCTCTTCTTTTAACATACACTTGCTATTTATAGCAAGTGTATCGCCGCCCTTCAAAAGTCGGCTAACACACACAAAATCTCACAATCCATCATACACACACAAATATATATATATATATATGTATATTTATACATATATATAATCCAAAATCTTAACTCATATCTCAAAACCTGAATATTACAACATTCCTTCCTTAAAAGAATTTCGTCCCGAAATTCTATTTAAGCAAAAAGATAGGGATACTTCATCCGCATCTGTGATTCTGATTCCCAGGTGGCGTCTGGTCCCTTATGATAACGCCATTGAACCTTTACTAAACCAATCTCTTTATTTCGTAGTTTCTTCATCTTATAGTCAGTAATCTGTTCAGGGGTTTCTTCAAAGCATAACTTTTCATCCACCTTTATTTCAGGTAGCGGCACTGCCACATCTGGATTTATTAGACACTTCCTTAAATTCGACACATGAAATGTGTCATGGATTCCACTTAGCTTTAAAGGAAGTTCTAACTTATAAGCCACTTCCCCAACTCTTTCAATAATAGGGAATGGTCCAACATATCTTGGACTTAACTTCCCTCTTTTTCCAAAACGTACTATTCCTTTCCAACGTGATACTTTTAACATCACTCTATCACCCATTTGAAACTCAATCGGCTTCCGACGTTTATCTGCATAACTTCTTTGTCTATCTTGTGCCGCTTTCATTCGTTCCCTTATTATTCCAATTTTATCTGCAGTTTGCTGAACTAACTCAGGCCCAACCAACTGTTTTTCACCAATTTCATTCCAACACAATGGATATTATAACCATGTTTGAGACAACCTAGGTTGAGGTAATTTATATATGTTTATTATGTGGATTACGTGAAATATGCATATCTAAGTAGAAAAGCATGAACTATATATGTGAACATGATATTGTGCATGCATTTATGTGAAAAGATGGCATGACATATATAATTTATACATGTATGCATGTGGTGTAAAGCATACATAAGGTGGTGCACAATTGCAATAAGTTATTCGGGTGAAAACATTATTATATTATGTAATAGTCTGGTTATTATTTTGGTTATATATATATATATATCTTACTTAATTAAATATATATATATATATGTTATGTATGTATGTATGTGATTTGTGTGTGTGTGTGAACATTCAAAAGAAGAAAAGAAGGGAGAGGGTCGGCTATTAAGCCGCCTCTCAATCTCCTTATGGGTATGTATGTATATAAAGWAATTTGAGAAGGAAAAACACACACATCACACTTTCTATATTTTAGAAATCTCTCTGAAAGTTTTGAAGAATCTGCACAGGAAGAGGAAAATCTCTAAAAGCTTGAATCTCAAATTTCAAAGGTGAGTGTATTTGAGCTTTGAATATGAATTGCTTCATACAAATTGAAAAGCATTTCAACTGATTATTTTGTGTTTGGAGGCATTTTTATGATGATATTTGTGTATACCGGCCAAGTAGTGTCCGGATTGAAATCCGGATACTTAAACCAGATGTGCTTTGTCCAGATATCTAACTGGACAAGAAGTGAACGGTTTATGTTTTAAACCGAGCAAGAGGTGACCGGATAATGTGTAAACCGCTTAAAGAATCAAGTGATGTATTGACCGGATTGCTAAACCGGTCAAGAGTTGTACAGTGTGTTGACCGGTTTATATTAAACCGCTCAAGGGATAAATTGTGTATTGATCGGTTTAATCTAAACCGGATGACAAAGAGAATGAAGTGGTGTCCGGATTTGTAAACCGAACAAGAATGTTATATTTTTAAGTGTTTGACCGGATTACTAAACCGGACAAAGAATTTGTTTATTTTCAGGGTTTGACCGGACTTCTAATCCGGGCAGGTTTGACCGGATTTCTAATCCGGATGAAAAGAAGAGAATGTTAAGGAAATATTTTTGAAATATAATGAGCAGTGTAATCTGCGTGTGAGATGGCGGTGTAACCGCGAGAGTGTTATGAGCAGTGTTTACTGCGTGTGAGATGGCGGTG
>NC_037537.1:14417795-14427008 GCF_001531365.2 Cynara cardunculus var. scolymus | reverse complement strand
AAATTACAGATACATAAATACATCGAAAGGAAAAAGGGATTATCAACAAATCAATGAGAGAGAGGATCAACAGAGATCCTTAGATTTGAAAAATCCAAAATTGAAAATGATTTTCAGTTACTTAAGAAGAGATTGAGTGAAGTAGAATGCGAGAGAGATAATATTCAGTTAAAATTTGACATGAGTTTTGAAGAAAGAGGAAAATTTTATGACAAAGTCAAACAGTTGGAGGAAATAATTTTTAGACGAGGTCAATCTGAACAAACATTGAAAATTTTAACAAATAAACCCAAAGACTCAAGATTTTATAATCCTCAAATGGGTTTAGGTTTTCAGGAAAATAAAACTTTGAAAAAGGCCCCAAAGTCCTTGCATGATTTTAATGAGCGGGGGTCTGCAAAATTTGCCATTCTGTCCATTCATGAAATATTCGTCAGTCGGAATCTGAATCACCTATTTTTACAGAAAGTGATAATGATAAATCCGATGAAGAAATTCTGATAAATCAAATTTTAAATCAGTTGGATTAAAATACAATGAATCAATTCAAGCTATGAAACAAGAGAAATTCTTTTTTCACAGACTGAGCTTGAATCATTGTATCCTACTGAATCATTTAAAACTAAACCTTCATTAGTTTTTGAATCACAACCCGAAAAGTTTGACAAAATTTCTGAGTTTATTGAAAACATGACTCATGAAGTATTTGAAAATATTATAAATAAGTCAGACTCAGATTCTCAAACTGAAGTGATTTATGATTCTAATAAAAATAAAGAAGTCATTAAACAGGATTAGACTGTGCATTCGAATCCTGAATTTGATTCTAACTCGAAAATATCTGTTTTGAATAAACTAATCTCAGTGGTAGTCAAGAAGTGCAAGCTCAAGGCCGCAGAAAAACCATTGACATCTGTGCTCTTCCCAAGGTTCCTTGCTCTCTTCATCAAAGACGCAATGAGGAGATACGATCTACCGGCCGATGAACCATTCACTCTGCAATTTATAATGAATGGTCATCGACCAACGATCTCCAAAGAAGGCTACACCACGGAGAGGACAGTCTCTCGAGCCATGCTCAGCGTCATACCAGAGACGTCTGAGATAAGGCAGAAGTATGAACGCTATCTGCTGTCCCGTGAACCAAGGGCAACTACCCTAGAGCACCTAGAGCCGTCCCCTGACCACAACGAGGGAGCACAAGAGTCATCTTCATCGGATGATGAAGATGATGATGATGACACTCCTCGTGCATCCCCTGACCCTTCACATTCAATACGCATCCCCACTACCCAAAGGGCAACCACCACCACCACCCCTGGCGATCAAGGCCAAAGGGGTATTGAACATGGACGACACAATCCAATCCCTCACCCAGCCAGCCATCCAGAGGCCATTCTTTGGGCCTCTGGAGATGATGAAGCCAAGGAACCTCACCATCCATCGCCCTTCTCTCAACAGAGGGACGATGAATAAATAAGAGCCAATTCCCCTCATGGCTCGCCACTATCCTTCACACACCCAGAAGCATGTGTTGCTTCTGGTATTACTGATCCTCAAGATCATTCAGAGTGATCTCCCATTTGTGCACAACACACCACTTCGATACTTGATCTAGCGAAGGGGAAACACACTTACTTCTTTTACCCGGCCTCTGAAGCCGAGGAAGAAGAAGAAGCTGTTGTAACATCAAGATATAGCTCCTCACTAGAGGGCTATCAAGGACATGATGGAAGTCCTTCAAGGCCTATATTTTCACAAGGAAATCAAGGCGCTTCTGGAGCTGAGGCTCAACCTGCAGCATCTGTTGCTGCAGGGGTTACCAATGTGGCTGATCTGGTCACAAGGGCTGAGTTCCAAGCCTTTGTGGACTCGATCCAGTGGTCCTTGGAAGACCTAAAACTCATCATACAAGGGATTGTTGAAAACCCTCCATCCATAGATCTCACCCCCCTTCGACAGTCCCTTGCAACCCTCGAAACCCAAACCCGAGACAACACAACACGTCTCCAAATGTTGCAACAAACAGTCACCCAACACCATAACACCTCCTCTGCCTTTACCACCCAAAGAAACCAACTCTTAATGAACTCCATCGCCACTCTCATGGCCTAGGCAACTGCGACTGATGAGACCCTAGCCTCCATCACCACCCACATAAACACCATCCTCCAAACCCTCAACACCCAAATTATTTGCTAAATATATTTAATTATTGGGTTAAAGAGAATCTATGTTTTAGTGGGAGTTGGGTTTGAAATTTTAGAATTATACTTCTTAGGAATATATTAGAGGATTTGGGAAAAATTTCACGTCAAATAGATACGTAAAACTAATTTTTTGGGAGATATTTTCTGGAATATTTTTGTTGGATGTTATAGATTATCTCTTTATGAATGTGTATGCGAAAACCTCATAGAAAATAAAGGTCCGAGTGAAAAATTATGAATATTTTAAGTGTTGATAGTCAAAATGGGTACCTAGCCGGGTCAACCCGACCCAACTCGAGTTTTAGCATTATAAATTGGATTTTTGGCCCATTTTTCATGTAATCTAAGTCCAGAACTCACACACACACTAGAGGTTTGATTTTCACACACATAGGCTCGATTCAACTCAAATCAAAGAGGAACTACAAGATCTTTGAAGGATTTGATCATCAAGTAAGGTATAATCCATTTTTGCACTTGTTCTTGGTTGACATTCTTGTTATATAGATTGAATGTTGAGATAGAGTTAGGGTTTCATATGGGTTTGATCTTAAGTGTATAAAATGAGTGCATTTTAGTGTTTTTGGCATGAAATGATCATTAGATTCAAAAGATTATCAAGATTTAAGCAAGTTCATCATATGAACTTTGACTTGATCTAGTCAATGATTTGGGAGAGAATATAAATGATAAAATAAAGGATGTATTTTTGTTGTTTATGTCAAATATGTTATATTAAGTTGAGATTCAGAAGTTGGAATAGTTTGGAATCGAAATGGTTTGAGAAAAATGTATGAAAATGAGAATTTCGACTTAAGATTTCACTAAAAAGATGCAGGCTTTGAAAAACTGTATAAAATCATAGAAAAATCCAAACGAGGTGAAGCCAATTTCCTTAGTTAGATATTTGAGTCTAGTTTATTTCTTATGTTCAAGGCATGAATCCGAGTTTAAAATGGGCAAAATAGTTCTGCATGCAGCAGCTATACATAGAAATCTAAGTAAAA
Source organism: Cynara cardunculus var. scolymus (assembly GCF_001531365.2). Classification (NCBI taxonomy): domain Eukaryota; kingdom Viridiplantae; phylum Streptophyta; class Magnoliopsida; order Asterales; family Asteraceae; genus Cynara; species Cynara cardunculus. The sequence goes on along the minus strand of NC_037537.1, from coordinate 14,423,791 downwards.
TGTTCAAATAGGATATGTGTACATCATGAGTTTCTTATATTGATTGCTTATGAGATTTTGTACATTTACTCCAGGGGGTAATTAGGACATGTTTTGATGCTATGGAAGATCTAAGTGTGGTAGCTTGGACTTGCTTTGTGAGCTTATTTTGGAGCTTTTCGGTATTATACAGTTGCCCGGTGAGTTATATAGTTAATTGTTACATATTGATTTGAACATTTGTATATATATATTTTCATATGAATGTTTTTGGTCTTGAAATGAGTCACGCGATCTTGACTTTCCTTTGATTCCGTCTTTTGAGTCTATTCCATATTACTATCTCAGTACATCGGTTTGCTTTTTGGATTCGGACTCGTTGTTTTGTTCCTTGAATTGTACGCCATAGTACGGGTACTACTTCGTGTGGCACGCCGGAAGTTTATGGCGAAGTCAAGATGCTGGGTTGGACGGGTGAGACTTTCTGCGGTTGTGAATACTTATTGCTCGAAGAGGAGGAAGAAAAATGAGTAGGGAACCTTGGCACATACCGGTAGAGGAAGGCGGGCAGTGCGAGGTTTCTCGTAATGTATGATTCTGACTCGGACTTTGGCATGAGACCGGGAGGTTAAGGACGGGGTGATGCACTGTCTTCGTTATGTTTATCGATTCGATCTCTTGAATCTTGATAATTATTGGTATTCTAACATTGTTGATTATATTTGGTTGTTGATCCTGTCTCCTTGTTGTATTGAGCATCAATGGTATGGTATATTATGGTGATTTGAATATGGAATCCTATGATCTTAGCATCYGGTACGTAATTGTTCACTCGGTTTCTTGTAAGTCTCAGTTTGCATTTAGATGATGTCTTGAACTCTTTTACTGATAAGAGTTTATTATATATGTTTATAAACATGTGCAATATTGATATGTAATACTTAACTATTTAACTCACTAAGGGTTGGCTTACCATTTAAGTGGCAACCACTCTCAGGAAAGAAGACGGATAAAAAGAAAGAACCCGTTGTTTGACTCGAAGATTTATCGGGGAACTTGAAGATTACGATCTTGCTTTTGGGTAAATAGTAGCTTATTACCGTATCTCATAGATGTAGCAAGTATAGCTCAAATATATAGTTTTATCCCGTATTCTTTTGCTACATAATTCGGGTTGTAAGTAAAAACTTCGTTATATTCGGTTTGGAATTATGTTTCGGGTGGTTTTATTACTAAAATAGAACGGATATTTCGAAGTTTTTCTAGAAAATTAATATGCCATAATTTGAGGTTAATTAATGTTATGCCCAGATTTGTGTGTTTCAAAGAGTTGGTCCATTTTCATCGCCTCTGGACCAATTTATCACCTCTGGTCCATTTTCATCGCCTCTAGACCATTTCATCGCCTCTAGTCCATTTTCATCACCTCTAGACCAATTTATCACCTCTGGTCCGTTTTCATCGCCTCTGGACCAATTCATCGCCACTGGTCCGTTTTTATCGCCTCTGATCCATTTTCATCGCCTCTGGACCATTTCATCGCCTCTGGTCCATTTTCATTGCCTCTGGACCAATTCATCGCCTCTGGTCCGTTTTCATCGCCTCTGGTCCGTTTTCATCGCCTCTGGACCATTTCATCGCCTCTGGTCCATTTCATCGCCTCTGGACCATTTCATCGCCTGCCTCTGGACCATTTCATCGCCTGCCTCTGGTCCATTCATAGGGGTTCTGGTCTTCCTCCAGACTTAGTCATTTCAGCAGCATCTTTATATTTTCCATCCTTGGCCTCAATTGCTTTGATAAAACTTTTAGAATAATTATGATCAATTTTTGGTCCTAACAATCAATAAATTATATTTTATTGGAGATTTTTAAAAAATTGGTAAATTTGGGGTTTCTTGAGCGAGATGTTACAGATATGATGTATCTGACTTGCCCAAAGTTAATGAACCAGTGGTCCCGATTCCGCAAGTTACACAACTTTCTGGACCATCTGAAGTTGGTTGTTCAACATCAAATGGTGTTCATCCAAAAAGTGCTGATGTTACTGAATCTGATCCTGTTCAAGTTGAAGCACATACTCAACCTAAAATTGTTCAACTCGATGTTGATCAATCTGAGTCTGCTTTACCTGTTGATGAAGCTGAACACTCAGAAGTTGAAGCTGAAATACAAGTTGTAACCGACGAGTATGATGATTAGAACAACTTAATTGATGTTCAACCCTTACCTTGTACACACAAGTGGACTAAATATCATCCCCCAACTCAAATAATTGGTAATATGAGTTCTAGAGTGCAAACATGATCTGCTACCACGAACGCGTGCCTTTTCGTTAACTTTCTCAGTGTTATAGAGCCAACGGAAGCCATCTGAGGCATTACAAGATCCAGATTGGATTAATGCTATGCAAGATGAACTTCAAGAGTTTGAAAGAGACCAAGACTTGTATCGAGACCTAAAGATAAATCAATTATTGGTACAAAATGGGTCTTCTAAAACAAGAAAGATGAAATGGGAATTGTTGTGAGAAACAAAGCTAGATTGGTTGCAAAAGGGTACTGTCAACAAGAAGGAACCGATTATGAAGAAAACTTTGCTCCAGTCCCTGGCATTGAAGCTATTAGAATATTTTTAGCGTATGCGGCTCACAAGAACTTCAAGATATACCAAAAGAATGTCAAATTGGCATTTCTGAATGGTATTCTTCATGAAGAGGTTTACGTGAGTCAGCCAGAAGGCTTTGTCGATCCGGAAAAGCCAGATCATGTATACGTCCTAGACAAGGCGCTTTATGGTTTAAACAAAGCACCCAGGGCATGACATGACACATTAACACAATTCCTACAAAAGTCTGGTTTCAAGAAAGGTACAGTCGATACTATGTTGTTTCTGAGAAAATAAGGTAAGCATCTGATCTTGATACAAATTTACGTTGATGACATTATTTTTGGTTCTACAAATACTAAGTTTTTCAAGAACTTTTCAGACATTATACAATCTAAATTTCAAATGAGTATGATGAGTGAGTTAAATTTCTTTCTTGGTCTTCAAGTAAAACAACTCCCTAATGGCATATTCACAAATTAATCAAAATATATCAAAGATATTTTGGAAAAGTTCAATATGACTGAATGTTCTTCAATAAAGACTCCCATGGCTACTAGAACTTTATTAGATGCAAATTTACCTGGTAAATCTATAGATCAACAAAATTACCGTGCCATGATTGGATCTTTATTATACTTAATGTCAAGTAGACCAGATGTTTGCAACATGCTTTTGTGCAAGATATCAGGCTAATCCAAAAGATTCACACCTTGCTGCGGTCAAAAGAATCCTAAGATATCTCAAAGGCACACCAAATCTTGGCCTTTGGTATCCAAAAGATTCTGGTTTTGAGCTAACTGTTTTCACAGATTCTGACCATGCAGGTTGTAAGCTGGATAGAAAGAGCACATTTGGATCATGTCAGTTATTAGGTGACAAGCTAGTCAGTTGGACTTCTAAGAAGCAGAACTATTTTTCAACTTCTGCTGTGGATTCAAAATATGTCGCACAAGCCAGTTGTTGTTCACAAGTACTGTGGATGAAGACATAATTACAAGACTACGGATACACATTCAACAAATCCCCTATCAACTATGATTCCAAGAGGGCTATTACCATAACAACTAATCCAGTTCGACAATCTAAGACCAAACACATTGATATCAGGTTTTACTTTATCAAAGATAATGTTGAAAAAGGATCAATTGAAATTCACTTTGTACAAAAAGATTTCCAGCTTGCTGATATTTGTACAAAACCACTCGATGAGAAAAGGTTTTCATTTTTGGTATGCAAGCTTGGAATGTTAAATCTGTCTGTATGAAGATCTGATCAATACGTTGAGGGGGAAGTCTGAATCTCAATCTGATCTTAATATTTTTAACTGTCAAATTGTAACCACTTGTATGTGATTCTGAGTTGTATTCTCAAGGGGGAGCACATCATAATCTTTGTTTGATCTGATATCATTTTCAGGTATATTTTTCTGATCTTAATCTGAATATGCTTAGAAGAAGGACAACTTCAAGGTATATTAAAAATGTTTTCTAAATGTTCAAACCACTTCTTTAAACTCAAAATGATTTTATTATTCTAAGAAGTGTGATTTTAATTTTTTTTAATTTTTGTTTGAAACGAGTACCATCTCTGATAAGGTATTTCATTGAGTCAATACTTGCGTATTTTCTCTTTATACATAATTCCAATGCCTGATTCAGCTGTTCTTCAAATTGTTATTATCACGTCTTTAAAAATGCAAAACTCATTTTCAGTGATAATACACTCGTTTGAATTCCAAATTGTTTTCTAAACACTTTGAACATAATTCTTTGTTGATGAACAAATCATAATTCTTGGATTTCTATATCTATAAATTTGATCTTACAGATCTTATTTCATTTCTCCCTACTTTCATAATCTGATTTTTTTAATAACTTCTTGAATATTCATCATATGCTTATTTGCAATATTCTTTTTGATCAAACTCTTGTGATCATGAGCATAACTGTATACATTTTTAATTGAGCTTACATAATAATATCTTAGGAGAGACTGAGTTCTTATCAAAAATACCTTTATGGACTATCAGAATCAATAGCCCTACCCAAAAGGACAACCATACTGAGTGAGCTTAATTGCAAATGGGTTTATGTGCTGAGCTTAAAATAAAAAAGAGAGGGGTAGTTGAAGTGAGCTTAAAAAATTGTTAAGAGTTGTGTACAGGATTAAAAGAATATCAGAATCCTGATCTATTCATTATAATCTGGGCAAACCACATAATCTATTAGTTCTCAACTCTTTCGAGACTAATATTGAAAAAGGCAATGCCCAGACCAACTCTTATATAAAACCCCACTAACTACTCATTCATCTCTCAAAAGATAAGTGTTTCATTAACACTTAGGGTATGCATCTCATTATCTATCGATTTCTCATTTAGAGATAACTGATATTGAAAAAGAAGGATATATGTCCCCCCTACAAGTCTTTTTGATCACTAATCAAGTCTAATAAATTTGTGTAGTCCACACTGTTTATCAATTTGAGTTTATATCGAAGCATTAGTTGCTTTATCATTTATACACTAAACAAATTTTATAGAATATATGTTATTCTATCATAACATTCATAGATATGCTTTTTCAAGCTATCAATGATTGAATAGAAGTCCTGGTGAGATGAACGTCAAAAAAGTCTCATATATAAAGCAATCGTTGTATTGAATATATCTGTTGTATTCACAGGCCAATTTTATTGCAAAAGATTGACAACAGGTTCATAAGTTGATTATGGTACTCTCCCTATATTCATAATATGAAAAGATTAATTAAGTGAATTGAAAAGAGTTGCTTTAAACTTTATGAAATAACAGTATACTTTCATGATCATTTATTTCGTGGTATGATGTCAATGCTCCTTGTAGGATCGATTAACTCGGTTCTTGTATTAACCCAATACTCTCAATGATCTATATGATATAAACAGTGCAGCGGAAACAATATTAAGAATCAAAAAGAGCAATGAATCAAGAACAATGAAGAACAAGCAGACAATCAATATTAAGAACACACAAGAGAGAAGCTTCAAATGTATTTCAATTGAATTGAAATTAGACGATTACAATGCTGGAAGCGGCGCTGATTACAAAGGATGAAGCTACTATTTATACTATTTCCTAACCGCTTGTCTGACAAGACCTAGACGTGTGAAACGATCCAGGCCATCCAAAAAAAATGTGGATTACAAAAGTAGTCACGTGAGAAGCACGAGTAGCTAACTAACCTAAGTAAAAAAACAAAGAACTATACCACAGAAGATATTGTTGCAGACCCTCTGTGAGTCATCTTAGAGGCTCTGCTGGATGTAACTTGAAAGCACTTGATTCTTGAGGATCTTCTTCCAGAACTTCTGTGATAGACTGCAGAGGTTCTGTCGTCTTTTGACTTGTACGTTGAACTTCTGTTTAT
>NC_037537.1:14414833-14416755 GCF_001531365.2 Cynara cardunculus var. scolymus | reverse complement strand
GCAGAGTACTTCCATACCAGAACTTCTTCTAAAGTAGTAACGGGTTCTGTTCTGACTTGAGGTATGAGAATCCTACTCATGGATTCAAATATTTTAGACACCCTACCTGCTGTAGAAGCCTCTGGCACCTTGAACTCTTCTTCTTCCAAAATTGGCCTCTGGGTTGATCCCTCTGCAAGGATTGGTTTGACAGATCCTTGCAGAGCATCAAACGTACCCGTGGACGTTTCTTGGACTTGTGGGAATATGGAAGACGTGCCTTCTCCTTCTCTGTGGGGCATTGGAAATCTGCTCTTCTTTGCTTGAGCCTCTGCCAGAGATATTTTTAACACTTTGAGGAGCTCAGGGTCATCGGCATACTCCTTTTCATTAATTTCCTTGGGGGTCTCTGTGCTTGACGACGACCCCTTCTGTGGCTACTTTACAACTTTGGCCTTTCCTTTGCCTTTAGGCTATGGAGCCTTTTCCTTGCCTTTTGCAGCTGTAGGTTCCCCAATTTTGACACCTCTGGCAGGTGCTCTAGCAGGAGTCTTCTTTGCTTCTGAGGCTTTCTTCTTGTCCTTCTTCTCCCCCTCATGACGATCATGGTCATCACCTTCTTGATCGTCATGGTTCGTTTTGGTTTCTGCCTTGCATGTATCTAGGGGAGCCTTCTCCAACCTCTGCAAAATTTTGATGGCTGCCTTCTTCATCTTCTTGATGGCCTCATTTGCAAGCTCAGAGGCATGATTGATGTCTATCTCTGTTGCCCACTTCAGTTTGGAGACGCTTTTGTATATCTCGCTTCTGAGGAGGTCACCTTCTTTCACGAGTTGTGATGTACAGTCTCTGATCGCTGTATTGGAGGCTCTTTAAGGAGTTGGGTGATGTTTTTGGTCACAACATCCCCTAGGGCATCCACCATAGCATCTAGCTCTCTGCGAGTTGCCAGATGATTGATGTTGGTCCCTTGAGGTCTTGGTGTCGAGGCCGTAGGTGACCGCAGAAGAGAACATCTCCTTGATCTCATCTCTGAATGAAGAGTAATTCGTGTAGCCTGCAGAGACAAGATCAGCAGCAAATTGGGCGGCCATCTCTGTAAGCTCAGTCTTCAGCGTCTTGATCGAAGAAGGGTTGAGTGTCATGGCTTGGAAGGCCTCTGCAAGGTCTTCCTTTTGAAGGACAAAGCTCTGAAGAGTTGAGAGGGTTGACTTGAGTTCTGCTGTTGTTGACATCAACTCCTTCAGAGCCTATGTGATTGGCGAGAGGTCCTGTGGCACCATGTGGGAGACAAATAAGCTTTTCAACTCATCTATCTTTTGGAATATTTTTGTGGCAAAGGTTTGAAGCTCCCCTTTGTCATGTACTTATCCTGGGAACCTAAATCACCAACACATGGTGATTTAGTAGCCTTGGAGCGTGAGGCGCCCTCTGTGGCTGGTATGTCGTAACCAACATAGGGACTTCCACCAGATCTTCGAGCATCTCCCATAGGAGTGCCTACCGGTGTTCTGTAGATCTCTTGCCCTGTAGGTTCAGAGCCTAACATGGTAGATTGATCTAGTGGGGACCGAGGGCGTTCTAGACCCTCTGTCTCTATGGTCCTTACCTGTGCCTTTGAAGCACGTTCTAGATGTTCGCTCGTGTGAGGAGAGGCAACAGATGCCTCTCTTGGTTCTGTCGAGTCCATGGGCGAAGGGACTCTTGTCGTAAAACCTTCATCCTTTTGAGAGGATGAGGGAGTTATATGAGGTTGCCCAGGTGTGCGTTCCACAGAGGACGAAATAATGTCCTATGTGGGGATGGTTTGGGTAGGGATCGGCATGTGCGTGCCTGTTTCAATAGAGGTTCCCTCTAGAACAGGGCCTCTAGACATGTGGGTTGCACTGGGAGTTGGGCTTTGTTGTGTGCCTTGGGCATCTTTTTCACCCTCACCTATGTCT
>NC_037537.1:14402528-14414733 GCF_001531365.2 Cynara cardunculus var. scolymus | reverse complement strand
AAAACGAATTACAGACAAGAACACGTGATAGGCACGAGCAGCTAAAAGACCTAAGTAAAATAGCTTAAAGATAATCTACACAGAAGACATTGCTGCAGACCCTCTGTTAGACAACACAAAGGCTCTGCTAGATGAAACTTGGAAGCACGCAGAGGAAATCTTCCAGAACCTCTGTGAGACACGACAGAGGTTCTGTCGACTAAGTCTTGTAGCATTGTCTTCTCAGAAGACCAGTTCCAGAACCTCTGTGAGACACGACATAGGTTCTGTCACTTAAGACTTGTAGCTTGTGCATCTTTTGCTGTTGGTCCTCTGTGGTCTTCTGTGACATATCATCTTCTGTCAATACTTGCAGTTTTACTTTTTCTATACTTTTACATTTAACGAACTGAGAGCTAACAAGAATAAATCTAAAAAGAAATCGAGGAAACAGAAGAAGCTTACTGAAAACAAAATTAAACATAAGGTTCATCGTTCATTTAAATCTAATGATTTTATTTTTCCTATTTCAAATAATTCATTGAAGTTTAAGAAGGTGTGGAGAGTAAAAGATGAAGATAAATCTTCGAATCAACAGAAGAAGAATAGTTTTGCTGATTCTTTATTAAATAATTCAGCATTGAATAATATTGTACACAATTATTCAGTAAATGAATTGTTTGGTATCAAGAATAGTAAAAATTATTGTTCTCCATGTAGATTGGATGAAATGTTTATGTCTTTTACTTCTTTTAAACCTTATAATGTCATGCATTCTGCTCTATCTGCTTTATCAAAGAAATGAATTTTAAAAAGCGTTGGTTTGGTAATTACAGTATATCACCAACAAAATCTGATCTGAAAGGACCTATTCTAAAATGGGTACCAAAACCCAATTGATTCATTGTGCAGGTAAACCAGCATGTGTGGTTCTTAGACTCGGGATGTTTTAAGCACATGACTGGTAGAAAAGAACTCTTATCTAATTTTGTTGAATCTTTTAGAGGTACGGTAAGATTTGGTAATGACCAATACGCGCCTATCCTTGGATACGGTGACGTAATTTCTGAGAATTTAATGATAAAGAAAGTGTCGTATGTCAAAGGACTTGGACAAATTTTTTCAGTATAGGTCAATTTTGCGATAAAAATCTAGAAGTTTGTTTTAAAGCTAACCAGGGCAGCATTAATGGTAAGGAGCTACTAGCTGGAATCAGAAGATCAAACCTCTACACAATCGACCTATCAAATACATAAGTGGATACTGAAGTCTGCTTGATATCCAAGGAATCCTTGAAGCAAAATCTGCTGTCGGCGTTTTCTCATCTCAATTTTAAATATCTGAACAAGTTGGTTTGTGACAACTTGGTTAAAGGAATCCCGGACTTGAAGTTTCATAAAGACCATGTGTGCAGTGCATGCGAAATGAGTAAACTGAAGAAGCTTCACACAAGTCAAAAACAGAGTTCAATACCGATCGTCCTCTTCATCTACTCCATATGGATCTCTGTGATCCTATGAGATTACAAAGCATAAATGGAAAGAAGTATGTGCTAGTCATTGTAGATGACTACTCCAGATATACATGGGTTCATTTTCTGAGGTCAAAAGACGAAGCAGCTGAGACGATTATTTCATTCTTAAAGACGGTTCAAATTAATCTACAACTAACAGTTTAGAAAATCAGAACTGATAATGCAACTGAATTCAAGAATAGTATTCTTGGCTTATTCTTAGAATCCATTGGTATTACACATACTTTCTCAGCAGCCCGGACACCGCAACAGAATGGTGTCGTTGAACGGAAAAATAGAACATTGGTGGAAGCGGTGCGTACACTCCTGACTTGTTCTAAGCTTCCCTTATTCCTTTGGGCTGAAGCAGTGGCGACTGCATGTTTTACCCAGAACCGATCTCTTGTACATGAAAGGTTTGGTAAAACTCCTTATGAAATTATAAATAAAAGAATACCTAATATCAAATTCTTTCGAGTATTTGGTTGCAGGTGTTTTATCTTAAATGACAAAGAGGACAGAGGAAAGTTCGCTGCAAAGGCTGATGAAGTTGTATTCATAGGCTACTCAAAAATGTCTGTTGCATACAGAGTCTACAATAAAAGTAAAAAAATCATCAATGAAAGCGTTAACATTATTTTCGATGAAGTGATTGATGTGGCTTCTGAACAAAAAGGTTCAATAACACTTCGCGGAATGCAGATAACATTGAATCTTCAAATCCTAATCTTTCTGATTTAGATTCCTTATTTGAAAAAATTTACGATGAATATTTTGATAATAAATCTAATAAGTCCGATGATCTCTCCAGGAATATTCAAACCAAACAACAGTTATCTGGTCCATCTGCTGATGTTCCAGTGACTGAAACTGAAAAAGAATCAGAGGAGGTTGATGAAGAAATTCAGATGGAAACTCATGACTGTCAAGTTTAGTGTGAAGAGGGCTTAAATACTGATTTGCCAGAGGTGTCGGTCGTTCAAGATAAAAATACCTTACCACAGTTAGATATTCAGCCTACTTCAGTTCCAAACATTGACCTGAACCTGTTACTCACAATTCTCCCAATGCTTACACTGATCAAAATTCAAATCAAAGTTCTTATATTCCCCTACCTCATAGCAAAAAGTGGACCAGGGATCATCCAATACATCAAATTATTGGTGATCCATCTGCATCTATTCGTACTCAGTTAACTTCTGCTAATGAGTGTCTTTATTCCACTTTCCTAAGTAATATTAAACCAACTAAGGTGTCTGAAGCCTTAGCAGATCCAAACTGGATAATTGCGATGCAAGAGGAGCTGAATCAGTTTAAAGCACTAAATGTCTGGAGATTGGTTCCGTATCCTAACAATAAAACGATTATCGGTACAAAGTGGGTTTTCAAGAATAAAAAGGATGAAGATGGCGTTGTTGTCAGAAATAAGGCCCGGCTTATCGTAAAAAGATGCAATCAGCAAGAAGGTGTTGACTACGATGAAACCTTTGCCCCAGTAGCACAGATTGAAGCTATAAGGATGTTTTTATGGCGTACGCTGCACACAAAAATTTCACTCTGTACCAGATGGACGTCAAGACGACATTTCTTTATGGTTTTCTCAAGGAAGAAGTTTATGTTGCTCAACCGGAGGGTTTTGTAGATCAGTCAAAGCCGGATCACGTATATATTCTTGACAGAGCTTTATACGGTCTTAAACAAGCACCGAGAGCCTGATACGATATCTTATCAGAATTTCTGGTAAATCAGGTTTCTCGAAAGGTAACATTAACACAACCCTCTTTATTAAAAAAGGAGAAGTCAGATATTATTTTGATATAAATTTATGTAGATGATATAATATTTGGATCTACGAACCCAAAATACTGCAAAAACTTTTCTACCTTAGTAATTTCTTGTTTTAAAATGAGTATGATGGGTGAGATGAACTTCTTTTTAGGACTTCAAGTCAAACAATTATCTTCAGGAATTTTTATTTGTCAAACAAAATATATTTTTGATATTCTGAAGAAATTTAATTTGGAAAAATGTTCATCTAGCAAAACACCTATGGCTCATGGTACAAAACTACATGTTGATCCATCTGGAAAAGTTGTAGATCAGAAAACATACAGAGCCATGATTGGGTTTTTAATGTATTTAATGTCTTGTAGACCGGATATTATGTTTTCGACACATCTTTATGCCAGATATCAGGCTAACCCAAAGGAGTCCCATTTAAGTGTTGTTAAGCGTAGTTTACGTTATCTGAAAGGGACTGCTAATCTTGGACTCTAGTATCCCAAGAGTACTAGCTTTGAACTAACAGCATACTCAGATGCAGATTACGCAGGTTGTATGTTGGACAGGAAGAGTACCTCGGGTCATCTACAATTTATGGGAGATAAACTCGTAAGTTGGGCTTCCAAGAAACAAAACTGTGTATCCATATCTACCGCTGAAGTAGAATACGTAGCTGCTGCTAGCTGTTGTTCTCAAGTATTATGGATGCAGACACAGCTTAGAGACTACGGTTTTCATTTTAATAAAATTCCTATTTATTGTGATTCGAAGAGTGCCATAGCAATATCATGTAATCCTGTTCAACACACTAAGACCAAACATATAGATATCCGGTATCACTTTATTAAAGATCATGTAGAAAAAGGAACTATTGAATTGTATTTTTTAAATACAGAATTTCAATTAGCCGACTTATTTACAAAAGCTTTAGATGAAAAATGCTTCAGCTTTCTAGTATCTAAGTTAGGCATGTTAAATTTGAAATTTTGAATTTTCCTTAATAACAGTTCAATTTATTGAACTGTGTTTAATTCAAATTCATTTTTTCGAAAATATCTGTATTTTTAATACAAATTAGTATTTCATTTTTTTATGTGATTTTAAATTTTTTGATAGTGGAAATCTATATTTGAGGGAGAGTGTGGAATTTTGTCTGTATTTTACTAATTCATATTTTGAGAGGGAGTAAAAATATATGTATGTACTAAATGGTTTAATTTTTCTCTTACAGGTTATCGTACAATATCTAATTTTTGAAAGATTTAGAGTTTAGAAAAATAAGTGTTTGGCCGATTTAGACTAATCCGGACAACACCTTGTCCGATATATCTCATATCCGGACAAAGCAGTGTCTGATTTAGGCTAAACCGGACAAAAAGCTATTCGATAAACTCTTATCCGGATAAGATTAGATATGTTCCAAGGAGTTGTGCGATTTAGTAAATCGCTTGATGCTAGTGTCTGATTTAATAAATCGCTTGATGTTTGTGTGCGATTTGTCTAAATCGCTTGTTCTTTTGTGTTCGACTAAGTGTAAATCGCTCATCTCTTTGAGCGATTTATGTCTAAATCGCTTATCTCTTTGAGCGATTTCCTTCTATATCGCTTGTCCCTTTGAGCGATTTTGTTCTAAATCGCTTGGTCTTTGTGCGATTTTGTTGTGAGCCTAAGTCTAAATCGGACAACCCTTTGTCCGATTTATCTTAATCCAGACAACCCTTGTTCGGATTAGAAGTTGAAAGGTTGTTTTTCTTTCCTATATATACTCATCCGATTTTTACCTTTCACTTTTTACTCTCATTTTTATCGCTCGTCACTATTCATCATCGTCTTCGATTGATTAAATTGCTCAAGTTCTTCAATATCGACTTCTGTTTCTTCATCTTTGATTCTAAGGTTCATACATGTTCTCATTTGGACTCGATTTGTATTTTTGGACTTTGTTCTTGGACTGAAATCGTAATCGAAACCTAAACTGAATCATAATCGAATTTGGACTTAATGTTGAATCTGAATATAAATGAACATAAATCGCCTGTTAATAAACCGTTCAAGATCTTAATAAGGTTTAGTTTTTGTGTTGTTAATCGTTTTTTAGGTTAGATTTTATTGTTTTGATCGATTTAGTTTTTTGATTTTTTTTAGTTTTTAGGCTTTATAGTTTTTGATCGGATTTCTCACCGGAGAAGGTGACTGAATTTTAATCCGATCAACCTCAACTGGTGTGTTTGTCCGGTTTATGTGTTAGTGAAATTTTTTTCTCTCTTTTTGACCGGATTAGTAATCCTGGTAAAAAGAATTAAATTTTTTTTAGTTTAATTTTTTTTAGGTAAAATTTTTTTTCCTTTTTAATATTTTTAGTTAATTTTTTTAGATATTTTTTTAGATATTTTTTTTAGTTTAGTTTTTTTTAGTTAATATTTTTTTTTTTAGTTTAATTTTTTTTAGTCTTTTAACATTTTTTTTAAAGTTTTTTTAATTGTTTTAGAAATATTTTATTTTGGTTATCGGGTATTAGCATTGAATATTTTTTTATCTGGATCTAACATTTCATGATATTTACAGGTAAAAATGGCTGAACATTATCCATCTAACGAGGAATCTCACATTCCTTCCGTCAGATCTGACAACCTAATCAACCCAAACTAGCCAATAAATAACCCAATACTAGATGAATCCCTTTGACCTCGGTGTTTTTACCATGAAATAAAACCAAAAAAACTCCATTTCAACTTCGATATGCCCTCCGAATACAAAATCATACCTGAAATACTTCGTGGACACCCTATATCATATGCCCTTTCAGCTAACGTTTCTGTCCCGATGGTATACCTTCAACAGTTCTGGAACACACTTACCCTTGCAAAAGATGGTGATACTTACTTCTTCGAAGGAAATGTAAACGAATACACAAGTCGGCTGACTTTGAAACGACTTAGAAGAATTCTACGTCTATCGGGACCAACCTCGACAGGTTTTAAACAACTAGTCACCAATGACAAGCTATGTAGAGACATCAAGAGATTAGGATACTCACAAGAGTTAACTAATCTGTCTTAGTTCAAAAGAAGATTTTTTCCGTCAATATGACACCTACTCTTTTCTATCCTCAACCGCTGCCTGACATCCAAGACTGCCGGAATTGACACCTGCAGCAGTCCTTTTCTGAAGTTCTTCCATGGCATTGTTTTCACGCGCCGTTACGATTACGCGCTTATCATCTGGAATGAACTAGTCGAGTTGGTCAACGCCAAGCGATTCTCGTCAAAAGCAAGAAAGTTTGTGTTGTTTCATATATTTTTACAATTGATTATCAAAGCCATGATGAACGCCAATGATGACATCCCGGCCAGGGCAGACAGTGAAGTTGGGCCATCGTTCGTCAACACATGGAAGTTGAAGATTTGGATTCGATAATGGAAATCCCACCTGAGTTCTTTGCCTACGCTGATCAGAGTGCTCAGTGTGTTATAGATTATAGGAGAGTGATAGATCCTATAGCTCAACCAGAACCGGTTGAACTTACCCCAGGATCAACCCATGCCTTAGCTGAGGGAGAGGGTTTAGACATAGCTGAGAGCGTTCAGGAACACGGGTTACCTGAATAGGGTTGTGAACCGAAAGAAAATGTAAATGAGAGGGGTAATTTTAGCGGGGAGACTCTGATCAGCACAATACTTCAACTGACAGTACTTCCACAGCTTCTTCTTCAAGCTCGGAAGATACTACATCTGATGATGAGGCAACTCAGGGTGATGCTGATAATGATGATCATAATGATGATCATAATGATGGTGCTGATAATACTGCTCATCATGTGCCTTCACAGAATATTCAAGTGGGAGCAGTTATTGAAAACATTGAAGATATATTTCCTGAAATTTAAGGTCCACAGACTTGCCCAAGTCTACATTCTTTATCCTTCAATGTTGAAGAATTTGATGACAGCTATGATGATCTACATTGTTTTCTGGACGATATTTCAGTAGGAGGAGATGAGGGCGTTCAAGTTGAAAATGTTGAGAGGTTGAGTGAAAGGGAAGGAGAAAAAGATGGTGAGAGTGTGAGTAGAGCTCAAAATGAAGAAAATGCTCCTATCCCAGCTGATACAGTTAGCTGGGCACCCACATCTGCTATCGACATTCATTCGTTGAATGTTGGTATTGAAACAGACATAGCTATCCCAGCTATGCATTTGCACACCCCTCCCAGCCACTCAACTGCTTCTCAACAAGCAGTTGTTTCATCTTCTCACGGGGACTTAGTATATAATCTACCTACTTCTCATTCAGAGAATGTGAATATTGAAGATAGTAGGCCTCTGCCCCAGCCTTCGACATCGATTTTATGCACCTTGAGTCTAGAGCCGATACACTTAGGTACACACGAGTCGAGAGCATATGTTGCTCAAATTGCAGTTCTTAGTGAACTTGCCGGAATGACCAAAGTGGAGTCTATTGACTTACCACTAGGACAGGTCGGAAGTCCTACTAGTGCTAATATCATGCCAACACTGAACGTAGGCACAACAGTTTTTTCAACTGTTGTTACAACTAGTAATCTAAGTGATCCAGGTGTGAGTTTACCCGACTTTGTGTCAAGGGAGTATTAAAGGTTGTTCAGGATCACATGGAAGCTCAAATTCTTAGTCTAAAGAGAATGATGAAAGGAAAGGAGCCGATAGTTGATGAACAACCGTTTGTGCCGTCACCACCGCCTGTGCCTGAACCTCCAAGGGCACAAGAACAATCGGTGGATGAGCTTAAATCTTGTTATATGCAAAACTTATGTCTTCTCAGAATCCAGATACGGCTGATGCAGACTTGGTTGGGCTCCTTCGACAACTTGTAGATGAAAACCCAACTGTTCGGGCCTCAGAGTTTTTGGCCTTCCAATATGTAGTTGCTGCTAATTTCTCAAAAGTTAGCAAGATAATTACATCTAACACTCAAGTTTTGAAGAATTCTATTGATGCCCTATCCGAAAGGGTATCGATCTTAGAAGATACGTGTCGCGCTCAAGCCACCTCCTTAAAACGAAGGCATGATGATCCGGATGATCCTGATAATCATGACGGGGAGAGAAAAAGACAGAGGCTGGCTGAGTCGTCTGTTCATGTTGAAAGTGTTGAAAGGGAGCCAGATTCTGAAGCGGCTAATGTTGAAAGTCTTGTTCCAGAAAGAACAAGGGAAAGGACTACAGGCCAGGTAATTGTTAAAGAGGAAACAACCATGGAGACAAATCCTATGATCGAGCCAATGGTTGAAAAGCCGACGGACTCCACAGTATAGACAAGGTTGCTTTTCAATTTGTCTGCCAATGTGGGCTTTAATGAAGCTTTTTCTAAAGAATTGGGTGGAGTTCAAGACTTTGGTGAAGACATTGATAATATTGATGAATCATCTAGAATATACTTTGACTTTGAAGCTGACATCAATGAAGATGACCTGATCTTTCCATTCCAGGGTGATCATCAGATTCCTTCTGAACCTTCCACCGCAGTTGATCATGGTGCTTCAGAAACTCCGAAAACGACATATGATCCTATATAAATATTTACTAAGAATTACGTGCCGTTTGCAATACGAGCTAATGTTCCAGGTTATGACAGAGGACGAATTAGAGAACCTTACCTGGAAGACATCTATTTTGGCATCTTTCTTCGGCATCGCAAAGCTCTTAGCGCAGATAAAATTCGTGGGATTCACAAAGAAACCCGAGAATATCGTTTGGAATATAAGCATTTTCTCAATGTGAAGCGTCTTCCAATAAGCCAAGTATGGACCAGACATCGCATTGTGTCTATCAAACAAATTGATGCCAATAAACTTCTTAGAGTTTGGTATCCAGTGTTTACAGTTACAAGACAGGATGGACGGGTCTGGACGTTCAGCGAAGCTGACTTCTCGAATCTCTATTTAGAAGATCTGGAGCATATGTATCACGAACTACGAAATCTTACTGTAAGAAGAGAATGAGCAGTTATTGCTCTTGAAGCTATCAAGAGATATATGAAGAGTCATGTCAAAGTATCGATGGTTCTAGATATACAAATGGGTCTTGAAGATAACCAGAAGATCGTTAATTTGAAAAGACCAGATCAAGAAGTTGAAGATATTGAAGGCTATCCTCTTTACATTATTCTTGAAGATCCAGAGTTTGGTGTGATCTATGATGCTGAAGGTCGGATAAAGAAGTTTATGAGATTCAGTAAGCTGAACAAGTACAGTGACGGTACTATAAGGATGGTACGTCGGGAGCTAGAGAAGATTAAAGCTGACAATGATAAAGCCGCAAAATCGGAGAGAATGAGTCCGAAGGAGAGGTATCTTCTAATTAATGCTCTGAAGCTACTAGATGACAAGTTGCAATACCGGAGTGCTTTAAGGAGGCTTGAGACACTTCTTGGGCTTAGAAAGTCAAGATTCACAATGTCTCGAACTTGAATCCAAGGGGGAGATTGTTGGGTTCAAGATTGTGCTAAAATGTTGTATTCAAGTTCTCTCATTTTGTAATAGTTAGCTTTACTACTTTCTTAGTATAAATAGATTTTTAGTAGCTTAATTGTAGTTAGTTCATGCTAATCATTTTGTAATTCTCACTCAAGAAATATCATTTCTAAGCTTGGTGAAAATCTCTATCTCCTCTCAATTGTGTTCTTAAAGATTTGTCTGATTTGTATGATAATTGGGATTCACAATTTACTACCGTGTTTCCTCTACGAATGAAAAACTCATAAAACAATGAACATGGAAGATCAAGATTAAAAAAAATAAATATATCAATATTATAAATGCATATTTTTTGAGATTTTATGATTTGTAATTTCCCATTAATTGTGTGGGAGTTATATGGCAAATCAATTTACTGAATTACCCTTGTAATTAAATTCTGAACATGATAGAAATCTAATAGAAGAATAAAATTTGATTGGTTGACATGATTTGCAAAGTTAATACAAATTTTTTTGTTAACATTTGATCTTACATCTCCCCCCTCTCTCTCTCTCTCTCTCTCTCTATATATATATAGAGAGAGAGAGAGAGGGGGGAGATGTAAGATCAAATGTTAACAAAAAAAWTTGTATTAACTTTGCAAATCATGTCAACCAATCAAATTTTATTCTTCTATTAGATTTCTATCATGTTCAGAATTTAATTACAAGGGTAATTCAGTAAATTGATTTGCCATATAACTCCCACACAATTAATGGGAAATTACAAATATATATATATAACTCCCCCCCCCCTCTCTCTCTCTCTCTCTCTATATATATATATATATATAGGGTCTCCTTCAAGAGAGAACTGACTAGTTTGTGGTAACTGTGAGATCCAATCTCAACCACAATTCAATAGATAAATTAGGAAATTTATAATTTTGGTGATTTTGAATTAAAATTTTATTGCAAAGACATTTTAGGTATTTTCTCTCCTCTCTTTTCTCTCCATCCCCCGTCCTCCGGAAATACCACTGTGATACCTAAAATATTGACTCTATTAAACAAAAGACACAGTGTGATACCCAAGCATATATAAGATGCATTGTGATACCACTGTGTTACATCTCCGATCGAGTACACAAACGACCTCAGTGTGATACCCAAACACATATAAGATGCATTGTGATAACATTGTGGTATCACCGGAGGAGGGTGGCTGGAGGACGGAGGAGGAGAGAGGTGAGTTTTAAAATACTTAAAATGTCCTTGTATTAAAATTTTAATTCAAAGTTACCAAAATTTTAAATTTCCTAATTTATCTATTGATTTGTAGTTAAGATTGGACCTCATGGTTACCACAAACTAATTAGTTCTCATTTGATTAGACTCATATATATATATAAGGAAAGATGGGACGAGATTGATACATTACTAGACTACCTGGTGTCAAATTGAAACCCTAAAACCTTCCGCTATTTTTTCAACTGCGTACCCCACTCTCACCCGTTTTGTCAAGTAACCGCAAGAGTACGAAACACAACTCAAGTGATATAATAAATTTAACATTATAATACCTATGTGTCGTTTAACATAACTAAAAATTAAATGTTTATAGAAGATCAACTAGTAAACATGCCTTAATACAAGTATATTTCGAAGGATTTATATTTCTTTGACACGTTCTTCTTGTGGATATATTGTGGAAGTGTTGGTTGCATACCTCAAAGACGGATAAAGACCAAACCTGGTAGAGACTTGAAATGAGTCTTTGTGATTCTATAAAGACAAATGAAAATAGACAGATATTTTATTTACCTTAGATATATAAACCTAACAAAACAAAATAGAAGTATAAAATTAGACATCATATAGCTTTTTGTTAATTTTTCACATTAAATATCTTTCACTCCCAATCTCAGATGAATTTCACTGATTTTATGAAATGTAAGAGTACTTCCAAACAAAGTTATTATTAATGTTGATGCCATTGATTTGGTCCACAAGATAGATCTTATATTAGAATGCTACAAATTGTCAATCCATGTCTTAAAACCAAATGTTGCAATCTCATAGTATAGAGAAAGTACCTTGTTATGATGCCTTTTAAGCCGATGCAGACAAAACTCTTTAATGATGTTAAAATCCTAGCATAACTACCTTTAGTTGCTTTTCAGCTAGAGGATGATTCTGATTCACCTTGTTGGGCTCTTCTGCAAATTGAAAAAAAAGTCATGAAAATGTAATTAGCTAAAGAATAATAAACAGTGCTTTGAATATGGTTCACTTTCAAAATTCTAGATAAGAAACTGTTAGTCCCGAAGGGCAAGGCAATAAGCAGAAAGTAATTGTAGAAGGGGGGGTTGAATACAATTACACAGATTTTTTCAACTTTTTTAATTCTTATTGATTTATATCAAGAATTAATACACACAGAAAAACAAAAGATTGTTGCGGAAGA
This sequence comes from Cynara cardunculus var. scolymus, assembly GCF_001531365.2. Classification (NCBI taxonomy): domain Eukaryota; kingdom Viridiplantae; phylum Streptophyta; class Magnoliopsida; order Asterales; family Asteraceae; genus Cynara; species Cynara cardunculus. The sequence continues at coordinate 14,402,559 of NC_037537.1, read as the reverse complement.
TAGGAAAGGAAAACCTAACCTAAACAATCTT
>NC_037537.1:14394682-14402428 GCF_001531365.2 Cynara cardunculus var. scolymus | reverse complement strand
GCTCTGGTCAATACAACCAGAGGCTCTGGTCCTCTTCACAGAGGCTCTGGTTCAGGTGTCTTCACAGAGGCTCTGGTGAATCTTCCAGAGGCTCTGGTTCTGCTTACAGAGGCTCTGGTCCTGCTTACAGAGGCTCTGGTCGTTCATACTTGGTCGATTTAGCACAGCGGCTGGTGTTTTTCTAGACTTAGACGTTTTGGCACAGTAGCATCTTCAAATGTTCCATCTTTAGCCCCGATTGCTTAATAAAACTTTTTGAGATAATTATTAGGATCAATTTGATGCTAACAGCTGGTGGACCAACCTTGGCGGCAGAAGGACACTTACTGCAATATGTGTAGTTTCACCACAGTGTTTACACTTCCTATTGCTGAAGGTAGCTATAGGGCCAGGAAGTACCAGATTTGAAGAGTGACCAGCTCCAAGGATTCCCTTCTCATTAGTTCTAGAAGGAACTTTTGAGGATTTAGAGTCCTTAGGTGAAGCATTCACCTTGAGCTGAAACTTCGATTTCTGAGAAGATTCAGATTTCTTAGTCCCTGAAGAAGAAGAAGGTTTACAAGCTAAAGGAATAGATTTAGATATATTTGACTTGTTGTTAGTCTTCTTGGGAAGAGGTGTTATGACAATGGATTTACCCTTGTCTTTGCAACCTGAACTCGAAGGAGTTTCGTCAAGATGACTCTCAGTGAAAGAAGACTGAGAGGAAGAAATATTAGGAATGGAAGAGACAAAGGTACCAAACTTGAACATAGACCTGTCAGTGACACTGTCTTCCTGATCATAGGAGATTCCTAGACCAATATTTATCTTGGCAGGGATCTGAGCGTTAATGATCTCTGAGGCCTTGGCAGAGGCTTTGCGCCATTCTTTTATGGTAGCCTTCTCAGCATTGAGTTCAACAATTGCTTGCTCATGCTCAGCTATAGCCTGTTCTTCGACAGTGATGGTTTGGTTTACAATGACCTAATCCTTAATATTTTCTTCAACCTTAGTCAGATCTTTGATCTTTGAATGACAAATCTTCAACTGTTCTTGAAGATCAAGATTAAACAATTCTGCTTTAGACTTGTCATTAAGGGCATTGTAAAGGTCCACCGTCAGCGTGTCTAATGTTGATCTAGAAGAAGAAGAGGGTTCATTCAAGAGACCTACTTGAGTAGGTGAGGATGATGAGGGATCATTAGAAGTTGATGTCTCTGAAGCTTCTTCTTTGACATCTTTGGCCATTAAGCAAAGATCGGCCGTATCTTCCTTATCAGATGAATCAGCCGAGTCATGCTCTTCAGCGACAAGACCCTTGGTCTTTCACTGGAAGTTCTTCATCTTCTTATACTTCTCCTTCAACGTTAGGTATTTATCGTCCTTAGATATGAAGAAGGATGGGGTTTTTGAAGATGGCATCACAACCTTCTTAGACCTGCATTCACCAGCAAAGTGACCCTTGCAGTGACAGTTGTAGCAGATCGTTGAATCCTTGTCTATCTTATCAGACTTTGGCTTTTCCTTTATGGTCAGCGAAGGATATCTGAGGAAGTCTTTTTTATTGGTGAATCTTCTAAAGGATTTAGTTAATGGCGCCAATGATTCATCAAAATCTGCGATATCAGATTATAATAAATCCTCAGAGTTAGTAGCATCTAACTTAGTAATGACAACAGGAGGAAGAGAAGAAGAAGCTGAAGATGGGATTTCAGCTGAAGCAACTTCAGAGATTAGAACTAAAGGAGAGCTCTTCATTTCCCTGGAATCTTTAATCAGATTTCTTTTTAGTTGACGAGACTGCTCACGATTAAGCAGTATCCCATAAAGAGTGCTGAGAGAGAGAGAGGACATGTCATTGGACATCTTGAGAAACATGGAATAAGTATAAAAAAAGACTCAGGAAAACATTCTAGAAACTTCGTCAAAGTTTCCGAGTTAGATTATTCCCTGCCTGCAGTCCTTAAATCTATAAGAAGACAATTAAAGCGTTGATGTACTTCAGACAAAGTTTCAGTCTTTCCACAGAGAAAGCTTTATATTATCTTACTAGATTAATCTTACTAAATTCTTGAACCTGAGAGGTTCCTTCATATTGAACACATAAAGTGTCCCACATGGCTTTAGAGGTTATAACTTTCATCACAGAATGATAAACCTCATTGGGAAAAGACATAGCTATTATAGACCTCGCACGAGTGTCTATAAATATCTTCTTCTTATCTTCATCACTCCATTGATGAGGGAGCTTTGGAATCTGCCGTTCAGGAATCACGGCAGTCGTAGCTATTTCAGGAACAACCGGAGAAATAGCATATGAAACATATGATCCATTTTCTATATAGTGTGGAATTTCAGGATCCACACCTTCTAGAAAGAGGGACATCCGATTTTTCCAAAGACTAAAGTTGTCTTGGATAAAACGGGGTGGTTTGGCAAGAGAGCCATTATGTTGAAAGTGTGTGTTTGTGTTTTGTGAAGCCATTTGAAAGCTGTAAGATTATCTATTGAAAAAGATAATATAATGCAGAAAAACAACTAAACAACAAGAATAGAGAATACATTGTTCTGATACCACTTGTTGGTTCCGTTAGGGTCTACAAGATGTGTATAACAGTTTGTACAAGTGGGGGGGATGAATATAAACACAGTAAAATTTTCAAATTTAAAATATATATTGATAAAAAAAGATCAATACAGATTTTACAAGATTGTTTGCGAAAAGATAAGGTAAAAATAACCTATCTAAAAAATCTAAGCTACACACTAGTTCTTAGCAAATAGAGAAAAGATTTGCTGTAAAAGACTTAGAAGGAAATAAGTTCTTTCTGGGTAAGAACTATTACAATAGTAAAAAGGGATTCTAACTTGCTTTTGAAGATAAGCGTATTGTGTTCTTAGATGTGTGTTCTTTTACTTATGAACGTAAGTTAGGGTTCAAGAGTAAGTATTGAGTATCTCTGCATAGATATAGAACACATCTATTTATACCCATTGCATTAAATGCAATGGAGTAGGGTTTGAACACGTGTCAAGCCTTTAGAGAAAGACTAGTCCTTTGCTACAGTGAATAGTACAAAAGCCTATTCATGAGGAGACATCTTTTCATAAAGTTGGTGGGTAGTAGAATCAACTAATCGGCTCCGTACCGTACTATACTTTAGAAAGGGTATGTGTTTATCCTTTGTGTGTATAAGGACAAGACAAAAACAATCATGCTAAAAAAGCTTATTTTGATCGTTGAATGCTAGAATAACCTGAAGGTCTCTTCAGCATTTGCTGAGACTTGGGCAGTCTTCACACATGTGTAGACCAGGTTGTAATCACTGAATACCACTTCAAATCACATACTCACCATCTCTAATCTTCAGTTTCAGTCTTCGACTTTCGCTGAAGGTTCTTTGGTGTGAGTTTTGTCTTCTTGAAGTATCGCTGTCGCTGATGGATTTACATTACATGTTCTCAATGATCACTAAACAAACTCAGTGATGATCGCTGAAACTGAAAGACAGAAACATAAATATTTCGTATAAGGTAAAAGGGATTATCATCAAATCATTGAGAGAGAGGATCAACACACCCAACGAGGGATAGTCAGCGAATACTATCTCCCCGAAGGCAACGAGTACGTCAGCATACGTATTTCCAGTCCCAATATCGTCGCTAGTTCTTGCCCCAATGTGGAACGTCCTGTTCACATTGGTGAACCGCGCCCTCACTAGCAAGATTGGGAGCCTAGACATGTGCTCGATGAACATTCTCTAGATAGTCTACGGGATCTTCTTAGATCTCCCACTCGACTACTTATTCATCCAATACATGGAGTTCAAGACGGTCGTGGCAAAGAAGACCCTTGACGTCTCCAAGGGAAAGGACTTGACAACTGTGCTCTTTCCCTATTTTCTAGACCTTCTCCTAAGGCCTAGTCTCGAAGAGAAGAATGTTGATGTCTCTACCTTTCCTATGCACAAGGTATACGTGCTCTCTACCTATAGGCCAACTCTACACAAAGATGGCTACCCAGCAGAGCGACCCATCCCAACAAAGCTGGTCACCTACATGAAGACGAGGGAGGTGCAGAGAGCTTACAGACGTGTATGCTAGGCACTAGAACTAGTTCCTCAAACCCCGAAATGAATAGGCGCACCCAAGAGGGAAGGGAAGCAAAAAGACCAGTTGATGAGAGGGAGGGGCATGTAGGAAAAGCCCAGAAAAAGAACGAGAGGGAACAGGAACAGAGAGAGAGGGAGAGAGAGTTAAAGAGGAAGAGGAAGGAAGAAAATAAAAAGGAAGAAGAGGCGACCAAGAAAGCCAAGGATGCCCAAATACAGAGGGAAAAGGCAAAAAGAGAGAAAAGAGAGAGAGAAGAGAGGGAGAAGAAGAAAATAGATGAGAGAGCAAAAAGGGAAGAGGAAGAGAAGAAGAAGAAGAAGAGAGAGAGAGAGAGAGAGAGAGAGAGAGAGGTGTCTTTACGACAACAAACAGAACATTCATCAAGTTCTGACGCAGAGAGCTCGGAAAGAGAGGAGGATGAGAGTGAGGAAGAGATCTCGCCCGAGGAGAGCTCTGAAGGTAACGATGGAGAGGATGGAGGCGCTACTCTGGCTCAAGAAGAGCCAGGGCAGGCTAGGATACGAAGTAGGCACACTTATATTCATAACACAACTCCCAGTGCAAGCACACAACCTGATCCAGTTGGTCGAGCAACAAGGATCATTGAAATAGAGGTGTACACCTCAAACCCTCACCTTCCCACCCAACTAGAGGTCGCATCTGCCTCTGTCCATCTAAGCCAAAGAGAATCCACATCCCATGATTCATCCTCTCAAAAGGATGAATCCTTTGAAAAGATAAGTGGCATGTCTCCCCATGCCACGCCACTCTCCTCTGCAGAGGAATTTGTTTTCTCTGCACTAGTCTCTTCCCTACGTTGTTCAGAGTAGGGGTTAGGTGCACATGGCTTGGAGACTCTCAATAAGTCTCTAAGTTCACTCAGCGAAGGCTCTTCATTTGACTCTGAATCTGGTGAGGATGTTCCTCTTGATAGAACAACTATAGTGCCTTCTGTTGGTGATTATAGTAAAAAAGAACATATAAAAGTATCTAAAAATGCAGCGAAAATAATCACCAAAACCGGATCAACGTATTGCCAAAAGATTAAATGATAAAACAAATAACGATATACCTTTGTAGCGTGATTTGTAGATGAAAGACCGTGTTCACTTGCAAGGCTTTGAAACCAAGTATTATAGAGAGAATATCTCTAGAGTAGTCCACAGTACACGTCCTCGATCACCACCAGATGCTAGTTCTCTAAGAAGATGAAAAACCGAAAAACCCTAGGAAACCCTAGGGTGCGCGCCGTATTTAGAGAGAGAGAGAGGAGGAGGAAGAGGAGTTATTTTTAATTAGGTTAATAACTATATTTATATAGGATTAACCCTAATGCTTCCTTGGGCTTTTCCTTCTAACTCTTCATGGGCTTAGGATTTAATTAATTATAATGGGCTTGCGATTAACTTACTCCAATCCCAAATTATTAAGTCATACTTAATGATTAGGTCCATGTAAATACCTCACGTTACTAACATAATATATATAATGTAAATACAATAAATACATTATATTAAATGATGTCTCAGTGTATATGTGTGTAACCCTATAGGCTCACGTGTGTCTAGCCATATAATTATTTATTATGACACAAGCATATTCCAACGGCTCCCACTTGCACACGTCATAAAAACTAGTAATTATACAAGCAAAGGTTAGCGTCTAGCAACATGCCAATGCCCCTAGAGACACATGAGGTGAGTTTCTTGAACGTCTCATTTTAAAAGGTTTATTAATCAGTCATCCCTTTGTTGCAGATACCTTATTGAATTTTAGACATGGATCATATGTCATTCTAATCATTCAATGATTTTGTTTCTCGATCTGGGTATTGAAATAGATTACCAAATTAATCAAGCATCATCTCAATTACATTTGGGTATGGCCATACAAACATCTATTCAACTCATCGAGGGGCCCAGTAGTATCTAACTCCATTACTTGTAGAGGAACAAATCCTATTTTGACTGCACGTGTCTATCTTATGCTTCCCATCGTTCCTGAAGATGGTTTTATAACAGCCTTATTCAGGACAACGTTTAACCATATCAAAAAAACGACATTTCACTCAGACAAAAACCTGCTTGCATCTCAAGTCTAAGGATGAGTGACATAACCTTTTGCAAGATTCACTGTTGACGTTGATCCATGTAGTGAATTCTCGTAGGTTGGGTCAGTCCAATGTTCATCACCAATGAACAACATGTGAGTTTGGTGGCATCATCATTAATATTCATTCTCCAATGAATATCACCAATACACTCACATTTGCCTTAACTCGATAATACTCCTGTATTATCAACTGACAATGGACAATTTAGAATATATTAATTATACATGGATTAAGCATGCAAATATAGAACACATTTGATATAAATGAAAACGATCATACCTAGTACATCAATTCATTATAAAATAAAAATTGTTTAATGTTTCAATTATTCAAATACTAAACAGATCTACATGATACTACTAGCTGGTCGAAGCCCAATGTTCCTGGCATGCTCGATGTGTGTGGCATAAGACATTGGCTTCGTAAAAGGGTCAGCTAGGTTGTTATCTGTGTGAACCTTTAGAAGGAAAATTTCACCTGTCTCGATGACTTCTCGAATATAGTGAACCTTCCTGAGAAAGTGTTTACCGCCCTTTTGAACTCCAGGTTCATTGGCTATGATAATGCACCAGAATTATCGCAGTACATATCCATGGGTTTTTCATTACTAGGGACAACACCAAGCCCATAAATGAATTTCCGTATCCGAATAGCCTCCATTGCAGCCTCAGAAGCAGCTATGTATTCAACTTCTATAGAAGACATTGTAGTAGTGCTTTGCTTAGCACTCTTCCAGTCAACAGTGCCTCCGTTCATGATGAAAACGTATCCAGTATGAGATTGATTATCATCTCGATCTATTTCAAAACCAGCATCAGTGTAGCAAGTAACACTAAGCTCTCATTCAGTGTCTCCACCATAAACGAGGAACATATATTTTGTATTTCGAAGATACTTCAATATGTTCTTAACAACAGTCCAGTGACCTTCTCCTAGATTCTGTTGGTATCTACTCGTAAGGTTCTGAGAGAACGCCACATCAGGTCTAGTGCAGCTCACTGCATACATGATGGACCCCACTGCCGAAGCATAAGGGATTCCCTTCATTCGCTTCACCTCAACAGGTGTGGAGGGTCCTTGAGTTTTACTCAAGTTTACATTGTGTTTCATTGGAAGACTTCCTCGTTTGGAAGCATCCATTCTAAACCTTTTTAGAATTTTGTTAATGTATGCACTTTGACTTAGACCAATTAACCGCTTTGATCTATCCCTATAGATCTTGATTCCAAGGATGTATGCCGCTTCCCCTAAATCTTTCATGGGAAAACATTTTCCAAGCCAGGATTTGACATCTTGTAGCATTGGAATCTTGTTCCCTATGAGCAATATGTCATCAACATATAGGATTAGAAAAATGACAATGCTCCCACTAGCTCTCATATATACACATGGCTCATCAGAATTTTGAGTGAAACCATACGTTTTGATTTCCTTATCAAACCTTTTATTCCAACTTCTGGATGCTTGCTTCAATCCATAAATCGATCTTTGAAGCTTGCATACTTTCTTGGGATGTCTCGGATTTACAAAACCCTCGG
>NC_037537.1:14391950-14394007 GCF_001531365.2 Cynara cardunculus var. scolymus | reverse complement strand
GAAAAAGAATTACAATACTGAAAGAATTAAAAGATAGTGCAGGCCTACACTATTACAAGAGATTACTCCACAGCAGAGTTTGGAAAATCGTCTACGAAATATTGCAGGTCAGACTTGACAGTCTTGTAGACTTTGAAAATCCATTCTCTGAAGGAGACTTGTATCTTGATTGTTTTCAGAAGGTTGGTCACTTCATCCGCCCTTATATGCCCTCTCTGCACCTCTGTCACCACTAAGTTGAACACCCACTCGAGAGACTCTGTGGAATATTTGTGCGTCTCTTTTGGATCGAACAACCTTAGAATCTCATCCTTGTCCAGGAACACAAACCCAAAGATGGGATTATGGATAATGGTGTTGGGATGAAATCTAAGCAGCCAACTTGGTCTGTTCTTTGGAGGAGAAATTTTTAGATCTGTAGAATTTGACTTGAGCGCGCATCACCTCAATCAACCTTCTGAGAGAAATCGAATATGTTGACCTCCTCTCCATGTATTTGTTCAAGATCTTGTGTAAGAATATTAGGTCAAATACACAGAGGTTGTGGAGGTCAGCATCTGTGAAAGTATATAGGTTGCCATCATCCCTTTTTACCACGTACTGAGTGTATAGCACGGTCTTCTTTAGCATAATACGCGGAGAAATGGTTTCAAGTGAAGTAATCACATGCTCTGAGAAGACCTGCTCTGGTGGCCTTGTGAGTTTTGAGAAGTGGAACTTTGCAATGGCAGAGGGCATTCCTGTAAGCTCTGGGTCATAAGGGGGCTCTGTGTCCACGGCTGAGTAACGCCACCACAGAATCTCCTCAACAGTGGTTACGGGATCTGTGCACACCTTCTGCGTAGGAATCTTGTTCATAGATCCAAGGATCTCAGATACCCTCCCCACCGTGGCAGATTCTGGTGTTCTGGATTCTTCTTCTAGTATAGGCCTCTGGGTAGACCTTTCTGGTAGGATAGGCTTGACAGTTCCGACCAGAGCGTCAAACGTACCCGTGGACGTTTCTTCTGGTATCTTTGCAAGTTTGGAAGAAGAGCCTTCTCCAACTCTAGGGATGGGGGCTCTGCCCTTTCTCGCCTGTGCCTCTGCCAAAGAAGCCTTTAGTGCTTGAACAAGATCAGGGTCATCATATTCTTCTTCATTGATCTCCTCCACCATGTCAGAGCTTGACTCCTTCTGTGGCGACTCCTCTACTTCTTTACCCTTGCCTCTCCCCTTAGGCTCTGGAGATTTGTCTTTTGAGAATAGGGCAACAGCAGAGTCCACTATTTTTAGTGGTTTGGCAGAGGTTATCTTCTTTGGTTCTGTCTTTTTTCCCCCTCATGACGATCAGGGTCATCACCTTCCTGATCATCATGGATTTTAGTGGTCTGTGTCTTGCATGTAGTTAGGGGAGCCTTCTTCAATCGCCTTAGAATTTTGGAAGCCGCCTTCTTCATATTTTCAATGACCATCTCAGCATTCATAGAGGCATTGTTGATATCCATCTTTATGGCCCATTTCATTTTAGAGACGCATCGATAGATTTCATTTCTGAAGTTGTGACCCTCTGCGACGAGTTTCTTTGTGTAGTCTCTTATTGATTCATTGATTGCTCGGGCTTCCTTGAGAATATGGTCATAGTATTTCCGCACGGTCTCTCCAAGGGCTTCAACCATTGCGTCTAGCTCTCTGCAAGTGGCTAGATGGTTAATGTTAACCCTAGAGGATGAAGAATCGATGCCATAAGTGACCGCAGAGGAAAACATCTCTTTGATCTCATCCTTGAAGGCAGAATAGTCTGTGTAGCCGGCGGAAATAAAGTCCATAGCATATTGGGCGGCAACCTCGGTTAATTTTGCTTTGAGCGTGTGGATTAAAGAGGGGTTGAGAGACAGGGCACTGAAAGCTTCTGTGAGGTCGTCTTTGTTGAGGACAGAGCTCTGAAGGGTTGATACGGTCGCCTTGAGCTCAGAAGTTGTGGAAGTCAACTCCTTCAGAGCCTCTGTTAGAGGGTAAAAGTCTCTATCGCCGGTTGGGAGGAGAACAAGCTTTTCAACTCATCCATCCTCTTGAAT
>NC_037537.1:14389380-14391245 GCF_001531365.2 Cynara cardunculus var. scolymus | reverse complement strand
TCGTCTAGAACGACTTCTGTCCCCAAATCTGCCACCTATGTGGGCGCTTTAAACCCTTGTTGGATGTGGAAGATTACATCGTGTATTTGCTCTGTTGGGGACTCTTCTTGAACAATCTTGCGCAACCTTCTCCGCTTAGGAGCAGCCTCTGCTGGTCTTTTTTGGATTGCAGCCTCTGTGACCTCAACCTCTGCGGGTTGGGCCTTCTTCGATTTCTTCTTTTTCGGCTTTTGCAGAGGACTTCTTGGACCCTCTTCTTCTGTGGGTCTCTTCTTCCCTTTCTTTTTCTCAGAAGAGTCAACATCCTTCTGAGTCTTCTTTATCTTCTTTTGTTTTTGTGGGGGACTTACTACCTTTGGTCTGTCCTCACTCATCTCCCTAGCCTCTGTTGGTTCCTCCCTTCTTCTCACCCCTTTGAGTAGCACACTTCTTTTTTATTAAGCCCACCATGTCATCGAAGATAAGTTGCGCGTAATCAAGGGGCAGATTGAAGTAGATACCATATACAATGGAAAGCATGGCATGTGAAGGTTGGTCATGGCTGCCGACCTTCCCTGTTAGACAGCAATTTATTATCGAGAACAGAGTGTTCCAAATTAGGGGAAGGCCCTTCCTTTTGAATTCAGTCCTTTTAACGATTTTTATCTTTGCTGTGTAGGCATGAAATTCAAGAAACTCTATTAATTCGGCGTCTGTAGGAAATGGAGCGAAGGAATCCAAATTCAGATTTTCCAAGGAAGGTAGATGTAGGGCTGTGCGCAGGGTATTCACATTCAATTCCATTGGAACAAGCGATTTGACAGTAGGGTGTGAAGCATAACCTACTATGCTTAATCCAGAATTATCCAGGGTAGTAATATATGAACTTAGCAAAAATTGGGTAATATAGGTTTCTGGGGTAGGTTTAGTTGCTGTGAGAGCATAATATATAGGGTGATTTCGAAGGATTTTGATAAAAGGATATGTGTATTCAGGGAAGCCAGATGGTGAGGGAGGGAAATAATAGTTATTGGGTTTCTTTACAAGTACCACTCTCTCATATCGATTTTGAAAGAACGATAGGGCATGAGAAGTGAGTGCTTGTGATTGATTTACTTCGTTGTCGCTAAGGTTGTGTTCAGATTGAGCGGAGGCGGATGAACTTGAAGACATTGTTGCAGGTTTTGGAAAGCTTGAAATTTTGCAGGTTGGAGATTTTAGAGAAATGAAGGGGTTTATGTTGGGGGGAAGGGTATTTATAGTGAGGAATTTGAAAGCGAACCGTTTATTTGGTGAAAAATCGTGATGAGTGGCTTTTGATAGGGACGAATCAAAAATATGACATGCGGTGTTGGGAAGATGCACGATTGATGACGTGCGCCCCCGTTTCTGACACGCACGTGATCTGTTTTAACCCTTATCCACAGAACCACTCGCACCATATCAATAATACAAAACTATAGAAGAGAGTTCTGTCAGAGGCCTAAGGGTAACAGAGCCTCTGTGATATGTGCAGGGCCTTCTAACATGTTACGCCTTTATTTACCTAAACGGTTTGAAAATCCTCAGAGAGATGAGTABTTGCTCAGTTCAGACCCACATAGCCTCTGTTAGAAGCACCAAAGGTTCTGATGAGTTGACCTCTGAGATCAAGATACTTCAAAAGTTTTGGCACCTTCTGAGGTTTTGGTTTTCAATACAAAAAGTCCCCCTATGAGCCAGCTTCCACGGCTCCCCCTCGAACTAAAAACCAATGTTAAAAATCCTAAGAAGAAGTATCGACAGAGGATCCGTTCAAAGAGCCTCTGAGAATTATCACAGAGGATCTGTGAAAAGACTTMTGTGATGAAAAAACATTTTGCTTCTTCAAAAGGTTTTATTCTTTT
>NC_037537.1:14374823-14389280 GCF_001531365.2 Cynara cardunculus var. scolymus | reverse complement strand
CAAAACCAGATTAAGTAGATTTTGGTACCCAAATGAATTTGGGTCCTATTATGTTAGTATTGGGTTGGGGTATGTTGTAATTTCCAAACCATTTATTTCTATAAGATATTTTCCTTTCAGCACTATGAACAAGATGATTATATACATAATATGATTCATGCCAGTTATTATAATCATACATGTTCTTACCTTTCCATTTGTTTTGATAGCTGTTATCTCCATGCCACCTGTTGAACCTTTTGTTATTGACAAAATTATTGGTTCTGCATGTTGAGCACATAATCCTTCCCTTGCTAAGATTGATCAGATCATTAGTGGATCTCACAATGCAAGGAAGATTGTTAGTAACAACAGGTGTATGAGATAAAACAAATTCAGACTTATTAACCCAAATGCTTTTAACCTTTGAAGAGTAATTGGGTGATCCAATGACATATCCTTGATAATACTGATTGGAAGAACGAGAATTGTTCTTAGAAACAGTAGATTTAGGACTACTTGAATAACTGTTCGAATTGGAACAATCATAAAAGCTGGTTTTACACTGTGATTGAGAACCAGTTGGGCTTTTATCACAGGGAAAGTCTTTGACTTTTTGTAAAAGATGGTCTCTTTCAACAGTAACTAAATCATATTTCTTTTTTAGATCAGTTCTCATGTTCAATTCAGTTTCAAGGTCTGTCTTTAGATCAGACAATTTCTTTGAAGTATCCAAAAACTTACTTTCTAATTCCTTCTTTGACTTTTCAAAAAATCTCCGTTCTTTCTCAAATTTTTTCTCTCTTCGTTTGAACTTCCCTTCTCATTTTCTGAAGCAATGTCAAGCCATTTTTTTTCTCTATAAGCTCTTTGGCAATTGCAACATTTTTCTTGACAATGTTTTTCTTTTCAAGAACAAACACTCTCTTCTCTTCATCTAATTCTTTCTTCTTCTGAACAATGCTGTCCGACAATTCCAAATTCTTTCTTTGACATTCTTCTTCATACTCTTTCTTCTCTTTATCAAACTTGATCGTTCCAAGATGATAAGTTGTTCAAAATCTGAAATTTGATTTAAAAGAAATTTAGCGTTCAGCTCAAGAGAATTAATCTTATTTTCATAAGATTCACGTTCAGTACAAAATCTTTTCTCAAGTTCAATCACCCTCTTCCTCTCTTTCTCCGTATCTTTCCTTTCAGCAATTAAATCCTTCTCCGCTTTCAAAACCTTTTCTTTCTTTAAATTCAAAAGCTTTCTTAACTCAATCAGATCACTCTCAGACTTATGAGACTTCTCAGTTAAATCCTCTGTCTCTGTATTATTCCTTGGAGAGTTTTTCTCAATTGAAAGTGCACTTCTAACCTCTTTGAGTTTATTGAAAAGATCTTTATTAGTTTTACTCCAAGTCTTCAAATCCTCATCATAATCTTTTCTTACAGAGCTGAGAGTGTTCTCGAGTTTTTCAATTTTATTCTCAAATTCCTTCTCGATTCTTTCATATTCTTTTTATGATCTTTCTTTAAATCTTTGATACATTCCTCATTAGCATAATTCTTAGTCTACATATTTATGTATTTCTCTTTATAGTTCACAATGCTCTTTTCCAGCTCAGCAATCTTCTCTCTCATCTCCTTTAGAATATCTACCATTTACAAAAAATTAATCAGTTATAGGATCTATGCAGTGAAAACAGTAAAAAAAATCAGAAACAGTTAAGCTAAAAAAAAATAGAAAACACAAAAACTGACGAGAATTTAGAAAAACGACGAAGAACTGTCAAAAATAAGTAAAAACAGTCAAAACTGTTGAAAACAGTTAAAAACTGTTCAAAACAGTTAAAGACAGTTAAAACTGATGAAAAACAGTTTACGCGACGGAAAACAGTTCTATGATTCTCAAACAGTTTAAAAAACACAAACATAAACAAATAAACGATATGATCCAAAATTAAAATCTAAACAAAAACTAAACCTCAAAGACTAAAGACACAACAAGACGAAGATGAACCAAGCCCAAAATGAAAATAAATGTCCAAGCCCAAAACAATTGTCCAAGATTTTTTTTACAAATACAGATCAAACAAAATACAATACAAAATTCTAAACTCTGTTCACAGTAAGCTTAGACTTGATCTCAGATACACTATTACACTTCACTTTTCTAACTGCAACTTTTAGCTTCCCTCTAACTGCAGCAGACTTCTGATCCTCCTGTACAGGTAACTTCTGATATTTTTGATTCTTTGCCTCTAATGCTTCAACATCATAAGTCACAGCAATCAGTACATCAACCAATACAAAACAGTAAATCAACAAGGCTGCTATGAGTGATAAAGATGAAACAGGCAATTAAACAAGTCTGAACAAATAACAATAAAGCACCCGACTTGAGCAACTAAGTCAAAAATTAATAACCAAAAATATTTGTTCAACTCACTAACACTGAAATTGAATACACTCCATTCTGCATGTTCTGTGCAAGAACTTCATGCTCTCTAATCAAAACAGCCAGAACTGCAAATTCAAATTTGGAATACCATGAGAAATTTGGCTTCATGTGAAAACCTCCCCTTCAAACATATTGACGCCTGTGATTTATGTTGTTTTAACTTGGTCAAGACTGCAAACAAAACAAACAGCTTCTATCTGGTCAAAATGCTCACTGCTTGGCCAAGAAAATCACTCAAACAGCTCACTTCTCAGCTTGAGATTCAAATCACTCAATACTATCTAACTAAACCGCTTGGACATCTGAGCACTTGTGTGTTATGACAGCAAGCACCTTTGAAGAACAGCTTGAATCCTGCTCACTCAAACACTCACAACAATATATAGAATGAAATCAGCTCAAGTCTATTAAAAACTCACATCATGATATTAGACTGTTTATGACAGAACTGATCAATCACCACAGCCTATTCAACTGCTTCGACTGAGCTGATAACATGCCAGCTGCCAAAATTTCAATCAATCAAGACCAAAAACAAACCAAAATCATCTATTCCAGAATTGTCTTTCTGCTAAAACTACTGCCGAATTAGAATGATACAGATTGAACAAACTAGACAACCCAATACAAAATATGCTTAACAGTGATCAACATTACCTTGTTCCTTGTTAGATCAAAACATGAACAACAAATCAAACATCAATCTAGTTTGATCACTCAAAATGCAGCAAGCTATAGAAACACAATACAGCTGTGCGGCTTGTAAAACAGTAACAATCCTTGAAGTGCAAATACACTTAACACTAGCTTCTTATCTGCTCAAACAACTCATTGCATGGTCCACATGAAGATTAACCACTCTGACTGTTTTAAAATAGTTCAAGACTGCAAACTAAACTGATCAAAATGCTGACAGTTAATATTTCAAACAATTAATATTTGTGTGAAACTACCAGCTGAAGATGAAGCTCAAACCCAGTCAAAGTAGTATGTAAGTGAACCTAATCCGGACAAAGTCTGGTGTGAACACAGCCAAAGAAAATATGGATAGAATGTATCCAAACAAGTTATACAGCCAATATGGAACCACCTATCTCAGAATACTATGAAATCGAACAGATGTTCTTCGATTTTTCTAAATAAAAACAAGAAATTGAGCACTATTCTTTAATCAAGCAGTCTGGTCAAAATCATATAAAAGACCTCAAACAAAGAAAGGTTGCTGTTCGATTGAAATCGAAATTAGGTCAAGAAGCAGGTGATCAAGTTAGACAGAGCAATTTACTTTGAACGATTAAGAATCCAGATGAAATGGATTGAACGATTTAATAAATCGGATAACTCGATGCACAAAAAGCTAAGTCCTAAATCGCTCAACTCCTCTCAAAGCTAAAGTCTTAATCCGCTCAATAAATCGCTCACAACTTAAACAAAGAACCCATCGATTTACCTATCCGGTCACGAGTTGTACGATTTAAACCCTAGTCCGCTCAAGACTAAACTTAAATCGATCAAATATCCGCTCAAGATGTGATTGAAATGTGACCGAATACGCTTAATTTGAGGTACCTGTGACCGAATTCGATGAACCTTGAAGTCTAGCTCAATCAATACCTCTGCGATTTAAACCCTTGTCCGTTCAAGTCTTCAGCGATTTAGACTTAGAAGAATTCCTGTTGAGCAATTTCTTGAGCGATGAGTAATGAAAGATAGAACAAAATCAAGCTGCCTTGTGTGTATCCGCCCAAAGGTTTGAGCAAGAAGACTGTGCGATGAGTGTAAGGCCCAAACAAATCCGGTTGGACTTTTTGAGCGATATACAACCAAAAAGAAAAAAAAATTAAAGAAATAGATCAAAACACTGGTTTTTAAAAAAAATTCAAGAACATGAAAAAAATTCAAAACACAAAAACGATTTAAAAACATGAAATGCAATGATCAAATCATAAAACTTTGTGTTTAACAAATATTCACAATGCAATTACGAGCAATTTGATCATGATTTAAACACAAAAACACGAGATTTTTTTAAAAAATGGATCAAACTCAAAAAAATTAAGAACACTATGAAGAACATAAACAAAAAACGGAAAAAATATCTTCGAAAATTCTTCAAAATCTGATTTCTTTCAACTGATTTCGTGCACAATCCAGCTTTGATACCAATTGTGAGTCCCACTTTAATGATCAATCTTCATGAAAGCTTCATAAACATGGCAGATCTTAGATTTAACTTCCAGAACACAAGATGAACTTTGAGAGAGAAAGTCAAACATTCAAAGGATAGTCAAACTCTCTTATTACGTAATAGATTTACAAATGAGCTTCCTTCTTCTAAATTTACAAAGACATCACCCTATTTATAGGGTCAAACTTCTAAACATAGTCAAAGTTAAACTCCTATATGAGAAAAGTCAAACACGATGACTTTTACAATTATAAACAATATTTAACTTTCAAGACGAATACAATTTAATACTGATTTTCATTCCTAACATGATGATAACCTATGATCCATGAATTTTGAACTCTAAGAAAGTAGGAGAAAACCACATTGCATGTGGAATTTAATCATTAAAAGATGTACTTTGAAAACTGATAGATTTTGTTAGCACTTTTGTTGACTGTATCTTTCAAAATAAAAGTCCAAATGTTCTGATTTTTCTTCTAAAACGTACTTTGATGAGTTATGATTCTTTTCCAACTGGAATAATGTAAAATGAAGAAGTTTTGAACCTTCAAGTGTTTAGAACAAAATAAGTGTGCAACAGCACACTTGTCAGTAGGTAAAACCTACTTCAGACGACCATATCTCTCTGGTTATTCCTCCAAAATGGTTTTTTATAGAACTTATTTTAATGAGTTATCTTTCTAATGCAACTAGTCTCACTAAAAAATATTACGTTTTGAGCCTTCAAGTTCTTGATACAAGATTATGGTGCAAAAAGAGCAATGCGGACAGAATCTTGCATGCATTTTAAAACGGACATATCTCCTTCAAAACTCAATGAAAATGGGTGATTCTTTTCTGGAAGTTAGCCTTATGTGTTGGCTTAAAAATAAAGTTAAAATCACTGAAAAATGATGAGTTTAAACCCCCAAATGGCCGTCACTCGAAGAGTATGCAATATGTCTTGGGGACTGTGTCACTGAAAGTTGTAGGGTAATAATGAGTACCTTAAACCCATCCAAAATTCTTGATATTAGGAAGAAATCTGTTTAACTCATTACTATTGATGATATAAAAATATGGACTCAAAAAGAGTTATGGAAGGTTCCTTTTGACAGTGATTTGTGAGACCAAAAATGTCAGAAACAGAATATACATTCTGTCCAAATGGCAGCTTTATGTGCAAAGGACTTTGATTTTTAAAATGTATAATTTCTGGACTATTTTTAGAGCAAATAATACAAGTATCAACTTTAATTCATAAAAACTCATTGGCATTACATAAGATATAATTTGACTTTATCTTTATCAAGAACCTATAGGTGATCTAATTTATGGATGTTGGACTGTTTAGGAAAGTCTAAGGTGGACGATTAGAGCTTCAAGCATTGTCAAGCTCTTGGATATTCAAAACAGCAAACTAGTGAGTATTCACGGCCCCACTTTTAATGCTTTTTTTATTTAAACTGGGGGAAAAACATGAAGTTATGCAAACTATACTGTTTATTTGTAGAACTGTTGGACTAAAGAACTGTTTAGTCAAGATTTGTTTATGTCATGAAATATTGACTGTTTTGCACTATGATATAAATGATAAATTGATGTACTTGAGAGGATATTTCCAAATAAAGTCCCCGTCCGTAAATGCTACTTGTTAACTCGGGCACGTCCCCGAGCCGTGGTATTTGTGGATAGCTGCTATTGTGTTGACAGTCCCACCCAGAAAGGGGTGCACATTACCTACGTTTTATTAGTCTAATCATGTGGAATTTAGACCACCGCTGAATTAATACTGCTACGAACTATGGGACCTAAGTGAGTATACGGGCTACTTATGGTCGTTCGTAAAATAATGGGGCACATTGGTCAAGTAAGGCTCAATAGCATCTCAAGTTTTTTTTTTTTGAAAACATCGTTAATAATTTACATTTATTATGTGCAAAAGTTATGTATAAGTTTGCAAGAAATGATTTATGCATTGTAATGTTTTGTGCATATGAAAACCTGTGAACTCACCAACTCCTTGTAGTTGACGTTGTTTTATGTTTCATGCTTTTCAGRAAATAAGTAAAGAAGTGAAGTTTTTGGAGCATATTTGTAACAACAATGATTTTGTGTATTTTGTAAACTTTGTTTTAAAGTATTCAAACACAAAATTTGGTTATGGATGTAATCTTGTAAAACTTATGGTGTTATTTATTATCTGTTGCTGTGACACTCTTACCTGTTACATCTCGTGTTTCTGCTTTAACGGGGTGTGACATATATGATTGGCATAAGGCTTCCACTCCGGTTGTAAATTGCTGAGGAAATTAACATTTATTTCAATCACAGTTTTTGAAATGCCATTCTTTGTAAGTTCATTCAGCAGTCTGGTTAGCCTGTCATACATATCATCAAGGCTTTCTCCTTCTCTAGCCTTGAATTCCTCATAAGCAGAAATGCAGTTTGTGATTTTTAACCGAGTTCCCACCTTAGAACCCATCATCATCTTTTATATCTGCATCCACATGCTGTGTCAAGAAGCTTTATGACTGTCGATGCTTGTATAAATGTCATTAATCAATGCTTGCATCATATAGGATTTGCACAACACGTCAGCATGTGCTCTTTCTTTCTCTTCAGCTGTATATCTGGATTTCTCTTTTATCACCCTCTGAGTAGGTCTGCCTTTAGCAGGAATAGTTGGTGTTTCTCTCCAGAATACGGCTGGTCCTTCCATTAGAGATTCCATTATTAGCTCTCCTTCTTTCATGCGTTCAATAAAATTGAGAAATCTATCTCTCCATTGGTTATATTCTCCTCTAAATAAAACTGGTGGCTTGGTATCAGTACCAATAGCCATAGCTTCTCTCGAACTCAATTTATTTGATTAAGATGATATCAGATCTTCTGCAGTTCAAAATTTGATTTGAAGAATTAAAATTTAATATTATTTCAAAAAATCGCACACAAAGAATTTACACACATTCAACACTTAGAAAAATTTAAGCACTTAGACTTATCCGGATTAGAAGTCCGGACAAGCTTATCCGGATTAGAAGTCTGGACAACTAAGTTTGTCAAATCTAAGCAAATCACACAGTTTATCCGAATTAGAAATCCGGACAAAACACGTAGATAAAATTCCACAATTATCAAAACTCAATACGGACACAAAAGTCATCAAGTCAAACAAGTCAGCAATTGTAATCCGATCAATACAATATATGATCAAACAATCAATCCAGTCAAGTAACAAAGTTAAACTATGCAAATCGCTTGACGGTCAAAGTCAAAAATCCGCACAAATAGTCAAAGTCAAATTTCGTACAAGTATGATCAAAGTCAAAATCCGCACATCAAATCGCACAATTCACAATATAATCAATATTAAATCACACAATATATCAAGCAGATAGACTAAATCGCACACTAAATTGCATAGGGTTACAATCGGATTAATACTAAATCGCACACAACTACAGGCGGTTTAACACTAAATCGCACACAATATTACCAGGTTTATCTTTAAATCGCACACCAAAATTCCACACAGATTCACTAAGTCTTAAATCGCACAAAGCACTATGCGGTTTATCCTATATCGATCAAGAGTTATACGATTTACCTTTAATCACAAACACAATTTTATCAACTTTTCACCAAAATATTGGATCAAAACTAGAAAAATTATGAACTTTTTGAAGAACAGAAAGTTTTCGTAAACTCAAAAATCTGCCAAAAAATGGTTCAAATCTTGATTAAAATTCAAAATCGTGTGAATCAAAGATGTTCAGTATGTAATTGCAAATCTAGTAGTCCAAATTTTAACAATTAATACTCAAAAATGATGAGATTAGAGTAGAAAATATGAAATCCGATCAAGAACACGAAGAACACAAAACCCAGCGATGAACAGTGACTAAAAAAATCCAGAAATTGTGCAAAAATTCCTCGAATTGTGTGTAATCCTTCTATAGAATTGCTGCTTCTGAACTCTGATACCAATTGTTAATCCCAATTATCATATAAATCAGACAAATCTTCAAGAACACAATTGAGAGGAGAGAGAGATTTTCACCAAGCTTAGAAATGATATTTCTTGAGTGAGAATTACAAAATGATTAGCATGAACTAACTACAATTAAGCTACTAAAAATCTATTTATATTAAGAAAGTAGTAAAGCTAACTATTACAAAATGAGATAACTTGAATACAACATTTTAGCACAATCTTGAACCCAACATAAAATCTTCGGTATCGCTCAAGCTAATATGGATAAATGCAATGGAAAAGGAATCGACAACATTGAGAAGATTAAAATGGTTTATGACGACAATTGTAGTTCGAGTTCGGGAAGTGAAGAAATTAACCAAAGCGAATGTCTTGGTAATAGATTAATATTTTTATTAGACCGGTTCTAATCGAAATTATGTTCATTATGATGTGTTGTATTTTTTGTAATTCATATTGCCTTGATAGTTTTTTCTTTAATTGCACCACATGTTCATAGCATAGAGGTTATGTGTTCATATATTTTCTATGATATTCTCTTCCTATGTGGCTTGTTCATGTTCATCATTCGTTTATACGTGTTCATGTCA
Organism: Cynara cardunculus var. scolymus; assembly: GCF_001531365.2. NCBI lineage: Eukaryota > Viridiplantae > Streptophyta > Magnoliopsida > Asterales > Asteraceae > Cynara > Cynara cardunculus. The sequence continues at coordinate 14,380,095 of NC_037537.1, read as the reverse complement.
ACTTACCGAGTCGTTTGTACAAAATTTGATCCCAAATCTTTTTATTTGTGTGAGTGCTTCACATTGTGTTCGTAATTGTGCAATTGTGTAAGTTATTGCACCCGGTGTTTATAGCATCGGGTAATGTGTTAATATATTTCATACGATATTCTATTCATAAGTTTCTTGATCATGTTCGCAATTGTATATTGACATACATATGCATGTGAGTTCACATGTTATGAAAGTATGTATCTATGAACCTGTGTTCCTATTGTCCCTTAATCATCATCAGCTTCGATTTCTTCATATTTGTTTGGATGTTGTTCATATTTGTTCAACGGAGAGAAGTGATTACAGAGAGATTGCTTGGATGCTACTTCTTCAAATAGGGGTTGGCTTTCTTATTCGAATCTTAAGTTTACTTATTCTAATTGTTATCACAATATGATTAGGTTTACTTAATCATTATCAGCTTCGATATGCTCATATTTGATCATCACATGGTGAACAAAGCATATAAACATGTAACCAGCCAAAAAACTAATTTCTCTTCCATTTTGAGTTGATTCACCATGAAAACAGAAAAACTTATCTAGAAAATCATATAAAATACATAAGTTGAATCAACTTGCGTCATTGTATTCTATTGGAAGGAAATATACCTCGAACCAAACAAATTTATTTTCTCGTTGTTGCAGTTGATTACCCCAATTATGTAATATTGATGTTCATTGATGTTACAATATATGATGGTATCAACAGGTTCCCATGCTTACAGCCTCTGAACAAGAAACAGAGTACGATGTTAGAGAGTGTTCAAATGGAAGCAAGTATTTTATCCCCAAGGTTGATGACGAGCTTAAACCAAAGATCAACGCACAATTCGTATCTATAAATGAAGCGGAAAAGATGTACAGGACGTACACAGACAATGCTGGGTTTGATGTTTGTCTTCATGCCAAAAAAAACAAACAAGAACAGAGACATACAAACAAGATGGTTTGTATGTAATAGGGAGGGAACACCAAATAAAAAGTTTTTTGATTCTATGGCTATTCAATCTGGCAAAAGGAGATACCTTAATACGAACCTTAAATGGTGTGGATGCAATGCATGCATAAAACTCCATTTGACAAAGGATAGGTTCTGTTACGAGATATACCAGTTTGTTGAGGCACATAATCATGCATTATTCAATACTAATGATCGATGTTTCTCAAGAAAAAATAGACAGATGAAGTATACGGATTTAAAAAATGTACCTTGAATAGCTCGAGTTACAAAGTCGGTGCGATAAGGGCTCACCGTATACAAACGACATTGAATGGCGGATTTGAGCACAATCGATGTTCTGAGATCGACTTTAAGAATTTTAAGAGAGATGCAGTTGCCTGTGTTGGGAAAAAGGACGCGAAGATGTTGATCAATAAACTATCCAATAGGCGAGATATTGTGCCCGGTTATTTTTTTGGAGTACAAGTGCTATGATCAGGAGTTGGGTGCCATTTTTTGGGCAGATGAGGTAGCTAGAATTAACTACAAAGAGTTTGGTGATGTAATTTTCGACGGGACGTTTTGCACCAACAAGTAAGATTTTCAAGTTCAACCAATTTTTTTTCAGTTGGCTACTCATTGGTATCATTTTATAACTGTTCTTTTCTGTTCTAGGCATGCGATGATTTTTGTTCTTTTTATGGCGGTTGACAATCACAAAGCTTCCGTTGTTATCGGATCTGCGTTAATAAGTGGTGAGACAATTGAAAACTTTACATGGGTTCTAAGAGCTTTCCTAAAATGCCATGAGAAGCAACCGGTTTTTGTGATTACGGATCAATGTTCGGCAATGAAGCAAGCTATTTTGTTGGTGTTTACGGAAGCCAAGCACCGACTATGTATGTGGCACATCATGAAGAAAGTGCCTTCTAAAGTAAGTACACTTTAATAAACCGTTCTTTTTTCCTATGTAAAGGTGAATGTTTATAGGTTCATATTGAGATCGATACGTACGCATCTCAGTGTCGCCCTAAATCAAGATCATGTATTCAATAAAGTTTTTAACAAGCTCGTATGGAACATACATATTGGCCCATCGGAATTTGAGACCAAGTGGCAAGAGATGATCGAGCAATACAATTTAGGTGGTGATCCATGGTTCGCAGAAATGTATGACATCCGCGCATCATGGATTCTGGCATTTTATAAGGACACACCGATGTCTGGTTTTATGAAAACAACATCAAGATTTGAGAGTTCAAATTCGTATATTAATATATACGAATCATATTGGTTTGATTTTTTATTCAATTTCTTAATAATTATGACATTGCTATAGAGAAACAAAGATACAGACAAGCTGTGCATGAAACAATAACGAGGACCACTTATCCAAAGTTGTTTACTCCTTAGCGTTAGAAAGTCACGCATCAAGTATATACAGTTAGAAATGTGTTTTTTGACATCTAAAAGGAAATAAAGAAGGACGTATGGTTCTGTGGTATAGAGACGGTTGAATGTCGAGGTGATTTCAAGACGTTCATCATAAGCCACAAGAACAAGAAATCATCTGGCAACACCACGTATCTGGTACTATATTCCTTACACAGAAACTAATGTTTTTTTAATTATTTTCATTTAAGTTCACCTATTTATTTTATTGTAAACTAATGTATTTATTGTAGGTGTCCTATAATTACCCAACCAACACGGTCGAATGTGAGTGCAATCTATTCACGCGTAACGGGTATCTGTGTTGTCATGCATTTAAGGTTCTAATAAACGATGAAGTTGATAGTATTCCAAACCAATACATTTGTACGTCGATGGAAACAAAAATTAGTTTCGTTCCAGATACAATCCGCCAAATTTCGATACGGTGAGGTGGATGCGAAGAAGGATAAGTGTATAATTGATGTCTACTCCAAAGTCGACGACATAATAAGCATCGCCCGGAATGATAAATCTATATTTTCTAGATTGGAGCAGACTCTCGACAAATTCATGGTTGATATCGAAAAAAAAGTACCATATGAAAACCCATCCGAACAAAAGTTGGATGCGATCAGAGATGACCTTGGTGTTTCCATACCTGATGACGTGGACATTCTACCACCATCTGGAATAAGGAACAAGAGTTGTGGTACTGGTAAGAGGTTGGTAAGTGTGTATGAGAAAATAAGTCTGTGAGCAAAAAAAACAAACACGGCGAAAATGTGCAACCTGTGGCCAGCATACCGGTCATGACTCACGCAATTTCCCCGAATTGATAAATTAGTTAGTATTCCAATACTTTGAAATATTATCATTTCGGTGTACTTCATTGTCGCCAATTTTACATTTTTTCATACGCCAATTTCAGCTTATGTCTTATTACGATTGGCATATATCATCTATTTTTCGTTTCATTCCAAATTATAGATGTTTGAAGCACTATTTGTTATTTACAAGGCAAAGTAATAAAACCACCGTAAATGCGTTGTTTCTAATTACCAATTCTGAATGATTGTGTTTTTATGAACAACGTTGTACTTTATTGCTATTATTAGGTTTTTGGATTACTAGGTATGACTTGGAAGTTGAAGATTTTTTTTGGAGGGTCTTGAGAATAAAACTGTTGTTTTTGGTTTTCAAGGTTTTGATTTGTTCCAAAAATTATTGCAAAAGTTGAATGTGGCTAACAGTAACTTGATTGTTATATGAGTTGACGATAGTAATCTTGTTTAGGATTTGTCTGTTGTTCATCAGTATTATGAAATTTATTATGTGTTATTGAAGGTAGAAGTTTGAATTTATGATGTATGTGAACAATTAACCATTACTTGTTTTTTATATTTTTTACATGGTTCATTATGTTTTAGACATGGGATATTTTGCAAAGCGGTGTGCTAAAACTCTTACCTGATATGTCAGAATGAAGTAAATGTATCGCATCATTACAAAGGCAGTATATGAGATCAAGTTTTTACAATTTAAGCAAAAGGTAAGACGAAGTGATCAGAGTCCAACTTTCATTCACCTAATAATTTCATACTTTGAGTTGTATAAGGAATGGTTAATCATCATTTTAAGATGTAAGGTTTTACATTACATACAAAGTATAAATGTCATACCAACAATCTGTAATAATGAAATAGTGACACACAATGTGTATCGTCATGATAATGCAAGATCACATTGTTTCTAACAAACCCATGCTAAATCAAACATCAAAAATCACTTAATTACTCAAATACGAAAATGTATGACCAAACATGGCATGCGTTTATGTCTGAAATTGTGACGCTACTACAAATAACCAAAAGGTAGAAGTTTCAAAAAACCATGAAACTTGAATGTGTCAACACAACTGAAGTTAACATCTAGTTCGTTCCCCGACCTATTAGTGGGACACCACAATTTTTTCTAGCATTGTACGATGTCTCTATAGAAATGAACATCAGCTACGATAGACGTCTTCCGGATGTTCTCATCACTGAGTAGCATTTTCGAACATTATTTGGTTCTAAGATCCTTCAACTGTCTCTTCTGTTTCGTGCTCTCCTTATAAAGCCCACGGTCCCATTTCACTATATCTCCTCCAAAGAAGGTCTCGATGTGTTGCATTGACATTTCACCACAGTCAACCGTATTCTCACAAAATTGCCACCTTGTCTTGATATGATCCTGATCCATTTCAGCGTACATTTTCCAGGCCCCGGGCCCCTCTTTTAGTAGGTGCATTATCATCATGTCTTGCTGCATACATAATAAAAATGACAACTTAAATATATGTCCGTATTGTTCATACATAATATAAGGAAATGTTAAGTTAATTTACCAAGACTACAGTTCTAGAGCCATATATATCATCAACTTTGCCGACCCAATTCTCGTTGTCTATTATGGATATTGATGGGCGCTTCAGATCGAATACTACGATGTAATAGAATGATGGTTCTATAACCGGGAAGAAAACCTACATTTTTGAAAAGCCGGGGCTAGATGATACCATTTGAAGTAATTTTAAAGAGCATACTGTTAGCTCCAATATTTGCTTAATGTAAAAGTATGAAAAAGATTTCTGCAAGTGTTGACAGAAGGTTTTCTTCCACAGAAGACAACAGAGGACCAGCAAAAGAAGCTGTTTGATCGTACAAGTCAAGATTGACAAAACCTTTGTTGTCTTTCACAGAGGTTCTGGAAAATGGTCCTCTGTCATCAAGAGCTTACAAGTCATATGCAGCAGAGCCTCTGGGATGGATCACAAAGGGTCTGCGGTTCATCTTCTGTGGAGAACCTCTTCTTACTGTTTTAC
>NC_037537.1:14372954-14374723 GCF_001531365.2 Cynara cardunculus var. scolymus | reverse complement strand
TGAATCATCTTTTCATTACAGACTATGTTGGCTTGGTTTTCAGCTAACCAATCCATGCCTATAATTATATCAAATTCCCTTAAAGGCAAAGGAAATAGTTGTATAGGCACCTCACACCCTTCTACATTTATAAAGCATTCATCTATCCTTTCCTTAATTGAAACTTTACTATCGTTTGATGTTTCCACAATTAGATCCTCACTCAACGCTTTAGATTTTAAATGTGCGCAGTTAACAAACGATGGTGACACAAAAGAACGATTTGCACCCGAATCAAATAAAACTTTGGCACACACTGAATTAACAAGGAATGTACCTGTTACTACTTCAGGGTGCTCTTCTGCCTCGCCTCTCGTCATTTGAAAGGCTCTCCCTTTTGCATTAGACTCTGCTTGTCTTATCACTCCCCGTTCACTTGGATTCACACGATTATCCATTTGTCCACGACCTGTTGGCACATACCCAGATCCTCGACCTCCAGAATATCCAGATCCCCTTCCTCCAACAAAACCAGACCCTCGACTCTTTGCTTGTGGATAATCAACATTTACATGTTGAGATTAATTACAAGTAAAACACCTCCGCGTCATCCGACAGTCTCGAGCTATATGTCCTGGTTCCTGACATTTAAAGCATACTCGAGATTCGGTATTGCAATTTTCCTGATGTATCTTATGACACTGATTACATGCTTTATCCGCAAACCTTGAGATTGGTCGATTCAAATTTTCCATAAACCTAGGTCTACGGAAATCAGTTACTGTAGTTTCCCCTTTTCTTTTCTCTCCAACCTTTTCTTGTGGTTGCCGATTAATGTCTTGTTCCAGTATTTCAGCTGCATCAACTGCCGCTTGAAATGTTATCGGATTCCTGGATATCACATATTTTCGAAGATTCGACTCCAACCCCCAGATATACTTTCTCACTTTACTGTTTTCAGATATAATATAGGCTTTAGCAAACCTAGATTGTTCCATGAAAACTTCTGTATATTGGTGGACTGACATGTTTCCTTGCTCAAGACGAAGGAAATCATCTTCCAACTTTCGTACTGCAGCTTCAGGACAATACTGCATTTTAAACTTAACCATAAATTCTTCCCACAACATGGTCTTCAAAATGTTCGGATCTGAACTGGACAAGACTTTCCACCAGTATAAAGCACTTGATCTCAAACGAGATACAACAAACATAACTTTGTCCTCTTCTGCACTTTTACTGATTTGCAGACTCAACTCTATCTCCTTAAGCCAACACATAGCTTTAATAGGATCACGCTCACCAGAAAACTTGGAAGGGTTACAAGCAAGAAACATTTTGATATCTCCTCCTTTTTGTACTGAGGATGAAGTAAGGGGTATAGATGTACCAGTTACCGGTGTACTAGCTCCAGCTTCCTCCTGATAATCGGGATTTTTTACCACTTCTGGATTATTTTGGGTTGTACGTCCCAACAGATTCACCAAACTTTCTTGGAACTTTCCCAACTCTGCTGCCAACATTTCCTGGGTAATAAATCCGGGATCAGGAACATTGTGTCCACCCCTTGCCCTTCCTCTTCCATAACCAGACATTGAACTTTCTTGAGCCGACAATTCATGTTCTTGTCTAATACCTCTACCTCTTCCTCGACCCCTACTACGACTTCGCGTTTCTATCATCATCACATTTTCTGGGTCCTCTCCTTGTGTTACATTTCTTCTTCCCCGACCTCTTCCATAACCAGTAGAGGTCCTTTCTGATTGATTGGGATTATCTGCCATTTCTCA
>NC_037537.1:14359514-14372669 GCF_001531365.2 Cynara cardunculus var. scolymus | reverse complement strand
AGATCCCTTAAACTAAGGCTCTGATACCAACTGTAACAACCCATATATTCTATGTACAGATAATCCACATCATCATACTCATAACACAAAATGTAACATCGTTTAAAAAATACAGATTAACAAAAACTTTATTAAAATACATTTTGAATAACTAAACGTCATTTATTCTAAACTTTTCCCTTGCCTTTATCTTGCGAGGTATGATGACCTGCAAAACAGGTTAGTCCAACAACTGAGCGTTAGACCAAAAAGGTCTAGTGAGTGTATAAATCCCAAACAACATTCTTTCCAAATAATCAGTTCAGAATCAAACCTGTTCTAACATATAAACTTATTTATGTCTCTTGCGGTTACACCGCCATTACATCTCGCTCACGGTTACACCGCCATTACATCTCTCTCGTGGTTACACTGCCATTACATCACTCTCGCGGTTACACCGCCATTATATCTCTCTCTCTCGCGGTTACACCGTCATTACATCTCTCTCGCAGTTACACCGCCATTATATCTCTATCTTGCGATTACACCGCCATTACATCTCTCTCGCGGTTACACCGCCATTACATCTCTCTCGCGGTTACACCGCCATTACATCTCAAAATATTTCCAAAAACATTTCAACACATTAACCGGATTTGAAGTCCGGTCAACCTTGTCCGGATATGAAATCCGGATAAACACTTTTAGGATATCAAGATGGTAAATTGGCCACGCCTTGGGCGATTTATACTCTGATTAACACTTGGGTGGTTTAAAGACAAATCCAGTCAATCATCCGGAGATCTAATCCGGACAACACTTGTCCGGAGATTAATCCGGTCAATCCTACTTCCTTTTGAACATGTCTTAATCCGAACACCTCTTAAGCGATTAATAGTTAATCCAGTCACCTCTTGACCGGTTTATGGTTGAATCCGGACAACACTTGGCCGGGTTTAGATGAAATCCGGTCAATCTTTGTCCGGTTTAAGGAGAATCCGCACAATATGAAATATAAGTCATAACAACCAGTTCCAATAACTGTTGAATTGTATGCAAACAAATAATACTCAAAGCTTAATACACTCACCTTAGAAATCGAATGTCCAAGCTTTGAATCCTCTTCTTGCAATCCGTATGATTCACAAAGAAAACTTTCCAAATATAGAGTGTGTAAAACTCTTCATCCAATTCAAAATTTCTRTTTATAGTACTAAGGAAATGAGGTAGGCGGTGCCTCCAGCCGACCCCCCCCCCATTTCCCTTATACTCATCCTAATCACTAACACACACTTCACACATTCCTATCACACACACACACACACACACACACACACACACATATATATATATATATATATTCGTTCCAAAAATCTTAAATCAAAACTTGAAACCCGTATATTACACTTTGTGCAAGATGTCAAGCTAATCCTAAAGAATCTCATCTCTCTGCAGTCAAGAGGATCTTTAAATACCTTAAGGGAACCCCTTCATTGGATCTCTGGTATCCAAATAACTCTGGCTCTGAACTAATAGCCTATACAGATGCAGATCATACAGGTTGCAAGCTTGATAGAAAGAGTACGTCTGAGAGCTATCAACTTTTGGGAGACAAGCTAGTTAGTTGGACATCCAGAAAACAAAATTGTATCTCAACATTTACAACAGAAGCAGAATATGTTGTTGCTGCTAGTTGTTGTTCACAAGTGCTCTGGATAAAAACCCAACTAAATGATTACGGGTTCCATTATGAGAAAATCCCTATCCTCTATGACTCCAAAAGTGCAATAGCAATCTCTACAAATCGTGCAACACTCCAAGACAAAGCACATTGATGTCAGGCACCATTTTCTCAAAGACCATGTAGAAAAGGGAACCACAGAAATGTATTTGTTCCCACATATATTCAACTTGCTGATCTCTTTACAAAAGCATTAGAAAAGATTTCTTTGTCCTGTCAGCAAGATGGGTATGTTGAATCTCACCACTTAAGGAAGATCATCCATAAAACCAGAGATTTTTCATATTTTTAGGTTTTGCCAAAAGTGACATATAAATAACCCTATTTACCAAGTCTTCTAAACCAGAGTGTTACGAGAATTATATAAAATAAATCTCTCAAAGTGTTAACAAATGGAGACTAGTGCAAGTATACACTCATCAACCCACTATCGTCTTTTACAAGTAATAAAGTGGTAAAAATACCGAATATCGTCCATGGAGAAAAAGGAATAAAAGTTCGTTTTAATAGTAAAAATAAAGATAAGATTTCAGATGGTGAATTCGAGGAAATATTTTTGGTGAGTTGATTAAACACTACTGCTGTGAACAAGTTCTAAAAGAGAGCTTAGGGTGTAGGTATTCGTTAAGATATTAAACCGATTTATAAGTAGACAGCATGCTACAACATGGTTCTATAGCATGCTTTATAAATGACTTATCTTTACAACTAATAGCTTCTTTAAGGTACTCTCTCGAGATGTAGAATGACACACAGTCAGAGATCCAACCCTCATATCTCTATGCAAGGCTGGTGTCCCGATATTGGCTCAAACTATTCCTTTTATAAGCTAAATGGAGCGAAAACGAGTCTCCTCGATTCTAAGTAACTCTCTCAAATCTACTTCCATATCATTCAAGTTGACGTGTGCTTGTTGGTTTATCTCTAAATCCAACACACTTTAGCACTTTTAAACAAGTGATCAACTTGTCCATGGATGATGTTTTTGTAATAAAAACTTGAATGACGTAGTTGTAAAGATTTATAATTTATATTTCTACAAACGGAACCGGTCCTTATCTTAACTTCACCCAACACCCAAGCTATATTTTTAGCCTAACATGCTTAAAAAATTAATTGCGTAAATAATAATGCATAAGAAAAATAAAGTAGAAGAAATAAATGCTACGCGTGATTATAAAAGGGTCTAACAATACTAGAAAAATTAATTGCAAGAATAATAATAAAGCATAATAAGTAGAACACAAGAGAAGAAGAGAAAGTGAAAGAAATAAATGTAAAGATGGATTCGTAAAAGAGACTTTAATATTTTAACTACTAATATTAATTGCATAGATTATAAAGCATAATAAGGAGAACTTAAGAGAAGAAAAGATGATAAGATAAATAGACGTAAAAGGAATTATAAAGAAAAATAAAATACTTGTAACTACAACTTTGTATTAAAAGAAACTTCAATACTCCAACTACTCCAAGTGTTTCACTAGATTGTTGCATACAAATTGCTTATTTCTAAAGCCAAGCCTCCCCCTTTATATAGTGGAGGAAGGAAGGGTAAAATCCAATGGGTAAAAACTTTTACCCAACTTTTTACACAAAACAATGGGTAAAGCCAAACCACCTAGAAAATACCGAAAATCAGATCTTAAATTAGTCCTATGAGTTCTTGAAAGCTGCAGAAGATGGGCTGCCAAAAAGGGAAGAAGTTATCTCAAAAGATTCCCGTACTATTCTCGAGAATGCCCCTGGATCGTCCTGCAGCACATGCTGTAGCATGCTTCAGTCAAGTATCTAGAAACAAGGCTATTTTCTAAAAAATCAGCACATATCCAAGAAGTAAACATGTTTATCACATCACTTTAGCTCCAATATAAAAAGATAGAAAAACAAAACAAAAAGAATCAATTTGTGGAATTTTGGGAAAATAAAATTGGTAAATAAAGTGAAGAAAAAGTATAAAAGTATCAAATAAATTTGATACTTATCACACCGCCAAACTAGAATTGTTGTTTGTTCCCAAACAACATAAAAAGACAAAGAAAAGACTCAAATAAAATGGAAAAAATGGACATCGGTACTTACGACTACCACTTTCTTGTTATAAATAGCTTTTCGTAAATCAAAGTGAAAGTTGTTTTGTGCTAATCACATTTATATGCCATAGGCTAGCCTCACTTTTCCTTCATCTGATTTTTAAACATTGTCACCTACTAGGATCAAAAGGACTTGTCGGGTTTCTCTCTTTGGTTTTTTTCTTTCTCACATAACTCTGCCTTTTTCTTACATAAATATTTATTTGGCTTTTTGTAGCCATTTTCTTTTTGTATTTTTTTTTTCATTTTTGCTTTTTTTTCCAATGCTTTTTAAGCATTTTCTCTTTTTTTTTGTTTTTTTTGAAAGAGCTTTGCTCTTTTTGACAAAATTCACCCCCACCAACTTAGTTGCAACAATGTCCTCATTGTGATGTATATATGTGGCTTAGTGGGGTGCAAGGGGAGTATATAGGGCTTTGCCCGGTTATGGAGAAGAGATGGCCTAGATCATATTTAAGTAGTGACAATTTAAATCAAGTTGCATCCCGGAAAAGAGTTGGCTAGTCCTAGTATTGCAATGTAAAGTAGTACTCAAACTCACATCACTTTTAAATTACTCAAGCTATAAACACAAGTCGATGGTAGTGAAGTGTAGGCCATAAAATTCTATCTTAAAAAAAATCTAACAGTGAAAGGACTGACACTGATAATTCCCAGACTCGTGGAAAAAAGGAAAAAAATATAGAAAGGAAAAAGTAAATTGGAGCTAAAATGGATGATAGATAAACCTGCTTACTCGTGTGGAGTATGTGCCATCAATGGTCCTTGGGGCGCTGGGACATCCCAGCAAGCATGTCCTTCAACTCGGCCATGAGTCGTGCATCTCGTTCTTCCATCTTCTTCAAAAGTGTCTCTTCATGGGCTTTTAGGGCTCTCTCCATGGTGATGTGATGGGTCTGGGCATTCCTTTCCAAGGTGGTCTCTAATGCGTTGACTTTCTCCTTCAATATACGGACTTTAAGCATCAAATCAGTCTCCATGTGGCTACTGTCCGGAGCAAGTGGGGGCTGTCCGAGATCATTTCTCGGGGTCTTGCGGATCCGATCAACTATTTTACACTCGATGGGTAGTGCATTGGTGGTAAGTGCCTCGCCAGGTGGTACTGGTACTTTTGCCTTCTTCATTAATCCATGTATCAATGCCGGGAAGTAGAGCCGGCCGGTGGGTTTCCTGGTGCATCCTTGAATGGCATCTGAGATGACTGCCCCAACATCAACCACCTTACCTGCAAGAATACAATAAAGTAAAAGCATGCGGTCCAATGATGTGCTCGAGTCGTGTGTGGTGGGGTGAAACGAATATCTCAGAAAATGATTCCACACGACCGCATTCTTCTTCAAAAGGTTGGTTTGAAATTTGAGCGGACTGCGCTTTTGTGGGGCCTTCTAAGTGGCTCCCTCTTCCGCTACAACAGTTAGTACCATCTTCAAGTCCTCGTCAGTGTGGTCATGTAACAACCTGCGATACTCACACACTGGAGGGGCAATCAAATCATAGAAAGTATTTATGGCATGTGGAGAATAAGAGATCTTTCTACCCCTAATATGAACTGAGGTGGTGCGGGTAGAAGAAACTGAGGCATAAAACTCCTGAACCCATGTGAGAAAATAGGGCTCTCTAACAACAGTGAAGTCTCCCATCCCCTTTGGATAACAATGTCATGTATAAAGGAATAGGTCTCCAGACAACCCCTATCAAATCCTCTCTCTCCTAAACCCAAAAAAGTCTTAAACTTCTGAAAATTTCTTGGTCTACGACTGCTTTCACTGTGGTTGTCCATTGGTGTAGTGCGGGCTTTCTTTTTGGGCGGGCTTGGTGCTACCTGATGTCTTTTGGATCTCCTTAGTTGGGACAATGGAATGTCCTTATAAGGAGTCCACTTAGGGGCTGTTTACCAAATTTTCTATTAAGTCCTGTATGCATAAATTTGTCTGTGTGGGTAAATTTGTCTGTCTGGATAAATTTATGTTGTTGTTTACTTTTCTATCTGAATCAACGGTCTGAATAACAAAAATGACCAATTTACCCCTGAGGATGAAGAAATGTCATACAAATAATTTTCCAATAGATACAATAACATAAGAAGCAATGGAGAAGCAAACAGAAGCTGTAAAATAGAAGGAAACAGAAGCAATGGAGAATCAAACAGAAGCTTTATAATATAACATCTGGTTAATCAAGAAGCTCCTATTGAACTTTTCTTCTATCTTTGACATTCATTTTCAGAGAACTTTTCTCCTATTTAGGGTTCTGGACATGAATCATAGGGGTTGTCAAAATCTCTAAAAATCAAACGCAAGGAGAAGCAAAATCGATAGATATAATAGAGAAGCAAAGCCAAAAGCAAACAACAATATCAGGTGCAATTGATTTCACAGTCGTTTTCAAGTAGGGTTCTTTTCTCAAAAGAAAAATCGATACTATAGTCGAGAAGTAGTTATTGATTTGAAGCTTGCATTCGATTTCACAGTCGGTTTTAAGTCGGATTCCTTTCTCAAAAACAAAATCGATAGTATAGTGGATAAGTAGTTACCGATTTGAAGCTTGCAATCGATTTGAAGCAGCTCGCAATCGACTGATGAAGAAGAGACAAGGTTCGTCGACGATAGGCGAGAGGCGGGAGGCGAGAGGCGAGAGGCGTGTGTTTTACCCTGAGTGTCTTTTTTTGGGCTTAATATGGACAAGAGCTATTTTTGATCTGTGCAAATAAGCCCATATCTGTGCGAATAAGCCCCACGTAAACACACCATTTTGGCTGTGCGAATAAGCCCATTTATTGATTAAGCTCATTAAGCCCCAAGTAAACACACCCTTAGAGTCTTCAGACTCAGCTCGTCTCCTCTTGGAGAACCTCTCAATAGGGACTAAATCAGAGTCACTAGAGGTCCGATTGCTATCCTCATTGGACTTTTGTCCAGACATGTCAGGAGAAGGGATGTAAGTGGGCTGGAAGTATGGAAAGGCATCACAGGTGGTGCTCACTAGTGGTGTAGTGTAGGTGCTAGTGATGGGTGGCATGGGCATAATGGCATTGTACGCATCAAAGATCATACGGGAAGTAGGGATATAGATAGGGAAGGGGGTAGTGCATAAAATGGGTTGTTAAACCTATCAAATGTAGTAGAGATGGGTGGAGGAGTGTAGTGCTGTGAAGTCAAGTCAACCATCCCCAAATCAACCATTGGAGAGTCATTGAACTGATGGTGTGATGTGTGTGTGTCCATAAGAGTGATAACATTTGAAGAAGTGGTGGAATCTGGCCACTCAAGTAAGTGAGTTGCGCCATCCTTTTCCATAAAAAAGGCATTGAGATCAATGTTAAAAAGGGAGTCCTCACCAAGCATTTCTTGACTCTCATGATGCTCAACAAGATCACTTTTGATGGTGTGATCACTTTGAGCACCAATGGTGTGTGTGTGCTCAGGTAAAGGAGTGTCAGAAAGACTTACAATGGGATTTTGGTAGCAAATATCGAACTCTGTGCTCTCTGTCTTCCCAATACCTTGAGAAATTGGCTCTAATGTAGGTGGCACTCCGGAGTGTTGGGCATCATCTTTGATTTCATCCTTGATCTTCATCTTTTTGGCCCTCGCCTTCCTTGGTTTTGGTTTAGGTAGACCCTTGGGAACATATATCTCTACATCAATTGCATCTCCTTCCTCTTTAATCATAGGCTTAGTGACGTGACGCTTAATTGATCGAGTTGTTGGACGACGGGATTTTGGTTTTGGTTTAGTGGGAATAGAGGGGGGTGGTGGTGTAGTAGTGTGAGTAGGGGCTATTGGAATATCTTTATCAGCCTCAAAATCAAAAATGATGAAGTCAGCAGGAAAAATGAATTTATCCACTTGGACTAATACATCCTGAATTTTTCCTTTTGGGTGAGCTATGGATTTGTCTGCTAACTGAAGGGTAACTGTTGTTGGTCTAGCCTCACCTATGCCTAAGGTATTGAATACTGACAAGGGCATGAGGTTAATACTGGCACTTAAATCACATAAAGCCTTTCCAATTTCCTTCCCACCTATTGAACAGGGAATTGTGAAACTCCCGGGATCTTTGAGTTTAGGGGGAATTTTATTTGAAAGGAGGGCGCTACAACCTTGTGTTAGGGCCACAGTCTCAAATTCGTTCAGTTTTTTCTTCTTGCTCAAAATGTCCTTGAGGAACTTTGCATAACTTTGCATTTTTTCAATAGCTTCAACCAACGGGATGTTGATATGTAGCTGTTTGAACACGTCAAGGAACTTTTTGAATCGCAACTCCTCTTTCTGATTCCTCAACCTTTGTGGAAAAGGTATATAAGGAGGAATAAGGGCTATGACTGGTTTTTAGAGGACTGACTAAGAGGTTCTTCATGAGGGACAAGTGACTCAACATTCTTGTTACTTTCAGAAGAAGATGTTCCGATATCATTATGAAATGATACCTTCTTTTTGCCTTCATTAGGAAATAACAAGGGGAAGTGTGCTTTATTTGGAAGTGGTCCTATTTCTATTGATTTTCCCTTATCTTTCAAGGTGGTTGTGACAATATCTAAACTAGATGTTGTGACATCCCTCTTAATTGAGTCCTTGGTTTCAGCAGATTTTTTTTATAGGTTGACTCTCTATGAGGTTCTTTCCACTTCTTAAAGTCACTACCTTTACATGCTCTCTCATCATTGGCTTTGGAATCTCTATATCACTAGGAAGGGTACCTACAGGTCTATTTCTTACCTCAAGTGCAAGTTGAATAATCTGTGTTTCTAGAGATCTTATGGCAGTATTCTGATGGTTCATGGCTGTGTTGGTTTGGTTTTTGAATCCTTTCAAAGTTGCTTCCAAAGAAGTAGAAGATTCGGCTTGTTGGTTAGAGTTGTTTTGGTAAGATGACTGAATTGCTTGTTGAGGAAAAGTATTTTGGTGATGGTTTGGAACTTGACCCTGATGATGCTGTTGAGACTGATGTGGTTGAAAGTGTGAAGTCCCTTGGGGTTTGTTCATTAGTGGGTTTAGAGCAGGACTGTGCCATGAAAAATTTGGGTGTTGTCTCCACCCAGGATTGTATGTTTGAGAAAACGGTCCTAATCTATTTTGATTCCCAACATAATTAACTGATTCAGAGTTAGATGGACTATGTTCATGTTGATCCCAGATCTCTCAATAACACTAATAAATAGATTATGAATAACCTAAATAAGTAGTGTGGATGAATAAAATGAAGAATACTCAAGAACAAATAATGTATATATTCAAAGCATATACTTGAGCATTAAAGATACGTAAAAACTCACTTCGAAAATCTTGTTTTACAATAGGTCTAGCTACCTATTTATACTAGCAATAAGAAGATAACTATCTAGTAAAACTATCTAGCCAATCTTCTAGGAAAGATAATGTTTATCTAAGTATGGGTAAACTATAAATCAAGATAAACTTAAATCCAGCTGTCGATTTGTTATCTCCAGCTGTCTTTCATGGGATGTTAATTCAACCTTATCTTCATATCTTCATCGCATGCCTCTGGTTGAATTGCTGAAGAAAACTCTAAGTGTTGTTAACAAGAGGGGTGATGAAGATGCTCTTTCCATCGCATCTCTGGTCGATTCATCGACCCTTTGGTTGTTCACCAGACTTAGTCAATTCTGCCTTAATGTCTTCATCGGTCTTCTGGTTCTTCATACATATTGTTCTTCATTACTTTTACATTTATGAATTATGGGGTCTAACAATCTCCCCCTAAGTAGTGAAAGAACAAACATAAACTAATCTATGAACAATATTGAAGAACAGAGACTAATCTAAAGAAAAGCATCAATTTCCAAATTTTCATTGGATGATGAATTCTTACAATACTGGAAGCAAAGACATTACAGTTTAAGGCAAAAAATTTTAAAACTCTATTCATGATCTACCTTGAGATATTTCTCAGAAGCGCAGTAGCAGTCTTCGATAACTGATGATTGTAGATATCTCATGAATAAGTTGTTTCCCGTCTTCCCTCGGCACATGAGTTTTACCCAGTCTATCTCTGATAACTCCCTAAAACCATTCAAGTGTTGAGGTTGAGTACTTGAATGCTTCAGTTAGTCTAAAAAATTTCTTTACCCCGAACTCATTTTTGAAGACAAGTCCAAGCTCGGGTTGAGTCAAGACAGAAGCAGATCTCTTCTCCTGCAGGCCTGGGAAGTCTTCATTAGGTGGAGTGCAGGAGAGTCTGTCGATGCCCAAATGAAGAGCAATCTAAAAATCACTCTTGGCTCGATGCTTCACCAAGGTCTCCATCGTCTTCACAATTGCTTTGTTTGCCATCCCAAATCTTATGCCCTAATCCTGTCGCTGAGTTGTGAACGCATAAAGCTCGATCAAGTCATAGGGATTGAGATTGATCAAGTCATTGTCATTGAAGATGCTGACCTGACCATGGGCTCTCTCTACTGTGTACTCGATATATTTTATAGCTCTATTAGCGAAGGTCCTCATCTTTATGTTCATTACCAACCTTATTCCATCGTTTGAAAAGACAACCTGAGGTGGTTGGGTAGTCTGTCTAACAAACCTATGGTGTAGGAGGTCCATGGATTCTGGCGATAGAAGTGGAGGATTGAGAGTCAAACTTTCATCGCGATCGTGGTATAGGTACTGATGGATATTCTCTATCATTACTGGTTCCGTTGGTAGCATCTCTGGACGTCTCCTTAGCGACTCCATATTCGCGATGATATCGTCGACTAAGCTCTGCGGAGGGTGCCTTGATGAAGAGGGAATGTCTGCTTGCACCTTTGTTGGTTCGGTTGAGGGTTGAGTTTGGGTTATGGGTTGTGTTTGGGCTTGAGGTTGTGTATCGGTTGGTGATGGGATGGTTTCTTGGGTTGGCTCATGTTGAGGTGGTTCAAGTTCATCGGGTTATGTTTGGGCTTGAGGTTGTTGAGGTGAACAAGGTTGGATGTTTATTTGTTTAGGTTCATTGGGTAGGGTGATGAAGGGTTCTGTGGTGCGAGGGGTTGGTGATGGGGTTAATGGTAGGTTTGGTGTTGGTGATGTAGTGAAAGGTGGGTTGGTTTATGTTGGTGGGGTTGACGGATTTTCATCGGATGAGGAACTCAACACGATGGGTTCAGGTATGGTGGCAATGGGAACATGTACATTGTATACATTTTCAGAGGGCTGAGCCTCTGGTTCCTTTGCTTGGGTTCCTTGGTTTGGTGATGGTGGGTTTTGTGTTTGGTTATCGGATGATGAAGGTGCAGCGGATGGTGTTTCCTGAGTTGTAGCAGCCGGGTTCTCCCCCTCATGAGGACCAAGACCATGATCATGTTGGTCTGGATCCTCATGCCTTGGCCTCTTCTGCGGGCGGCTGGCCGAGCATGAAGCTCTGCTTCTCTTCTTCTTGATGCGGAGGGAGGCCAGGTAGGATCTCATAGCCTTTCTTCTTCGATCGACCTCCATAGATTGTAGGAGGGAGGCGGTGCGTTCTTGTTGATCAGCAAGGCTCTGGGAGGGAGCCTTGGTTGGTTGAGCCGCTCGATGAATGAATTTAGCATTTATCTCGTTAAAAGAAGAGATAAGTGCCTTGGATAGAGCCCTGAGGTCAGCTCTGGTGGCATACTCGGAGGTGGTGGATGATGAGGCTGGGGGAGGTATGGAGGTAAAGGTGGATGCAGTGGGTGGGATGGGAAGGTTGGTGATCATGGCTTTAAGCTCTGCAGCAAGGGAGGATAGAGCTTCATTGAAAGATGGTGCTGCAGGCTGGGTGGTGGAGGTGGTGGATGGGGTATTTGGGCTAGGATGGTGGTTAGGAGTTGGGTTAGGGTGGTTTGTATGGTGGCCATTTGGTTGGTGAAGGAGGCTAAGGTTTCATCGATTGATGAAGTTGTTTGTTGTGGGGTTGGTTGAGGGATTTGGGAAAGGATGGTGGCTGGTAGAGTGTTTAGGGTTTGAAGGATGGTGTTTATATGTGTGGTAATGGAGGCTAGGGTCTCATCGGTCACAGTTGCGTGGGTCGTGAGGGTGGCGATGGAGTTCATCAAAAGTTGGTTTCTTTGGGTGGCAAAGGCAGAGGAGGTGTTATGGTGTTGGGTGACGGTTTGTTGCAGCATTTGGAGACGGGTTGTATTGTCTCGGGTTTGGACTGCAAGGGTGGCAAGGGATTGTTGAAGGGTGGTGAGATCGATGGATGGTGGGTTTTCAACAATCCCTTGGATGATGAGTTTTAGGTCTTCCAAGGACCGCTGAACTGAGTCAACAAAGGCTTGGAACTCAGCCTTTGTGACCAGATCGGCCATGGGGATAACCCCTGCAGCAACGGATGCTGCAGGTTGAGCCTCAGCTCCAGAGGCGCCCTCAATCCTCGTGAAAATGTGGGCATTGAAGGACTTCCATCATGTCCTTGATAGCCCTCTAGTGAGGAGCTATCTCGTGATGTTGCTACAACTTCTTCTTCTTCTTCCTCGGCTTCAGAGGCCGGGTAAGAGAAGTAGATGTGTGTCCCCTTCGCTAGATCAAGTATCGAAGGGGGATGTGCTTGAACAGGAGATCGCTCTGAACGATCTTGTAGATCAGCAATGCCAGAAGCAACACATGCTTCTGGGTGTGTGATTGGTGGTGTCGAGCCATGAGGCGATGTGGCTCTTATGTCTGCATCGCCTCTCTATTGGGAGAGGGGCGATGGAAGTTGTGGTTCCTCAGCTAAATCATCTCCAGAGGCCCGAAGAATGACCTCTGGATGGTTGGTTTGGGTTTGGTTTAGACTGGGCCGTCCTTGTTCAATACCCCTTTGGCCTTGATCGCCAGGGGTAGAGGTGGTGGTTGCCTTTTGGGAAGAGGGAAGGGGAATTGTATGTGTAGGGCCGGGGGAATCACGAGGAGTGTCATCATCATCATCATTTTCATCATCCGATGAAGATAGCTCCTGTGCTCCCTCGCTTGACTGAGGGACGACTCTATGCACTCTGGGGTAGCTGCCCTTGGTTTATTGGACAGCAGAGAGCGTTTGTAAGTTCTTCGAATCTCAGATGTCTCTGGGATGACACTTAGCATGGCTCTAGAAATAGGCCTTCTTGGACCGTATTACTCAGTTCAGGGTATTGAAAACTTACTTGATTAATTAGATAGACATTGAATATGCAGCGGACAGTATGTAAATCAAGCAGGTAGCAATCAATAAGAACACAATGAAGAACTCTTGAAGAACACAGGGAGAAAATGCTTCAAAGGATTTTCAATAGAAAATGTCGACAATTACAAAATGGAAGCACCACCAAATTACAAAGGCCTAAAGCTGCTTTTATACAAGCAAATAACTGCTATGACAGACCTAGACGTACTATTTAATCTAAGCCGTTCAAATAAAGCAGAT
>NC_037537.1:14342386-14359414 GCF_001531365.2 Cynara cardunculus var. scolymus | reverse complement strand
ACTTCTGTCAAACCTTGCTGTGTTACTTTTTCGATACTTTTACATTAAAAGATGAGAGCTAACACGACATCACTTTGGCTTTCTTCTTTGCAGGGGCTGGCTTCTTCTTCGGCTTTGCTGCTGCCTTTCTCTTCTTGGAAGGTTTGGGTTTGCTAATTTCCAAAACCTCTGTTTCCTCGACTTCTTCCATTTCCTCAATCTCCTCTACTTCCTCATTCTCCTCTGCAACATCCTCAGCATTCTCTAGATCTTTGGCCATCTCATCTTAAAAATCACTATCCTCAGCAACTAGTTTTGGTACTGGCGGTGGTACAACAGACTCAGAACTCGAACTAGCAATGCTTCCCGAAGAGGATTCTGTGCTCACAGTCTGCCCATTGGGGGCAGTGACGGGTGTTTCCTCAACAAGAGGGGTATCTTCCAGTTGTGTTTCTTGAGGCTTCTATTGTGGTTGTTCCTCAATCGTCTCAGGCACAAAAAAGGAAAATAACTCCTCTAGGATTGAGGGGTTATTGTCTTTGAAATCAAACTGGAACTCCTCCCCTAAGGTGTCACTAAGGTTAAGGTCAAAATCATGGATGGTGGGTGGTCCTAGTGGTGTAGAGGGAAGGGGTATAGGAGGTTGTTGTGTGGGTGGAGGGCTAACAGGCGTTGCAATGGGTGAAGGAGTGGAAATGGTGGGTGGTGGTGTAGTTAGTGCTAGAAAAAGGGGTTTAATGGTTGTAGGAGGAAAAGGCACGGCGGCCGACTGTCGTGAAATAGACGGGCCGGTGCCGGCGGTGGTGGCGATGGGTATAGTGGAAATGGAGGGAAATAAAGTAGTGACTAAAGGAGGAGTTCTAGAAATGCTTACCGGAGTGACAACCGCATGTGACTCATCATAGTCCACCCGGATGGCCGTTGAGCGACCGGTGGTGGGGTGATGTGATCTTGAGCCGGCGGTGCAAAAGCAATGGGATCGGGAGATAGGGGTTCTGATTCGGCCATGGGTGTTGCGACGGGTGGTGCGACGGGAACGGCGGAGGAAGACTCGCCGACAACTGTTCTTCGTGAAGACCGCCGTGTCGGAACTCGACCGATGGGTGGTTTTCAGGATTTTGCCATGAAGAGGAGAAATGAAGAAGATGAAAGATGTTTGCAACAAACTTCCCCCCTTCTTCTTAGAAACCCGGCGGTTATAGTCCTAAGGAACCACCCCCATGCAAAACCCTTTGTGTAAAAGATTTTTGAATAAAAAAATTTGAAAAGCTTTTGTCCCATCAACTTACACAAGTCACCAAAATCAGAAAACTCATCATTTTCTTTCATTTTTAAATCCCATTTCTTTTTCTTATTTCCCTTTTCTTTTTCTTTTAAGAAAAACCACAAAAACCGCCAAAATTAAATTTTTTTTTTATTACCAAAACCCATTTTAGAATGTGGGTATGAGATGCTTACAGCGAGCACACCTGCATGAGATAAACAAAGAGTACGAAAACTAAAATTATATACAATATTTACACAAATGATTTGATGAAAATCAGAGAGATTTTTGGCGTGGATCTTGCATTCCTTCCGGGAAGAAATATTTGACCCGATGCCCATTCACTTTAAAAACAGTATTGTCTTGTAGGTCTAAGAGATCTATAGTTCCAAATTTTCCCACTTCAACAATAGTGAAAGGTCCCGACCATCTAGATTTGAGTTTCCGGGGAAAAGCTTCAATCTAGAATTAAAGAGAAGAATTCTTGACCTTTTTCAAAAATTCTCTGATTGATCCTACGGTCATGCCATATTTTTGTCTTTTCTTTATATATCTTGGCATTCTCGTAGGCTTGGTACCTCCACTCTTCCAACTCATTGAGTTGGAACTTTCTTTTTTCTCCCGCAAGAGTTACATTTAAATTAAATTCTTTAATAGCCCAAAATGCCTTATACTCCAATTCCAACAGGAAGTGACAAGATTTTCCAAAAACAAGTTGGTACGGAGACATGTCCAATGGACTTTTGAAAGCGGTACGGTAGGCCCAAAGTGCATCATCCAATTTTAGCGACCAATCCTTTCGGTTTGGCTTGACCACTTTTTCTAAAATTTTTTTTATTTCGCGATTTGAAAGTTTCGCAAGACCATTGGTTTGCGGGTGGTAAGTCGTGGCAACTCTGTGTTGGATGTTGTTACTTTTCAAGAGCGGCACTTAACACTTTGTTTATGAAATGAGTCCCTTCATCGCTTATCAATGCTCGGAGGGTTCCAAAACGAACAAAAATATTTTTATGCAAAAATTCCACTTCCGTTTTGACAT
This sequence comes from Cynara cardunculus var. scolymus, assembly GCF_001531365.2. NCBI lineage: Eukaryota > Viridiplantae > Streptophyta > Magnoliopsida > Asterales > Asteraceae > Cynara > Cynara cardunculus. The sequence goes on along the minus strand of NC_037537.1, from coordinate 14,357,132 downwards.
CATTTCTTGGGCAAGCCTTTGTTTCTATCCATTTGGAAATATAGTCTACCGCAACCAAAATGTATTGATTGTGAAAAAAACATGGGGAATGGTCCCATAAAATCAATACCCCAAATATCGAAAAGTTCGACTTCTAAAATATTGTTCAAGGGCATCTCATTTCTTTGGGACAAATTCCCCATGCGTTGGTATTGGTCACAACTCTTTACAAATTCAAAAGCATCTTTAAACATGGTGGGCCAAAAAAATCCGCTTTGTAAATTTTAGCGGCCGTACGTTGTCCACCAAAGTAGCCATCGTACGGCGATGCATGACATTTATTTAACAAAGCTTGGATTTCATCATCCGGGACGCATTTTCTCAAAATTTGGTCCGATCCCATTTTATAAAGAAACAGATTGTCCCACAAATAATGCTTGCAATCGTGAAGGAGTTTTTTAAACCGATTTTCCTGAAAATGATATGGTTTATGGCCACATGCAAGATAGTTGGCAATATCTGCATACCAAGGATGTTGTTTTTGAAAACTGTGTTGTATGGCCAAAACATATTCATCCGGGAAAACTTCCTTAATCTCATGACTCCCCCCACTTGATACATTTCCTTCAATTCTAGAAAAGTGATCGGCCACTTGATTGTCGCTTCCCTTTCGGTCAACAATCTCAAGATCACTTGCAAGAGAAGGATCCATCTAATAAGCCGTGGCTTAGCATCAACTTTATTAAATAAATACTTTATTGCAGAATGATTTGTATGAACATTGACTTTGGTACCAATCAAGTATGAACGGAAACGATCAAAAGCAAATACTACCGCAAGTAATTCTTTTTCCATTGTGGTGTAATTTAATTGAGCTTCAACAAACGTTTTACTTGCGTAGTAAATGAGGTGAAAACCTGCATGAATATGTTTTGACCGAAGTTGGTTCAGGCAATTGCATTATCACCTTAATCTTAGCTTTGTCAACTTCCAAACCTTTTTTCGAAACCATGTGACCCAAAACAATTCCCTCTTGTACCATAAAATGACATTTTTCCCAATTTAAAATCAAGTCATGGGTCTCACATCTCTCCAAGCTTTTCTTCAAGTTTTCAAGACAATTTTCAAAATTAGTACCAATAACCGAAAAGTCATCCATAAAAACTTCCATAGTATCCTCAATCATATCCGAAAAAATAGACATCATACATCGTTGGAAAGTGGCCGGAGCATTACACAAACCGAATGGCATACGTCGAAAAGCAAAAGTTCCGAAGAGACAAGTGAAAGTAGTTTTCTCTTGATCTTCGGGTGCAATATGAATTTGATTGTATCCCGAGTATCCATCCAAAAAGCAATAAAACTCCTTACCGGCCAAACGATCTAGCATTTGATCTATGAAAGGCAAAGGGAAATGATCTTTCTTACTAGCTAAGTTCAATTTCCTATAGTCTATACAAATCCTCTACTCGGTAACGGTCCTAGTTGGGATAAGTTCGTTTTTGTCGTTGGTGATTACCGTGGTACCACCTTTCTTTGGCACGCATTGTACCGGACTTACCCAACCGCTACTAGCAATGGGGTATATGATACCCGCGTCTAACTACTTCAAAATTTCCTTCTTAACCACTTTTTCATGATTGGATTTAGTCGTCTTTGAGGTTGTACCTTTCCAACACTATTTTCTTCCAAGATGATCTTATGTTGGCAAAGGGACGGGCTTATTCCCCTAATATCAGCTATGGTCTAACCAAAGGTTTTCTTGTGGTCTTTCAGCAAATCTATCAACCTTTCTTCTCGCCGTGGCCGTGGCCAAGGCCGAGGACGCGGGCACGGGCGTGGGCGCGGGCACGGGATTCGTGAAGGTGGCGCGAGGAGGCGCACTTTGCACTTCGCACGCCGCATCAGAGCAGAAGGAGCCTCACCCCGAGCTCCGAGTATCTTTTTGGTACTAATTCGAGAGGAGAAGATATTTATTAAAGATTAATCCGGAATTTAAACTGATATTTATTCGGAATTTAAATTTTTGACCAAGTCTTAATATTTTAGAGATAGTGGTTTCGGTTGAGAAATTTTCTCACCACTATCTCCATTTTTTTGGAGATTTTCGTGGGCCTCATCTAGGGTTTTGTTGGGTTCAAGATTAGCTAAAATGTTGTATTCAAGTTTCTCCATTTACTTAGTTTAATTGTAATTAGTTTAGTTTTATTTTCCTTAGTATAAATAGTCTTTCCTTTGTAATTGTAATTACACACAATTGATTACATCACTAATTCTGAAAAGGTGATTCGACAGCTAAGTAATTCTCTCTCTCCAATCTATCTTACATTCATCTTTGTTCTTGAGATTTGATGATGATTACATCAAAATTTGTATGAAATCTGGACTTTTCAGGTTTCACCCAGTATAAATACTGGGTGAAGCCATATCATTATATACATACGATAACTGTTTATTCTCTGACGAAATTCTACTCCCGACATACTATTTCTCTCTACCGTTTGCTACATAAACCTGCTCTATATTCGTTGTGATTACTATTCACAAACGAATTTCCTACTGCATCAAATCCTGGGACTTTGCGACTAGCAGACTCACAACTTCTTAAGAGTGGTCGCATAAAACCTTTAAGGACAGGTTTTCCATCCAGTTCATCATCCGAATCAACATCATTTTAAAAAGGTTGGTTTTATAATTTTTCGCATTGTATTTAAATTTCCCGTTCACTAAGTGAACACTCTGCTTCTACCTCTTTCTTTCATTGAATCTATCGTGAAGGATAGATTCAATCTGTGTGAATTGACACGTATTGAGGTTTTTGGTGGGTCTGAATTCATAAAGGTTTAACCTTTTTTATTGCTATAATATAATTAAATTATATAAAGATTAAATCTTTATTTGGTGTTCATTTTTCTTATTGGAATTATTTTTCAACAATCTTAAAGGTTTTATAACAAATGGATCCCGAAAATTATCGTATTCTCAATCAAGACATGATGAAATTGGACAAGTTTGACGGTTACACTCGCTGGACGGAAAAAGTGAAATTTATGCTCATGGTGTTGAAACTCTACTATGTCTTGGACCCAAGTCTCCCTCCTATTCCCGAAGATCCGGTCCCTAAACCAGGACAACAACCGGATCTTCAAAGAATTGCCGATCTACAAAAGCTTTGAATGATCCACAAGGAAGAGAAAACTCTTGCTTGTGGACACATTAAGAATGCTTTGTCAGATCGTTTGTATGATCTGTATTCCCCGATTACATGCCCTAGAGAGTTGTGGAATGCCTTTAATTCAAATACAAGTCACAAGAAGATGGCACTAACAAATATCTTGTGTCTCAGTATTTGAGATTCCAAATGGTTGATGATAAACCTATTCTGGAGCAAGTGCATGAACTTTAAGTTTTAGTAAACAAATTGAAAATGCTTTCTATTGCTATCCCTGAAATTTTTCGAGTAGGGGCAGTGATTGACAAACTGCCTCCATCTTGGAAAGATTTTTCAAAAAGAATGATGCATAAACTGAAGATTATTCTTTGGATGATTTACTAAAACACCTTTGTATTGAAGAAGAGGCACGTAATTGGGAGAGGAGAGGCAAGTCTGTGATGAATGCCAACAGTGTGCAGGCTAGAGGCAAGGGTAAGGGAAGGGTCGGAGGGCCAAACAAGAAGTGGAACTTGGATCCACAAAGAAGAGTTTTAAGAGATCGGACAGTCAGTCGAACCGGGTTAGAAGCTTAAGAGGGTCGGAAGATGTCACGTCTGCAGAGAGACGGGACATTATGCTCATGAGTGCAAAGACAGAAAGTCCGAACCCCCTGCTGCTAATTCTGTTGAGGGGATTTAACACCTAGTGGCGAATCTCCACATGGAAGAGATTAACATGATTTCAGAGGCCTCCACGAGAATTATGGCTGCGAGAGGTGGTTGGTACTTGGACTCTGGAGCCACGGTTCATGTTTGTGACTCCAGGTCCAAGTTTGTTGAATATGGACCAGTGAGAGATGGGAAACAAGTGATTGTTGCGAACAACGGCCGTGCGTATGTCGTTGGAATGGGGACCGTGCTACTGAAGTTCACTTCCGGCAAAACCGTCACTCTCCGAAACGTTCTTCACGTACCTTCCATTAACAAGAATCTTGTCTCTGCAAGCAAACTCGATGAAAATGGGTTTGGAATAAATATAGAGGCTAAGAAGGTCGTGATCTACAGGAGGAAGGTTTTTATTGGAAAGAAATACTACCAATTGGGTATGTATCGCCTTAATTTGAGTGAAGATGATTGCGAGGAGGTCGGAACGAGTGAATCGGTAGGAAGTAATGTGTTAGGCACGTATGATAGTGATACAAATTTTTATGTTTCTATGGTTGAAAGTGATGTAATCCTGAACGATTTTAATAAATTTGCTTTTTTGGATTATTTTGTTTGTTCTATTTCTTTATGGCATAAACGTCTTGCGCATACAAATGTGAAAAATATTGAGAAGATGCATAATAAAGGATTGATCAAAATTGATAACAAAGATTTTGGAAAATGTGAAACTTGTGTAAAATCAAAGTTTACAAAGAAGCCTTTTCCTTCTGTTAAAAGGGACACATCAATTTTAGAATTAGTTTATTCTAATATTTGTGAATTAAATGGAATAATTACCCGAAGAGGTAAAAGGTATTTCATAACTTTTTGTGATGACTTCAGTCGGTTTTTACAAATTTATCTGTTACATTCAAAAGACGAAGCTTTTGAAGCTTTTAAACTCTATAAAGCTGAAGTTGAAAATCAACTTGAAAAATGGATAAAAATACTTCGATCACACAGAGGTGGTGAATATTTTAATAGAGAATTTGATACATTCTGTGAAGAGAATGGCATCAAACATGAACGGACCTCACCATTTACTCCTCAACAAAATGGCTTGGTGGAACGAAAGAATCGAACCCTTGTTGAAATGGTCAACTGTATGTTGAACCAATCAGGGTTGCCTAACAATCTCTGGGGAGAAACCCTGTTGACGGCTTGTCATATTCACAACCGAATCACTAGTCGTGTGATTCCAACCAGTCCATATGAGCTCTGCAAAGATAGAAAACCAAATCTGAACTATCTAAGGGTTTGGGGATGTGTTGCATACTATAGAACTACTAATCCAAAAAGATCTAAATTGGGAGCTGTAACACCCCCAAATCCATACATTACATATAACACATATTTCATATGTATAATACATGTTTTCCCCCACATAGGTCCTTGATACAAGAGTCTATAATGTAAAWTACGCAACCCAAAAATTTCAAAAGTACATGTTCTTGCATCCTAGCATCTATGCTTCCAAAACAGCTAAGCACAKRGRGAAGTAATTCACATAATGCTCTTTCCCTTATTATCATTACCTGAACACATATTTTGAAAACACGAAACCAAAACATTTATCAAATAATCATTTCACAACATGCGGAATAAAACCAGATTCTATTTTGGTCCATCGAGCCTCTATTTTGGTCCATCGAGCCTCTGGTTCCCAACCACACTTGGAATATATTTCAATAACTAAGACCAGAACCCCTTTGGTCTCTCTTCCAGAGCTTCTGGTTCCTCGACCAGAGCCTCTGGTTGTACTAACCAGAGCTTCTGGTTCCTCGACCAGAGCCTCTGGTTGTACTAACCAGAGCTTCTGGTTCAACGTGTAAGCCAACCAGAGCCTCTCTGGTCTGTTTTTCATAAAAAGATTCTAAGTACAAAATCATTTTCTTAAAAACTTCTAAAAATATGATTTTGACATAGAAGCTCTTATTAATAGATACAGAGCCTCTGGTCCAATTAGTACATTTAGTAAGAACTTGCTCATTCTCCAAATCAATAACTAGAATCCTCTGGTCCAATAATGAGGACCAACCAGAGCCCCTCTGGTTCCTTACAAGGAACAACCAGATCCCCTCTGATTCCTCATAAAAAATAACCATTATGTTCCAAAACACTTTTAACTAATATTAATGGCCATAGGCCAAGTTTTCCCCTTCTCAATAACATCAATACTATTATTTCTAATAAGAACAATATCTTTGAGTTCTCAAATAACAAAGAAGTAAGGACTCAAATCTATTGTAGTCTTAAAAGACATAATAGTAAGAGCTATAATATTCACACACAATTGCCACCCTTATATCCAAAAGACACCTATCCTTAATATGCCACCCTTATTCCAAAAGACACATCTCCTTGATATGCCACCCTTATTCCAAAAGACACCTCTCCTTGATATGCCACCCTTATTCCAAAAGACACATCTCCTTGATATGCCACCCTTATTCCAAAAGACACCTCTCCTTGATATGCCACCCTTATTTCTTCTTCAAAATCTATGAACTAGTTCGGATGAAGGACCGTAGCCACAACCATCTTATCGAATCCTCATTCATAGTTTTATCCATAAAATCTATAGATTAATTTCAAATGAAGACAGATCAAAATCACAATCGTCTCAAAAGAATATTCTCTATAGTTTTCAACCAACAGTTTTATCATCAAAACCTTTCAAACTCAAGAACAATCTATTCCTTTCAATAATTTCCAAAACATCATATCCCTTTTTAAATCCTCAAAACATGATATCATTTCCAAAACTGTTTTAAAGAAGCAATCCCTTCTTTATCCTTCCCAACACAGTTTTTAATACTCAACTATATAACAATAACACCTTTAAACTATCAAAATAGTTTTACCATCTTTTCTTCAAAACCAATATCAAAACCCAGCAGTTTATATAACAAAATATAAAGATTTTAAAACTCAGTGTATAATCAACAGTATTTATAAAAATCACAGTTTATAATCAATGGTAGTTTAAAAACTCACTGTTTATAATCAATGGTAGTTTAAAAACTCATAGTGTATAATCAACAGTATTTATAAAAATCACAGTTTATAATCAACGGTAGTTTAAAAACTCACAGTTTATAATCAACGGTAGTTTAAAAACTCACAGTTTATAATCAACGGTAGTTTAAAAACTCACCTTAACAAATCACAGATTCTGTAGTTTTAAAACACACGATAAATCACAAGCTCTTTAAACAGCTTTGAACAAAAGATTTGTTCAAGAACACTTCTTACCGCCACAACACTCTTTTTCTCTTTCAACAGATTTTTTTCTTCAAATGAAATGACAAGATAGAATCTTATCTTTTTATTTCTTTAAATACTCCCACCATGGCGGTGAAGATTATTTTAATTACAAAACTCTTAGGCGGTGAAAGTTTTAACCAATAGAAATATTCTTGGGTGGTGGGTTTTTCATTATAAAAATTTATGATTTCTTAACTATGAAGGTATAAGTTTTTAAATAATATAATAATATTTCCACCAGAATAACTTATCACAAATATGCACCACCTCATGTATGCTTCACACCACATGCATATATGTATAAATTACATACATATCATGCCATCTTTTCACATATATGCATGCACAATATCATGTTCACATTTCACATATATAGTTCATGCATTTCTACTTAGACATGCATATTTCACGTAATCCACATGACGAACACGTATAAATTACCTCAACCCAGGTTGTCTCAAACCTGGTTATAATAGGAGCATGTGCTATTAAGAGCATATTCGTTGGATATGCAGTAAATAGCAAGGCTTATAGATTATTGGACAAAGAGTCAGGAGTAATAGTAGAATCCAGAGATGTGGAGTTCTTTAAACATAGATTTTCAGAAGATGCTGAAAAATTAGAACCAATATTGGCCTCTAATCCCTCTTGCTCATCTCGTGCTAGTTCCAAAACCTCTATAGAGGCGGAYGAACCACGAAGAAGTACAAGAGTGAGAAAAGAGAAAAATCTGGGAAATGACTTTTTCTCGTACTTGGTAGAGGGGAGTCAAAATAAAGTGACAAGAGAGTTCATTTTCTCTATCAGTACTGAAGAGGATCCCAAAACATTTAAAGAGGCCATAACTTCAAGGGATGCTCCAATGTGAAAGAAGCCATAAATGATGAGATGGACTCCATTTTGGGTAATGGAACTTGGGTGCTAGCAAATTTGCCAACAGGGGTGAAACCCATTGGTTCCAAGTGGATATTTAAAAGACAGATGCAACCTGATGGTATAATATCATCTTTCAAGGCTAGATTGGTGGTGAAAGGATATAGACAGAAAGAGGGTGTCGATTATTTCGACACCTGTGCTCTAGTTGCTAGAATTAGTTCCATTCGAACTCTCATAGCAATTTCTGCCATAAAAGGACTGTATATTCACCAAATGGACGTGAAAACAACTTTCTTGAATGGCTATTTAAGCGAGGAGGTTTACATGGAGCAACCTGAAGGTTTTGTAATACCCGGACAAGAGAATAAAGTGTGTAAACTTGTTAAATCTCTATACGGGTTAAAACAAGCTCCTAAACAGTGGCATGAAAGGTTTGATACGACTATCACATCTTTCGGGTTAAGACATAATGGGGCCGACCGGTGCATCTACTCAAAATGCACGAGAGGGTACACTGTGGTAATCTGTCTTTATGTCGTGATATGTTGATCATCGGAACCAATCTAGATGGTATTCTTGAGACAAAAGGATACTTATCCTCGAACTTTAAGATGAAAGATCTTGGAGAAGTAGATACCATCCTTGGGATAAAGATCAAAAGATCAGCATCTCAAATCTCTCTATGTCAGTCTCATTACATAGAGAAGATACTGACAAAGTTTCAACATTTGAATATAAAGGAGTTTAACACTCCGTTTGATTCAAGTGTGAAACTCAATAAAAATACTGCTAGAGTAGTGGCTCAACTAGAATATGCTAGTGCAATAGGATGCATGATGTATGCAATGCATTGCACTAGACCGAATATTGCTTTTGTTGTGAGTAGACTGAGTCAATATATGAGCAATCCGGGTCCAGATCACTGGAAAACAATTGGTAGAGTATTGGGCTACTTGAAAAAAACCCAAGAACTAGAGTTGACATACTCTACGCATCCAGGAATCTTGGAAGGATATTCTGACGCCAGTTGGATAGATCACTCAAGTGATTCTAAATCTACAAGTGGGTGAATTTATACTCTTGCTGGAGGGGCGATTTCTTGGGCGAGCAAGACACAAATGTGTATCGCCCCATTCGACTATGGAAGCCGAATTTATTGGCCTAGCGGCAGCAGGCAAAGAGGCTGAATAGATTAGAGATTTGTTGACAGATATCCATTTATGGCCTCGACCGAATCCCTCTATTCCCATGTATTGTGACAATGAGGCCACACTGTCCAAAGTATACAATGCTGTATATAATGGGAAGTCGCGACACATAGGTCTCCGACACAACTACGTGAGACAGCTTATTGATGATGGTACCATAAGTATAATGTTTGTTAAGTCTTGTGGCAACTTGGCAGATCCACTAACCAAGCCTCTGACGAGAGACTTGGTAGGGTCAACCACCAGAGACATGAGTCTGAAACCACATAGAATCAATCAGTGATGGAAACCCAACTTGGATATAGTGCTCCTATTTACCAAGTTTAAAGGGTAACAACAAGTCACTTGGATGATAGAAGGTACTATCAAACGATAGATCCATGTAAGGTGAAAGATAGTACGACGTTGTCGAGAACAAGGATGAGTTAATCTCTTAACAAAGTTTAGAGACATCTTAACAACAAAGATGTTATAGAACTTTGCCTATATGACTTACAGGTGGTGCCGCCTCAAAAGAAGAGTAGTGGTTTCTCTTTGAGTAAGTCATGAAACAAGGTTTAGCGCATGGCCATATTAGCGCTCAGTGAGAGAGCAAGGTGGATAGATGATGTGTGTAGGTAAGCCGAAGTGGTTGCAAGATTCAAGGTTTAAATCCTAAGGATACCATTGGATTGATTCCTTCTTGCATACTTACATTAAACAGCGTTTAATCTTAGTGACACCACTGTAACATTGTCTATCATGAATGTCAGGAAACTTTCCAACCTAGTGGGGGATTGTTAAAAATTTTTAGGTTGGAAGTTAACCTTCCATCCTACATTGGTAGAGAGTTGATTTCTAGAGAAGCTTATAAGGCTTTCTCTAGAAGTGGGCTTTGAACATGTTAGTGGACTCATGGTGGGGGTCTTGAGTGGAAGGCCCAACACACATGCGCGCGCATGGCCGTGGCCGTGGCCGAGGCCGAGGACGCGGACGCGGGAACAATTCACGAAGGTGGCGCGAGAAGGCGCACTTTGCACTTCGCACGCCGTATTGGAGCAGAAGGAGCCTCGCCCCGAGCTCCGAGTATCTTTTTGGTACTAATTCGAGAGGAGAAGATATTTATTAAAGATTTATCCGAAATTTAAACTGATATTTATCCAGAACTTAAATTTTTGACCAAGTCTTATTATTTTAGAGATAGTGGTTTCGGTTGAGAAATTTTCTCACCACTATCACCGTTTTTTTGGAGATTTTCGTGGGCCTTATCTAGGGTTTCACCCAGTATAAATACTGGGTGAAGTCGTATCATTATATACATACGCAAACTGTTTCTTCTCTGACGAAATTCTGCTCCCGACATATTATTTCTCTCTACCATTTTGCTACATAAACCTTCTCTATATTCGTTGTGATTGCTGTTTACAAACGAATTTCCTACTACATCAAATCCTGGGGCTTTGCGACTAGCAGACTCACAGCTTCTTAAGAGTGGTCGTATAAAACCTTTAAGGATAGGTTTTCCGTGCAGTTCATCATCCGAATCGACAACATTTTAAACATGTTGGTTTTATAATTTTTCGCATTGTATTTAAATTTCCCGTTCACTAAGTGAACACTCTGCTTCTACCCCTTTCTTTCATTGAATCTATCGCGAAGGATAGATTCAATCTGTGTGAATTAGCACGCATTGAGGTTTTTGGGTGGGTCTGAATTCAAAAAGGTTTAACCTTTTTTATTGCTATAATATAATTACATTATATAAAGACTAAATCTTTATTTGGTGTTCATTTTTCTTATTGGGATTATTTTTCAACAAAATATTCTATCTACTGGTTTTTATATTTATTTGTTTATTTATTTTAATTTCTCCCTGTAACAATATTAATATAATTTTTTTCTAACATATTCGAAGGATGACAAAACATGCTCACTCCAGCTTGATCAGTTCAGGTTTCGAATCACTCAAGATTAACAAAGGTAAGATGTTGATTCATTGAAAACAAAAGGTTTTTTTAACAAAACACTACAGATCAAAAATACATTAAATGCAAAATTTTATTCAAAGATTACAATACAAATTACAAAAAAAGATTTCTACAAATCTAACGTTACAAACCATAAGGATATGAAACAACCCCATTTTTGTGCAGGAATATCAAACAACACAATTTTTGCAAAGTAATAGGAAACAACCCTATTTCTTAAAAGTGGCTCCAAAAAGAGCACCATTTTGTAAATTACCAGTCAAAATGAATACAAGATAGAAAAATTTGAAACTTTGTTACATTAAAACACAAACTCATTACATTAAATACCAACTGAAATTAAACCAAACTTTGTTAACCAAAAATATAATAATGTATGCATTGCTACAAAGAGAGAGAAACCAAAATTGCTTACTAACATCAGTAGTACATAATCCACCATAGGATGCTCAAATGCAAGTAAAATGTGCAGCAAGGCTTCATTTCCTAAACAAATATCTCTCATTTCTTACCTAACAAACCCGATGCCGAAAGAAGGCGCAACGCTTGAATCGAGTTGTCCAAAATCGTGGATGATCTCGGAACCGCCATTTTTCGTTTCTTCAAGAAGTCCAATGAATTCTGTAAGCAAAAAGGAGGCGGTATTTCCTTCAGAATAACTGGTTCCATTTTGTATATATGCATATTAGCATTGCTTTAGATTAGAAAACAATCGAGATATTTATAAAACCAAATATTCATTTGGCTGGAAATGAGGTTCTAAATGGCATGGCGGAGAGACCAAGCCTCACATGATCCCAAGTCTCTCTCTCTCTCTCTCTCTATATATACATACATATATATATATAAATGTTTTCTACTATTACTTACTGAATCAATGATAATTAACAATTTAAAGTCAATTATATATTAAAAATTAACAAATAAGACATAAAAAAGGTAAGAAAAATTAGATATCTTGTTATAAAAACCGCGCATTAGGCCATGGCGTGAGACACTTGAGCCATGGCGGCTGTTGCGGCGACCCGTTTAGAAAGTGTAAATGGACGGTTAAAATTGGTTTATATTTGAAACTCGTTATATATATATAATAATAATACTATCCCAATACAATACTAGCTGCTTATCATTTGATCAAAAAATTAATTACCCTGAGTGTTTGGATTTCTTCTTTCTTGGTCTTCTCTCAGATTTCTCTTCATCCGAGTCTGAGGAGAAAACTTTCTTGTAACAGAGAACATATATGTTAAGGCTCGTTTACCTAAAGGTGTAAAGAATATTAGTGGAAGTTGGAGTGAATACTTCTCATTAGCAGCAAGCAATTTGACGATATCATCTGGGAGCATTTCTTTATTATCTGGTTGTGTTTCGATTTCCTCTACAGCATCTTGGATGCTTTTATTGACACATGGTGTTAACTTTTGAGCCCATGTTTTACGTCGTTCTTTTCGTTCACGCAAAACCCTGTAAGGAAACAACTTATTTCATGAATAGCCGAAGCAAGATGAACCATTTACATGCGACTTTTTATTTAGCAAATGTGGTTCAACAAGAATGTTCAAGATCGATAAGGAAATGGGAGTTCATTAACAGGTTTTTAAGCATTCTTGTGTATGAAAGTGGTATTTTCTATTAAGCAATAACATTCTCAAATCTCTTAGGTCATGGTTTTGAAAAACACCAATAGGAAGTCATTTAACCAAGGACCCTAAGGTGTCGTTTGGTTTGTAGGATTAGATAGGATTTGGAGAGATTTAGAATTCAGTTCCATTCCAATCCCATGTTGGTTTGAAGGATTGATTAGATTTGAAATCCCGTGGTTTCATTGAAATCCCACAAGGGTGGCTAGTTTTTGATGTGATTTCATAGGATTTGTAAGTGATAATGTTTTTAAATATGTTAAATACATTTGTTTTGTAATAATCAGTTAATTTAATTATTTTTAAGATTATTTATAATTTGTTTTATTAAATTTGTTATAAATAATGAAATTCAATTCGATTTCAAATCCTATAAACCAAGCACACGAAAAATTCCAATTCCTCAAATCTAAATCCTTCCAAATTATTCCATAAAACCAAATGCCCCATAAGGGTATATTTAGATTTTAAGTATATAACCTTAAATGAGATTTTAATTAATCAACCACCTTCTGATCGGTATGAAGCCAATTTTTTCTTTTAAGAGGTCAAAAGGTCATGGATTTTATTTAAAATCTCATTTAGGGATTGTTTGGTTGGTAAGTCTTATATAGATAAAGTTGTCTTTATAAACTAATCTGTCTGTATAAATTGAGAAGGGTTTTGTTTAGGATGATTTTTTCATAGATGTAAGAAGAGTGTTTTTTAACTACAATAAGCCTGTTTGAAAAGGCTTGGCATAAAGCTCCCCGCTGAAAGCTTACCGAATAAGCCACTTTCTGTATTATTAAACCACTAGCAATTAACAGTCATGTATAGCTGACCAAATATGTTGCGAGTCTTATTAAGCTAACAAACAAGCCCTTAAACTGCAACAACCAACCGCCATGCTAGATCTCACTCTTAGGAATCCAACATAGTTATTTTCTTATTATAAACTCACATGTAATTCTGAATTCACGAATATAATCAACTTTCTTCGCCACAAGATAATACTTTGCAACACAGACTAGAAACTTATTCGCGTTATATATAATAATGATGTGAACCAACGTTTTTCATGCTTAACGAACATCAACCATTATTCTAAAGCAAAAAAGGCTCCTATTAATTGAATGTACAACAATACGCAAAGAATCGCACACCTCGCCTTATTTTCTTTCTGAATCGTTCTTATCTCTTCGTCCTTTTGTATTGCCTGTTTATCAAATCACGAACTTTGATTCAGAAATAACAAACCAAAAATGAATTTTAAGATTCATAACGCTGAAGCAAAAGTAAAGAAGTCTACCTGTTCAGCGCCGAATTCCTCCGGAGCATCGGAGTCGCTATCTTCTCTTCCCGACATCAATTAACAGAGACAGGACCAAGAATTTAAGCGGGGCGAGCCTAATGTAAATACATAAATATAAATATCAATCACAAATTTACAAATAACAACATATGAAACAAGAAATTAAGCAAAAACCTACTTTAAAAACTAACAAGCCATATCACATAGAGCAGTGAATAAAAGAGTAACTCTTGGGTAGTTCACTAAAAAGACAGAAAGGTTCCACCATGGGCGTGGGATAGGATAGATACTGCAATCCATAACCATTTTCATAGAAAAAATAGAAGTTCCTTTGCATGAAGTACATGTTATTAAAGCAAGGTTCTAAATGATGTTAGGAATGGTGGCGAGGTCAAGGCGTTTCTTATCGTGACAAAAGGCGTTTCTTAACAAAAATCATGAGATTTTTTGATTTTGTAACTCCCAATTAATGATATGGGAGTTACATAAAAAAAAAAATACATATTCATCCTTGTCATTAAATTACAAGATGAATATGAACCTATATATAAGATGGATTGCCATTGGTTGAAAATGGTTAACAAAGTTAATACAATAAACTTGGTCAACATTTGAATCAAGCATGCTCTCTCTCTCTCTCTCTCTCTCTCTCTCTCT
>NC_037537.1:14327456-14342286 GCF_001531365.2 Cynara cardunculus var. scolymus | reverse complement strand
GCTCCAGAATCTTCCACTGCAGTCCTATCTGATGTGCCAGACATTCCAGCTCAAAGAGAACATGTTGATCCAATTAAAATCTTCACCAGAGACTATGTGCCATTTCATATAAGAGCTAATTTTCCTGGATATGATCGAGCAAGGATCCGAGAGCCTTATCTAGAAGATATCTACTTTGGAATCTTCATCCGACATAGAAAAGTGCTAAGTGGCGACAAAGTTCTAGGTATTCATAAGCAAACAAGGGAATATCATACCGAATACCGTCATCTTCTGAAAGCCAAGTGTCAACCAATCAGTGAAGTTCATACAAAGCATCGGATTGTGACGATCAAACAAATAGATGCTCAAAAATTGTTGAGAATCTGGTATCCTGTTTTCACTGTAACAAGGCAGGATGGTCAGATTTGGAGATTCAGCGAAKCWGACTTCTCGAACTTATACTTAGATGACCTTGAATATAYGTATTTTGAACTAAAAAACATGACGATCAGAAAAGAAGGAGAATTGGTTGCTCTTGAAGCAATCAAGAGGTTTATACGATGTCATGTGAAACTGGCAATRGTSATTGATGTACAGATGGGGCTTGAAGACAATYAGYRAATCATCAATCTTAAAAGACCGAATCAAGACCTAGAAGAYAYTGAAGGCTATCCAGTGCATATGGTTCTTGAAAGCCCAGAGTTCGGGGTCGTCTATTTTGCACAACTACAAGTAAAGAAGTTCATGAGGTTTAGCGAGTTGAATAAATATTCTGACGGTACGATCAAATTAGTGAGAAGGGCACTTGACTTGAAGARGGTGATGAACGATAAAGCTGCTGAATCTGAACGGATGAGTTCTAAAGAAAGATACTTGCTGATCAATGCAATAAACTTGCTCGAGGAAAATATCCAATATAGGATTGCTCTGAGAAGGCTGGAAAAGATTATTGGACTGCGCAAAACGAAATTCACAAGAGTCCAAACTTGAATCCAAAGGGAGAGAATGTTGGGTTCAAGTTAGAGCGTTAAAGTTGTATTCAAGTTTCTCCTTAGAATAGTTTTATTATGTAATAGTGTAGTTTTTCGATTCCTAGTATAAATAGTATTTCCCTTTGTAATTGTCATTAACCAAGTCATTAGCAGATTTGTAATCAAGATTAGAGCTGTAAATTTCTCTCTCTCAATCTAATCATTCTTTGATAATTCTCTCTCTACTTTTATGTACATCTTGATTCTTGAAGATCATATCATGTTTGTATGATTTCTGGACTTAACACATCAGCTCAAAGTCAAAGAAGAGGACATTGCCAAAACAGCTGTTCGAACCAGGTACGAACATCATGAATTTTTAGTTATGCCATTCGGTTTAACTAATGCACCTGCAACCTTTATGGATCTAATGAATCGGGTATGTATAGAATATCTTGATAAATTCGTTATCGTATTTATTTATGATATTCTCATATACTCTAAAACTGAAGAAGAGCACGGACAACATCTCCGTCTGATACTCGAACTTCTAAAAAGAGTAAAGTTGTATGCGAAGTTGTCCAAGTGTGAATTCTGGTTAAGAGAGATTCAGTTCCTAGGTCAAGTTATATTAGAAGTAGGGGTAAAAGTGGATCCAACAAAGATAGATGTAGTCGAGAAATGAGATGCACCAAGGACTACTTCCAAAGTCCGAAGCTTTCTGGGATTGACAGGCTACTATCGTAAATTTATTCAAAATTTTTCTAAAATAGTTGTGCCATTGACCAAATTGACTCGGAAGAATATCAAGTTTCAGTGGGAAGAAGAACAACAAAAAACCTTCCAATTATTGAAAGATCATCTTTGTAGTGCCCCAGTATTGTCTTTACCAGATGGGTTAGCAGACTTTGTGGTTTACAATGATGCTTCAAAACTAGGTTTGGGTTGTGTTTTGATGCAAAGAGGGAAAGTAATTTCATATGCATCCAGACAGTTTAAGGATCACGAGAAACAATACCCAACACATGATATGGAATTGGCAGCAGTGGTATTTGCATTAACAATATAGAGTCATTATCTATTGGGAACAAAGTGCCAGATTTACATCAATCATAAGTGTCTACAACATCTGTTCAACCCGAAAGAGTTAAACATGCGGAAGCTTCGATGGATTGAACTTGTGAGATCCTTTATCACCCAGAAAAAGCCAACGTGGTAGCCGACGCTTTGAGTAGAAAAGAAAGGAGTGGAACAATTAAAACCATGGCAATGAGAATAAACTTAACTCCTGATCTCCATAAAGAAATTTTGAAATGTCAAAAGGAAGCTGTTAAAGAGGATCATATGAAGTCAGAAAGATTGGGTAAAATGATTTCCACACTGGAATCGAATGATGAAGGAATTCTATGCTTTCAAGAAAGAATTTGGGTGCCATGCTATGGGAATATTCGGGAAACTATTTTGAATTAAAGTCATAAGTCCCGCTATTCTATTCATCCAGGTACTAAGAAGATGTATAAAGATCTAAAACCTTTCTATTGGTGGCCCGGATTAAAGAAAGGCATAGCAAGGTATGTGGAACGGTGCATAACATGTCTGCAAGTTAAGATCGAACATCAAAGACCCTATGGAAACCTTCAATCTTTGGAGATTCCCATATGAAAATGGGACCATATTACGATGGATTTTGTCATGAAATTACCCCGAACCCTAAAAAGATATGATGCAATTTGGGTAATAGTGGATCGTTTATCTAAATCTGCGTATTTCCTACCAATAAGAGAAGGTTATTCTTTAGAGAGGTTGGCTTAGATTTATATCAAAGAAATTGTAACCAGACACGGTGTCCCACTATCCATCATCTCTGACAGAGATAGCCGCTTTACTTCAAAATTCTGGAAAAGTTTGCAAAAGGCTCTAGGGTCTCAAATTCGATTAAGCACAACATATCATCCACAAATAGACGGGCAAAGTGAGAGAACCATCCAGACTCTCGAAGATATGTGAAGAACTTATGTTATTGATTTTGGGGGATCATGGGAGATCATTTGCCATTAATAGAGTTTGCCTATAATAATAGCTATCACTCCATCATTCAAGCGGCACCGTATGATGTTTTGTATGGACGTAAATGTCGAATGCCGTTATGTTGGAATGAGGTGGGTGAGAGACAGTTGATAGGTCCTGAAATTGTTCAAGTAACTTCTGAAAAAGATTGAACAAATACGTGAAAGAATCAAAACAACACAGGACCGCTAAAAAAGCTATGTGGATAAACGTCGAAAACCAATTGAATTCTATGTGGGTGATTTTGTGATGCTAAAAGTTTCTCCATGGAAATGTGTTATTAGATTTTGAACGAAAGGTAAGCTCAATCTGAGGTATATTGGGCCATTCAAAATTTGCAAACGGGTTGGGCCAGTGGCTTATCAGTTAGAACAACCGGAAGAACTCAACTTAATTCACAACACTTTTCATGTGTCAAATTTGTAGAAGTGTTTAACCGATGCAAGTCTAGTAGTACCGCTTCCAGAAGTTAAACTAGACAGTAAACTGAACTTTGTGGAAATACCAGAAGCTGTAACTGACTGAAAATTAGGGTGTTGCGGAACAAAGAAATTAGTTTGGTAAAAGTATAGTGGCGTTTTCACAAGGGTTCAGAAGCAACATGGGAGTTAGAGTCTGAAATGAGAATCAGATACCCTTGGCTGTTTGATTAAATGAATTTCGGGACAAAATTCTTTTGAGGGGTAGATAATGTGATAACCAGGATTTAAGACAACAATGGTTGGGGTAATCTTTGTGTGATTATTATGTGAATATGTGATATTGTGCATACATGAGAATTAATAAAATATATGTGTATGCATATTCTTGGTTAAGTAGGAAAGATTTAAAAATAGTAAACCTCCACCGCCTTATGAATATTATAATATTAAAACTTTACACTGCCTATGATAATATATATATAAAGGAGATAAGATCAATCTTATCTTATCTTTTGGGAAATCTTTGAGAAAAAGAAAAGTGTGTATGTGGCGGTGAAGGTGTGTTCTTGAAAGAAAACCTGCATAAAAGTGATTTGAATATTATGTGTTGATTATCTGAAACCTTGCTGTGTGATCTATCATCAAATCTGTTCATAAGGTGAGCTTTGTTATTAAAATGCTTATATGGTGTTATTTGAAATATATGAACTTCAATAGAGGATTTGATGAAGAAAGGTAAACTGCTCTAGCAGTTGATTTGAACTTTATAAATCTTGGTTTTGGAACTGTTATTGAAAAATAAAGAAGGTTCTGCTTCTTTTAAATAGTTGAAGATGATATCCTATTTTTGAGGATTAAAGGGGTTTTGAGTTTAAAAAGTTATATTAAAGAAACTGTTGGTTCTTGAGTTTCAAAGTTTTGAAATAAATCTGTTTTGAAACTGTTATTGGTTAAAACTATAGAGGATGTTCCTTCAAGACGGTTGTGACTGCGGTCTGTCTTGTTTGGAAACAATCTATAGATTTTGATGAGTAAATAAGGATGACATATCAAGGAGAGGTGTTCCATGGGATAAGGGTGGCATATCAAGGAGAGGTGTACCTTTGGATATAAGGGTGACATATCAAAGAGAGGTGTACATTTGGATATAAGGGTGGCATTTGTATGTGTGATCTTTATTATAGCTTTTACTATTATGTCTCTTGATTGTAATAGTTTTGAGTTTTTATTTCTTTGTGATTTGAGGACTCAAGAATGTTGTTCTTATTAGAAATGATAGTAATGATGTTATTGAGAGGGGGAAAATTTTGGCTTATGGCCAAAGGTTTTGGATAACCATGCTTTTGACAAAGTATACGAATTATGAAGAACCAGAGAGGGTCTGGTTGTTCCTTGAAAGGAACCAGAGGAGCTATGGTCATTTCTTGAAATAAGAACCTGAGGAGCTCTGGTCATTTCTTGAAGTAGAACCAGAGAGGCTCTAGATAATATTTGTCTATGATACACGTCTTACAAAACTTTTACTTGGACTAGAGGCTCTCTCTATATATATATATATATATATATATATATATATATATATATATTGTACAGAGGCTCTGTGTCATAAAAGTTGTATTTCAGTTTGTTCATAAAACTTCTTACTCTTATTTAAACTTAGAAAATTATTCATATAAAATAACTTTAGTAAAGAAGGACAAAGCAGTGGGGCTCTGGTTGGTCTTCATAGTTAAACTAGAGGAGCTCTGGTTGGTCTTTGTTATTGAGCCAAAAGTGTTGGTTAGTAGGACCAGAGGCTCTGGTCCTATATAAGCTTTTAATTTGAACTCTTTATATACTTGGAGAATATTTAAACTCATTTTATGTACTTGATTGAAATGGTATGTTGAGAAGAGCTCTGGTTGGTATAACCAGAAGCTTTGGTCAATGGAACCAAATGTGCTCTAGGCCTGCTATATGATGAATAAAATCTTTCTAAGTCTGGTCTTTACAACCAGAGGAATGCTGGTCTTTATGAATTATGGAATTATGTTCTCATTATATGAGAGGTTGATTTTAAATAATGTTTTGGCGATCTTCACCCTACAACTACAAGGAAAAAAGGATCTTACTAGACCTTTAGGTCTAACCTTATTTTTTTCTTTCAAATATGTATTGCAGGAACAGCTGAGTACCATGATAGTCAAGGGAAAGGGAAAATATAATTTGTTTCCCTATGTGCATAACTATAAGAAGATCAGCCTATGGATGTGTTTAGTTTGAAGTTATATGTTATGTAGTACAGGAACTTGTATTTTAGATTTTTTGGATTGTGCATTTTGTACTTTAGTTTCTTGTACTATGGGACCTAAGTGGTGTAAAACATGTATTTCTTTGAATGAATTATGTGTTATATGCAATGTGAGATGTAGGGTGTTACAATAGTTAAGATGAATGCAATCTCTTCCCGAACTATATTCCATATTCAAGACTTCTAGCGTCGACACTCGGCTCATAAGGTGAATGCAACTCTACTTGGTCGACATTCCATCTTAAGCTTACCATGAAATAGATCAGATTGATATTGTAGAGACTAAGATGAATATAAATCTACTTGGAATATATTCCATCTTAAGGACCCATATGCGACATAAAAAGATTTACACATAAAGACTCCATGAAGCTAGACATTCAATGCGCATGTTGACATCTTATTAATTCCAATATCGTTATTGCCAATTAAGACATGCAAATCCCATACACATATGGCATTTATAAACTCGCAAAATTTACATATTCACAAACATACACGTGTACCTTAAGCACACATGGTCAATGTATTTATCATTTTTTCCAAAGTCACTAGATATTATTTTAGTAAATGTTAATTACCATCAAGTACGTCTTGCATTAAGGAGAAAGTGTACAAGAGACTCACCTTAGGTCCATGCACGAAGATAAGCTATAAAATTACAAGTTCCAAAACTGAGCACTTTAATTAAGCAGCATATGAAAGGTGTTAAACCACCACAATTATCTTAAATTCCACTTGTTAATATCTCTAAGAAAATCCCCTAAAACAAGGCCTTGACACTAACCCAAAACGAGAAATAAAGAAAAACCAACAAGGCTTCAAACAAAGCCTACCGTGACTTAAATTTGCGATAACATTCGCTTGGGAGACTGTTTAAGTTGCATGAATTTAGCACTTGACATCCAACTATAAATCCCTAACCAATCATTCCCAAATCGATTTTGAAGGTCTAAAAACATTAGGATCAAAATCCAAAACCATTTTAAACATGAATCTAACAACAGTCCATGGATTAATCCATCAAAGCTCATCAAAGCCTAATAATCTAGCTTCAAAACTTGAAACCCTTGATCTCAAATTGAAACCATCAACAATGGTGGATTCCCCCAAAGTAAACCATTTATAAAAATGTTTAAGCAATCCAAATAAATTATTCACCCAAGATTTCAACCAAAAACAACCCAAAGAGAAAGAAAACCTCAACTAGAAGTCAAACTCCATTAATAGAGATGTCTAGCTCAAGGTAAAAGTCTTAGAATCAATACCTGGAGTGAGATAACGAAGGAAATCCACTTCTCCTTCTTGAATCCTCCACATACTTCGCCTTGGAAGATTCTTCCTTTTTCAAGCACATTCTCCTTACACACACATACACTTTTCAGGGAGATAGCTTTTTCTCACTAAAGGGCCACTTTTTTTAACAAGTAACATTTTCAACATAGGTCTCTTTGAATTTAGAGCCTTGACTATTCAATTCATGAAATCTTCCTTAAATATCCCTTTTTGGAATTTGGGTTATTACAAACTCTCTCCCTTAATAGAATTTTGTCCTAGAATTTTATCGGATCCTTCTTAAGCATTCCAGACCCTAACAGGGTATTCAAATGATTATTTAGACCATTTAGTGCTTTGCCTCAGGCCCAAGATATTCCTTCTACGAGCATAACACTAATCTCCATTCCCTTGTCGGTGAATGCAACACTAAACTGCCACACAACACTCCTAACCTCTCTAGCCATTCTACCACAATTTAAACACCAACTAAGCATCACGTCATACCTGAAACCTAGAGAATACCAATTACATTTGATTATTTACTAGAATCCAAAGTTAACATCACAATGAAATCACCACCTAAAGTTGGGTGCCTTTTTCATCGAATAACCTACCCAATCAAAGTATCCACTCGACTATTAACGATCAAACTAACTCGAACTACAATACGAGATCTTTAAATCAACCCAAATAAGACTTATTATATTTTATCTATCACAGGACCAACAACTTCCCATCATCTATATTTATTATGATAACTTGTTTCTTAAGTTCTCTCTTAAGATTCACCCATCAAAATTAATGTCTTACAAGATAAAGGTCGCAAAGTTGCTCTTGCCAATAAGTTCAACACCTAAAACTAAGATAGTCCTTCTTCTATCCTCTAAGGTACGTCTAACAATTCCTACCTTCAACCCCTAAACCAAGTATCCTCTTCTAAAATGGAGTTCATCGCTCCAATCTAACCTTTGAACCGCTAGAATTAACCCATTATCCTTGCTAGAATAAATAAACCAATAATAATCACACCAGGGCTATCAGTACCTATCGCGTACTAAAAAAATAGAGACATACCTGACATTGTCTTAGACACCCCCATCAATCTCATCAGTAATCATCTGATAACCATGCCCTTTCATCTTCGATGCCTTAAAAGTCCTTGCTACCTTGAATATTACTAAAATTTTCCATTCCCTCCTCTTTCAGTTGAGGACAAGCAACATGAACATGATCAGGAGAGCCATAAGAGAAACAAGTTTTTGTTGGCTTGTAATTAACGACCAAATGACCCAGATTTCCACATTTGAAGCAATTTTGGGTCCCAAACAAACACTATCCTCGTGTACTTGGTCACACTTCCTCAAGGTCTCTCGATTTCCTTAGGGATTATCATGCTACCCGATCTCAAACTTTTTGACTCCTTGGAATTGTATGTCGGCCCCTCCTATTTCCTTTTATCCTTAATCCTTTGTACATGTTGCCTATTCTTTTCTTTCTTGGTAATTTCTACCGCATCAACAATCTATTGAAAAGTCACCGGGTTCATTGCCATGACTAACTCTCAAATATTACCCTTTAAACGTGAAATGTATCTCTCCGTACGACGCTCTTCAATAGAAACACATAATTCAACAAATCATGCCTTTTCAATGAATTTTGATGTATACTCTTGTACCTTCCATCCTCCATGATCTAGCCTAAAAAACTCTTCTTCCAATCTCTTAACTGCAGCTGCTGGAGAAAACTATGCTTAGAATGCTGTGGTGAATGCCTTCCATGTCGTTCTCTTAGTTGGTCCTAGCCCTTTGCACCCAAATCAATATCCCACCAAAAGATAGCATCATATTCAACTTGAAATTGCAAAAACCACTTTTTCCTCCTCGATACATTTATCCAAAATTGGATTCATCTCTTGAATCCATATTAGTGCCAAAATTGGATCACATTCCCCTATGTAAGTAGGAGGCTTGCATGCTAGAAACATCTTATAGTTGCATCCCTGAGTCAGTTTAGGATCACTCAACACCTTTGAAGTTAATTGAGAATGACGACCCACTTTAGTCGAAGGTGGGCTAGACATCTCCACACCTTCTCCATTCTCACCTTTCTCTTAGCTTCCCCACACCGATTTCAGTTGTTAGGTCAAGAATGCTTGCAAGGTGGTTTGCAGTTTACCCATTTTAGTTGCAGAATCATTTTTAGTAACAAAAGTTTGATTTTGAGCTCGACCACAACCTCTAGAATGACTCCGACCTCTCCCACTTGTCGAACTCTCTTATACAGATTCCTCTTGTGTTGATGGTATCTATACGCTTCTTCCCCTTCCCTACCCATTGATTCTCCCTCGGCCCCGAGTTCTAGTTTTAGTTTGTTCAACATGTGTCACTATCCCTCGGGGCTCTCTTCCTTGTCCCCTTCCACGACCTCGAGCCCCATCCCTTGTTGGTTCATCCAACAACACATGCTCTTGGCTTTCTTATCCATGACGCCTTTCCTTAGCTTGCAGGACAAACTGAATAAGTTGCATCAGTAGTCCATCCCTAAAGGTTTCATTAGGAGGGTCCGCTCCTTACGAAGGTGTAGACCTACTTCTTAATGATCGAGCTGCCATAGATGGACAATAAAATAACAAATATAGACCAAACTTAACCCATTAGTTCCATAATAATAAGGTAAAACAAGCACACACATGTATATGTAAATTTACAATTACATTGGCTAGATGTAATTCTAAATTTACTTTACATGAGAGTCCCACTACCCTATTGTAAATGTCCCTATTGAGGTCCTCCCTAGTTGTAACACCCCACCTTCCACATTGCATATAACATATAATTCTTTCATAGAGTACATGTTTAGTCCCACAAAGGTCCAAAGTACAAGAACTATATTACAAAATACACAACCCAAAAAATTCCAAAATACTTGCTCTTGTACTATATATCATCTAACATAAAAAATACATCCATTGATCTTCATATAGCTAAGCACATAGGGAAACAATTCACATTTTCTCCTTTCCCTTACTATCATTATATTCTGCATTTCCTGCAATACATATTTGAAAACACAAAAATGAGGGTTAGACCTGAAGGTCTAGTGAGATCCCTTTGTCCATGTAATTGCAGGGTAATAATCACCAAAACATCATTTAAATAAAGTCATTTCACATAATGAAGTGTAAATTCACATTCTGTTTGTGTCAATCGAACCTCGGGTTCCAAAGACCAGACTTAAAAAAATCTTTAAAACATTCATAGACCAATACCAAGTATAAAAGTACATTTTGAAAAGATTTGTATAACCAGAGCTCTGGTTCTACTAGCCAAAGCTTCTGGCTCAAAATGCAAGACCAACCAGAGGCCTACTGGTCCAACGCGCAGGCCAACCAGAGCCCCTCTGCTCTGTCTTCCTTTGTAATAAAATTTTGTAAGTATGAAATCTTGAAAATAAACTTTTAACTTATGATTTAGACACAAAGCTCCTATCTAGAAGCTACAGAGCTTCTGGTTTAACTAAAACTTTAATCAAAGACTTGTACTAATATCGAAACATCATTTAGAACCCTCTGGTTCTATTATGAGGACCAACCAGATCTCCTCTGGTTCCTTCCAAGGAACAACTAGAGCCTCTCTGGTTCCTCTTAAATCAAACACTTGTTCCAAAACAGAGTTTATCCAAAACCATTAGCCATAGGTCAAGTTTTCCCCTTCTCAATAACATCAATACTATCATTTCTAATAAGAACAACATCTCTGAGTCCTCAAATCACAAAGAAGAACGAGCTCAAATCTATTGTAATCTTAAGAGACATAATAGCATGAGCTATAATAATTTCACACACAATTGCCACTCTTATATCCAAAGGTACACATCTCCTTGATATGCCACCGTTATAACCGAAGGTACACCTCTCCTTGATATGCCACCCTTATTTCCTCATCCAAATCTATAGATTAGTTCCAAACGAAGACAAACCGAAGTCACAACCGTCTTGATGAAATAGCCTCCATAGTTTTATCCACAAAATCTATAGATTAATTCCAAACGAAGACAAACCAAAGTCACAACCGTCGTGAAGGAATATCCTCTATAGTTTTTTTAACCAATAATGGTTTCAAAACAGTTTTATCTTTAAAACCTTTGAAACTCAAGAACAACCAGTTCTTTCAATCTCATTTCCAAACTCAAAATCTCCTTTAAATTCTTAAAGTAGGATATCATCCATAAGCTGTTTTTAAGAAACCAAATCTTCTTTATCTTTCCAAAACAGTTTCCAAATCCAATATCATAAACATATATTTTATAAACTGTTAGAAAACAGTTTTACCAACCTTTTCCCAAATATCAAACGATCAAAACCCAACAGTTTAAATAACATCATATAAAGGTTTTAGTATCAAAAACTCATCTTATAAGCACAAATTTGCAGATTCAAACACACAGATTCCTCAAACACTTTTGTACAATAGTTCCTTCTTCAAAGAACATTTCCACCACCACACACCCAGACACTTTCTTTTCACTCAAAAGGTGTTAGGATTGTATAACTCAGTTCTTGGTACTGAATACTTACTTGATTAATTGGATTAACAGTGAGTAAGCAGCGAAAGTATTATAATTAAACAAGCAGCAATCGGTATGAACACGATGAAGAACACTTGAATAACACGAAGAGAAAAGCTTCAAAATGATTTTCAATTGATTGAAAATATTGACAATTACAATTCTGGAAGCACACAAAATACAAAGGCCTACGCTGCTATTTATACAGGCAAGTAACCGTTTCCTGACACGACCTAAAGCAATTAAATCTAAGCCGTTCATCTAAAAACAGATTACAAACAAGATCACATGAAAGTCACGAGCAGCTAATAAACCTAAGTAAAACGAGCTAAAGATAATCTACACAGAAGACATTTCTGCAGATCCTCTRTGAGACATCAYAGAGGCTCTGCTGGATGAAACTTTGTAGCACGCAGAGGAAATCTTCTAGAACCTCTGTGAGACACGACAGAGGTTCTGTCGTCTTTGACTTGTAGCATGGTCTTTGCAGAGGACAAGTTTCCAGAACCTCTGTCATGGATGACAGAGSTTCTGTCACTTGAATCTTGTACGATTGAGCTTCTTTTGTTGATTGTCCTCTGTGGTCTTTTGTGACAGATCAGCTTATGTCAAAACTTGCTGTTTTACTTTTTCTATACTTTTACATTCAAGGATTGAGAGCTAACAATCTCCCCCTAAGTATGAAAAAGTAAATTTAAACTCTAGTTGCAAGTTCATGACTTAATTGAAAGGAAATTACAAGAGGTGATAAAACATCAGCCTCTGAAATGAATTACAAGGACTGGAATGAAAGAATTACAAAACTTAAATGTCAAAAATTGTTTTACAGAGGAATAAGATTAAACTGCAGATTCTGAGAAGTTATCTGCCGCATAAAGAAAATCTGTCTTGATCAGCCTATAGACATTGAAGACCCATTCTTTGAAGTTTATTTGCACTTTGATCGACTCCAGGATGCCTGCTACTTCTGCCTCCCTTAGATGACCTCTTTCCACCTCTTTCATCGCACAGTTAAAGATCCACTCCAGCGTCTCTATAGAATAACGAGGAACTTCTGTAGGATCATAGAATCACAGGATCTCATCTCTGTCCAAAAACACAAATCCAAACAAGGGTCTGTGTATAATGGTATTGGGATGACGCCTGAGGATCCAGTTAGGCCGGCTCTGTGGAGGAGAAATTCGTAGATCCTTCTGCATCAACCTTACAGCTATTTCAAAATCCTTCTGGCTGTAGAACTTTACTTGGGCGCGCATAACCTGTACCAGCCTTTCGAGGGACAAAGAATAGGTTGACCTCTTCTCCATGTAGACATTTAAGATCTTGTACATATAGATGAGGTCSAACACASAGAGGTTGTGTAGATCTACGTCGGTGAAGGTATAAATATTTCCATCTTCTCTCCTTACCACATATTGTGCGTAGAGCACTTGCTTCTTCATCAGAGTTCTTGAAGTAATTGTCTTGAGATTTGTAATTGCGAACTCTGAGAAGACCTGCTCTCTGGGCCTGGTGAGCCTTGTGAAGTGGTACTTGGCGATTGGTGAAGGTATTCCTGTAAGTTCTGGGTCATACGGGGGTTCTTTGTCGGCTACAGAGTACTTCCATATTAAGACCTCTTCTGGAGTAGTGACGGGCACCGTGCGAGGTTTGTAAATTGGAATTTTGCTCATTGACTCAAAAATCTTAGAGACTCGTCCTCTCGTGGATGTCTCTGTTGGCATCCTGGGTTTCTCTTCCTCTTCTAGGATTGGAATATGGGTAGACCCCTCTGCAAGGATTGGTTTGACGGTTCCTTGCAAAGCGTCAAATGTACCTATGGACGTTGTCTGCTGTTGAACTGGTGGAACTTGGACTTGTGGGAATACAGAAGATGTGGCCTCACCTTCTCTGCAATGCATGGGCACTTTACGCTTCTTTGCCTGAGCCTCTGCCAAGGATATCTTTAAAGCTTTTATGATCTCGGGGTCTTCACCAGCATGCTTTTCTTCATCGAATGGCTCTAGAGTCTCTATACTTGATGAAGACCCTTTCTTTGAGGACTCTGCAGCTATGGCCTTGCCTTTGCCTATAGGCTCTGCAGCCTTCTTTTTTTCTCTATCAACAGCTATAGGTTCCCCAATCTTTATGCCTTTAGCAGGTGCTCTGGCTGTCTTCTTTTTGATCTCTGGGCTGGGGCCTTCTTTTTCATCTCCTTCTCCTTCTCCCCCTCATGACGATCATCATCATCATCGGCATGATTGTCATGGCTTGGTTTGGCAGCAGCCTTGCACGTTGTAAGGGGAGCCCTCCTTAAATGGCGTAGGATTCGAGTGGCTACCTTGTACATCTTTTCAATTACCTTCTCCGCACCCGCAGAGGCGTTCATCACGTCAAGCTCTGTAGCCCACTTGAGTTTGGAGACGGTGGATATAACTTTTGCATGAAGGAGCTCACTTTCCTTGGCAAGCTTGGTCAAGCCTTCTGCGATTTTATCGTTGGAAGAAAAGAGCTCCATTTTAAGCATAKAGAAGTGGTCGATCAAAGTATTCCCTAGAGCATCCACCATGGCGTCCAGTTCTCTGCGAGTKRCCAAGTGGTTGATGTTGGCAGTTGAGGACTTGGACTGGATGCCATAGGTRACCGCAGAGGAAAACATTTCCTTGATCTCGTCGCGGAAAGAGGAATAGTCTGTGTAGGCCGCTGTGACGAAGTCACCTACAAACTTTGCCGCCATCTCTGAAAGTTCATTCTTTAGAGTTTGGAGTGAGGAGGGTTTGAGGGACATTGCTTGGAAGGCCTCTGTCAGATCGTCCTTCTTGATGGCAGAGCTCTGAAGGGTTGCCAATGAAAGTTTCAACTCTGTGGTGGTGGCGGAAAGCTCCTTCAGAGCCTTTGTAATCGATGTAAGATCCTGAGGCTGTTGCTGGGAGATGAACAAGCTTTTCAACTCGTCCATCTTTTTGAACAACTCTGTGGCAAAGGCGTTTAACTCCCCCTTTGTCACAAAGTCGCCCTGGGAACTCGGACCACCAACACATGGTGACCCTTCTGCCTTGGAGCGTGAGGCGCCCTCAGCGGCTGGCATAGCGTGGCCTGCTCGGGGACCTCCACCATATCCTCGAACATCTCCTTGAGGAGAGCCTAATGGTGTTCTGTAGATTTCATGCCCGGTAAGTTAAGAGCCTAACCTGGCAGAGGTATCTAGTGGAGATGATGAACGTTCTAGATCCACCATCTCTGTGACCCTTACCTATGCCTCTGAAGCACGTTCT
>NC_037537.1:14324862-14327031 GCF_001531365.2 Cynara cardunculus var. scolymus | reverse complement strand
GACCACAGGTTCTGTGATCGCAGGCTCTGTACGTTCAGCCTTCTTGGTTTTTTTTCCTTAGGCTTGGGCAGAGGCACAGTTGGGCCCTCTTCTTCTGCGGGCCTCTTTTTTGCCTTCTTCACAGAAGTATCACCAACCTTCTGTGACTTCTTCTTCTGGCGTGGAGGTGATAGGATACTAGGTGGATGCTTACTCATCTCACCAGCCATTACTGGCTCCTCCGTTCTTCCCTCCACTCTCATTTTATCCACATTCTCACCTTGAGGGAGTCCTATGCGTGGTGGGGTTGCAGGGACCGGTTCTGGTCGCCTGTTACCACATCTGTAAGCTTTGCGTTCTTCATGAGATAGATACCTGAGCATGGCTTTGGAGATTGGACGTGGGCTTTTGTAGCCATGCTCGTGTTCTGTTGGGTGGAATGAGCTGAACGGGTAAAGCCTTGCATTTGGCTCTACAGCAGGCAGCTTTGCGGCTAAGAGGTCGCCGAACACCAAACCAAGGAAGCATTATATAATGAGATTTGGTTGGTTAACGTCTTCCTTGGCCTTCTGTTGGGCCTGTACCTTATTCTTTTCGCCCTTTTGGCTGGCACATTTCTTTTTTATCAGGCCAACCATGTCATCGAAGATTAATTGGGCATAGTCAAGAGGCAGATTAAAGTATATCCCATACATGATTGAAATCATGGCATGAGATGTTTGGTCATGGCTTCCAACTTTGCCAGTTAAGCAACAGTTGATTATTGAGAAAAGGGCGTTCCAAAGAGGGGGTAAATTCTTACACCTAAATTGGGTTCTTTTTGAAATGGGGGTTGCGTAAGAATGGAATGTCAGAAAGCTAATAAGTTCCTCATCTGAGGGAGTAGTAGCAAAAGAGTTTAGGTTTAATTGGGGAAGAGTGGGGAGGTGAAGAGCAGTTCGAAGGGTCTCAACATTCAACTCCTGTGGAACCAAAGATTTGTTCACTGGGTGAGAGGCATAACCAACAATGGTTAGCCCTGAGTTATCTAGGGTAGTGAGATAAGCGCTAAGAAGGAACTGTGATATAGGTTTACAAAGTGGGGCGTGTGGCAGTTAGCGCGTAAAAAAGTGGATGATTTTTAAGAATTGAAAGAAGAGGATAAGTGGATTTGGGAAAACCTGATAAAGACGGGATGAAGAAGTAGTTGTTGGGCTTCTTCACCAATACRATTTTCTCGTATTTGTTCTGAACAAAAGAAAGAGCGTGCGAGGTTAAAGCTTGCGCCTGAGTGACCTCGTTGTCACTTGAGACGTTGACGGACTGGGCGGATGCACTCGAAGAAGACATAGTTGCAGGTTTTCTTGAGAGAGAGAGAGTTTGCAGGTTTTCTGGGTTCGTCTGAGAGTTATGTGAGCGTAAGGTTTAAAATGGGGGGGAAAGAGGGTATTTATAGGTTGGGGATTTAAAAAAAAAAATGAACCGTCAAAGGTAATGAGTGACTTTGGGTGAAACGGTTCATAAAGTTACGACACGCCGTATTGGAAAAACGCACGATTGATGACGTGCGCTCCCATTTTCTGACAAGCGCGTGTGAGTTCTTACTCTTATCCGCAGAACCACGCGCACCATATCAATAGACTAGAACTATCAAGAGAGTTATGTCAGAGGCCTAAGGGTTACAGAGCCTCTGTGATATGTGCCGAGCCTTCTTTCAAGTGTTTCACCTTTATACCTAAACGATTTTATAAAAATCCACAGAGAGATCAGTATATGCTCAGCTCAACTCACAGAGCCTCTATTGGAAGCACCGGAGGTTCTGATGAGATGACCTCTGAGTACAAGATACTTAAAACGTTTTTGCACCTTATGTGGTTTTAAGTTTAGAAAACTCCCCCTCTGAGCCAACTTCCTTAACTCCCCCTCGAATAAAAACCATTTTTTTAATCTTTAAGAAGAAGTACCACAGAAGATCCGTTCAAAGAGCCTCTGTAAGCAGTCACAGAGGTTHTGTGAAAAGTCTTCTGTGAGCTAAAACAATTTATTCTTCTAAGTGTTTTATCTTTTGACAAACAATGACTCCCCCTTAACCATGCAAGCCTCTGCGTGATTAAACCTGTTGACTAAWGAATCAAGCGAAAGATTATTCAAGAAATTTAAATTATTTACAGAATTAAATTTAAAAGAGAAAGGCTATATACAAGAATAATA
>NC_037537.1:14309556-14324762 GCF_001531365.2 Cynara cardunculus var. scolymus | reverse complement strand
ACCAAAGATCCTTCAGCGAACGTCGAAGACTGAAACTGAAGATTAGAGACTGGCGAGTACATGATCTGAAGCGGTATTCAGTGATTACAAACCTATCTACATATGTGTGAAGACTGTTCTAGCTTCAGTGAATGATGATGAGATCTCCAGGTCATCCCATTTGCACACAAAGGTCAAACCCATACCCTTGCAAAAGTTAGTACGGTACGGTGCCGATTAGTCGACTCTTTGTCCACCAACTTTAGGCAAGGATGTCTGCTCAAGAATAGTGCTTTTGTACTATTCACTGTAGCAAAGGACAAGCCTTCCTCTTAAGGCTTGCCACGCACTCTAAACCTACCATATTGCATTAAATGTTCATTTAATGCACTGGGTATAAATAGAAGTGTTTCTTCTCTTTGTAGAGTGTACGCATGTCTCTGCAATCCTCTTCTTACTTCAAGCATCTTCTAGCTTAAGTAAAAGATCTTCTTTTTAGCAATCTTTTTTTCTTGTAATTGCTAAAGATCTGTGTGTAACCAAAGATTGTTTAGATAGGTTTTCTTTACCTTATCTTTCCGCAAACAGTCTTGTAAAATCTGTATTGATCTTCTCTATCAATATATATTTTAAATTTGAACAATACTGTGTTTGTATTCATCCTCCCTTCTACAAACTGTTTCTATTCTTGTAGACCCTTTCGGGACCAACAGTTGCTTTAGGACTAAATTTGTGTGAAAAGTCTATTTTGCCCTCATCTCTACCTTAGTATAAATAGAGATGTTGTGGTTAGTTTTTGAATCATCCCATCTAATTCTCAAGTAGTTGTCTTACTACTTGGAGAACACTTTCTCTCTCTAGAAATACTAGTAAACTTTTGGCTAATCTCAAGCTTTCCTTAATTTGTTTTCTTTATTTACTTGGTCTTTAAATTATGTCATTTATTTATTGCGCTTACTTGCTCTTTAATTTACGTCATTTATTTATTACGCTTTCCGCATTTTATTTCCTGTCATTTACTTTCCGTTATTTATTTTATGTCTTTTTTTATCGTTCTTTATATTTCTTGCAATTTATGTTCCCTCATGAGTAGCTAAATTTCTTAGCTCAGGTGTATGACGGAAAAGGTGAGTTTGTAAATCAAAATAAGGTAGACTCTTTTATGTAACAACAATGCTCCATTATTTCATTTCAAGTTTTATAAAACCAATGACACTTCTTGACGAGTTGATCACTGAAAAGTGTTAAAGTGCCATGGACTCTGAGCCGAGCCATTGATTGCACATCAATTTGGATGATATGGGAAGTGGACTTGAGAGAGTTGCTAACAAAGAGATTTGTTATCCGTATTTTTTAAATTGTTAATTCTCGACAGGTTGATCACTTTAAAGTGTTAAAGTGGAATTATCTCAGGGATGAGCCATTTAGAACACGTCAACTTGAATGATATGGGAATCCACTCGAGAGAATGATTTTTAACGAAGAGATTTGTTTATCCATATATTTTGAGGACACCATTTGTCACTTTCATTGGTCCGGATACCTCATAGAGATATGGGTTGAAAGCTATAATATCAGTGCATTGGTGAAGTCCGAGAGGAATACCTTCAAAATAAATGGTGAAAATAGTTGTTACTAATTGTATGTTGTAGCAATTTGTCAGCATGGTCTCATGCTGTAGCATTTTGGCAGCATTGGTCTACTGGAAATAGTATTTACATCTCACCCTAAGTCTTACACCCTGACTTGCTTTTATAATCTGTTATTTCCTGTTAAATTTTTAGTTGTGTTAACTCTGTTCAAATCAAAGTCTTCAAATTCGCTCCTGAAATCATTTCCTTAATATTATTTTCATCTAAACTTTTACTATGATCCATGTGGACGATATTCAGTACTTGTACCACTTCATTACTTGAAAGATGATATTGAGACTAATTGTATACTTGCTATTGGTCCTAGTTGTAAGTTTGTGGGTATGTGAATATGGACCCGATCAAGTTTTTGGCGCCGCTGCCGGGTATTGGCAAGCTATAAAGTTTTCTTTGAAAGTAACTTTAAAGATTTGATTTTTTCTAACACCGTTTGATCCGCTTTTAAGAGGTGTATGCCACGGATACACCATGGGGAGTTTCTCGAATTCGATTCGGATATTGAGAGAACATTCCGCCAAAGAAGAAGGGCTCAAAGAGCAAATTCTTCTCTACTCCCTCCTAATATGGCGTCACCTCCCCCAGTTGACGAAGATATACCAATTCAAAACCCACCAGAATTTGGTCAAATACCACAATTTCAGCCTTTTCTGCCAAATGCACCACCTTTTTCAAAACCCAATAGGACATCCTTTTCAACAAGGGCCACAAAATCATGAAGAAGCACATAATGACACGAAATTTGAAAATAATAATCATTCAAGAGCTCAAACTCCAAATATAATTAATCTTGCAAACTCTAGAAATGGAAGAATCATGGACTACACTATTCCTGACTTTGAACAATTGAACTCAGGGATAGTTAGACCTCATATGATTGCCCTTCATTTTGAGCTTAAACCGATCATGTTCCATATGTTGCAAGCAAATGGACCATTTGCAAGATTACCATCGGAAGATCCTCACTCACATCTAAAATCTTTTATGGAAATTACTAATGCCTTCTTGATCCCGGGAGTGTCTAACGATGCTTTAAGACTTACTTTGTTTCCATTTTCTTTAGGGGATCGGGCAAAAACTTGGTTTAATTCATTACCACTAGGTTCTATACCATCATGGGGCAATATGGCCGATTTCTTTTGCGAAAATACTTTCCACCCACCAGGGACCCTAAGTTCAAAAATGAAATCTGTCTTTTTAAACAAATGGACGATGAAGTTGTTCCTGATGCATGGGAGAGGTTTAAAGAGTTTTTAAGAAAATTCACCATGGCATTCCTTACTGCATTCAACTCTAGACATTCTACAATGGGTTAAATCCCATAGCTAAACAGATGCTCGATGCGACTACGGGAGGAGCCTTTACAGCTAGTACTTACAATGAAGGGTATGAAATCCTTGAAAAGATTTCTGCAGACAATGGACACTGGGCTGATCCACGTACCCAACCACAAAAGAAGAAAACTAGAATTCATGATGTAGATGCATACATTGCATTAACAACACATCTCTCTTCCATGGCCAACATGCTTAAAAACCTAACTTCTGGCCAAGCAGTGCAACCAACTGTTACTACACCTATTCCAGCAGTCCTCTCAGTGCAATTTGTTTGTTGTGAAGAGGAACATTCTTATGAACTTTGCCCACATAATTCTGAATCTGTGAATTATGTTCATAATAGATCAAATCCCTATACCAACACAACAATGCTAGTTGGAGACAACACCCAATTTTTTCATGGAACAGTCCAAGTTTGAATCCACCTATTCATAAGCAACAAGGAAACCCTAATTTTCAACCTCAACAACATGCAAGCAGTTCTAACTCTCAAAATCATCATCATCATCGGAATTTTCAAGCTGCTCAACCAGCTTTTCAAAACAAAGCACCTCCATAATTTGAATAATCAATTTCTTTGGAAGCTATGATAAAAGGATTGGTGGCTCAGTCTCAAGCTTAGCAGCAAATGATGACTCAAAATTAGCTATTTTTAATCAACAAAGTGCTGCTATCAGAAACCTGGAAACTCAAGTCACTCAACTTGCACTCAATCAGACCAATAGAGCCCTTGGAACTTTTCCTAGTAACATAGAAGTCCCTAAAGATCTAGGAAAAGAGCATATGAAAGAAGTGACTCTTAGAAGTGGGAAGGAATTAACATAGACCATACCAAAAGAAAGTGAACGGGTTGTGTCTAAACCTGAGACTACACCTATGGCCCCTATTACTGAAAATCCACCAAAACCATTGGATAACCAATCATCTGAGGTCCCTACTTTTGTTCCTCCTAGTTCAGACTATCCTTTGTTATTCCCAAAAGAAGTTTCTAAGAAATAGCCAATTGAAATAAAGCCAGTCAAATAAAGCCATCATAAAACTAGTTCCTTTTCCCCAAAGGTTAAGGAATTAAAAGGAAGAATTGTAATTTAAGAAATTTTTGGGAGTGTTTTAAAGCAATGCACATCAACATACCTCTTGTTGAAGCAATTGAGCAAATGCCCAGTTATGCCAAGTTCTTCAAAGACATCTTAAGTAAGAAAAAGAAGCTGACTAAATATGAAACCATTGCTCTTACTGAAGGATGTAGTGCGTTTCTGACCAACAAGATACCTCCTAAGCTTAAAGACCCAAGAAGTTTCACTATTCCCTATTCTATAGGTGGAAAGGAGATTGTAAAGGCGTTGTGTGATTTAGGTGCTAGTATTAACCTTATGCCCTTGTCTGTTTTCGACACCTTAAGCATAGGAGAAGCTAGACCCACCATTATCCCACTACAATTGGCCAACAGAACCATTGCTTATCCAAAAGGTAAGATTGAGGATGTCTTAGTTCAAGTTGACAAGTTCATATTTCCAGTTGATTTCATCATTCTAGATTTTGATGCTGATAAAGACATTCCTATCATCTTAGGAAGACCATTCTTAGCCACCTACGAAACTTTAATTGATGTTCAAAAAGGAGAACTAACTATGAGGCTTCAAGACCAGAAAGTCACATTCAATGTCTTTAATTCCTTAAAGTATCTTGATTACTTGGAGGAATGCTCAGGAATAACTAAGATAAAGGCAATGTGTCGTAAGGAAGGAATTAGAAAGGCCTGTAAGTTAGAGGAGGAGGATAGTGCTGAGATAGATGAAAAGATTATAGAGAAGTTAGGAGATGATACTATCCCACAAGATGCTGCAGCATTTGAGTTGTTGGAAAATAGTGAGCAAAAGAACTTTACCCCATCCATAATTTCACCACCTGACCTGGAGTTGAAGCAACTCCCATCTCATTTGAAGTATGCTTTTCTAGGAGAAGAAGGCAAATTGTCTGTCATCATATCATCTACCTTAGACTTACATCAAGAAAAGAAGCTTATAGACATGTTGAAGTTGCACACAAAAGCTATAGGATGGACCATTGCTAACCTTAAAGGGATTAGTCCTTCTATTTGTCAACATAAGATCATACTAGATGAAAATAACTTCAGGTCTATAGAGCCTCAAAGAAGATTAAACCCTGTCATGAAAGAGGTAGTGAAAAAGAAAATTTTGAAATGGCTAGATGCAGGAATAATTTTTCCAATAGCCGGTAGTTCTTGGGTTAGTCGAATCGAATGTGTCCCAAAGAAGGGAGGGTTTACCGTTGTCACCAATGACAAAAATGAACTCATTCCCACTAGAATAGTATCTGGATGGAGAATATGAATGGACTACCATAGGCTAAACAAAGCCACCAAAAGGACCATTTTCCCTTACCTTTTATTGATCAGATGTTGGATAGGTTGGCCGGAAAGGAATATTACTGTTTCTTGGATGAATACTCCGGATATAATCAAATAGACATATCACCCGAGGACCAAGAAAAAACCACCTTCACTTGTCCCTATGCCTTTAGGAGAATGTCATTTGGACTCTGCAATGCTCCTGCAACTTTTCAAAGATGCATGATGTTCATATTCTCTGACATGCTTGAAAAGTACATAGAAATCTTTATGAATGATTTTTCAGTTTATGGCTCATCTTTTGATAATTGTTTGGAAAATCTAAAAAGGAGTCTTAAAAGATGTGAAGAGACTGATTTGGTTCTAAATTGGGAAAAATGTCATTTCATGGTTAAAGAAGAGATTATTTTGGGACATTTGATTTCTAAAAGAGGAGTTGAGGTAGACAAAGCTAAACTTGAAGCTATTGAAAAGCTACCTAAATCAACCACTGTCAAAGGAATAAGAAGTTTTATTGGTCATGTTGGGTTTTACAGAAGGTTTATTAGAGACTTTTCAAAAATCTCAAAACCCTTGTGTTTACTTTTGCAGCATGACCAAAAATTTGATTTCACTGATGAATGTAGAAATGCATTCAACACTTTGAAGAAAGCTTTGGTAACTGCACCAGTAGTTAGGCATGGAAACGGGGCAGGGATAGGGCAGGTTTTGTAATTCCCGGCCCCGGCCCCGGTTTGTAGTAACGTTCCCCGGCCTCGGCCCCAATCCCCGGCAGCTACGGGGATTATCATCCCGTTCCCGGTCAAATCTCTAGTAATCCCCGGTCAAAACACTGTAAAACCCCGGTCAAACCCTATAAATAGTATCCTTTAGTTTGATTTTATCGGGGATCCTCGACCCCGATTTGAGTAAGATCCCCTATCCCTGGCCCCGTCCCCGGTCTGAGTCTACCGGGGATCCCCGGCCCTGGGACCCATTTTAGCGGGGAATCCCCGTCCCCGTTCGGGTCGGGTGAACCGGGTTCCCCACCGGGTCGGGGCAAATCACCATCCCTACCAGTAGTTGTTGCTCTTGACTGGAACAAACCTTTTGAAATAATGTGTGATGACAGTGCTTGGGCTGTAGGATTTGTCCTAGGTCAAAGAAAAAAGAAAGTCTTTCATTCAATTTATTATGCAAGTAAAACTTTGAATGAAGTACAACTTAATTACACAACAACTGAAAAAGAATTATTAACTGTGGTTTTTGCCTTTGAGAGGTATAGATCATATTTGATGGAAACAAAAGTCACTATACACACTGACCATGCTGCCATCAAGTACTTGATCTCCAAAAAAGATGCTAAACCTAGGCTAATAAGATAGGTTTTGTTGGTGCAAGAGTTTGACCTAGAGATAGTGGACAGAAAAGGAGTGGACAATCAAGTTGCAGATCATTTGTCTAGACTAGAGAAACCTATTAAGGACAAAGGAGAAGGAGACATCAGTGAAACCTTGTCTAATGAAAGAATTATTGTGCTACAATCAAAGTCACCATGGTTTGCTGACATAGCAAATTATTTGACTTGTGGCATAAAACCTTTTGATTATACTAGCCATATGTTTAAAAAGTTTCTCCATGATACTAAATCTTATCTTTAGGATGATCCTTACTTGTTTAGAATAAGTGCAGATCAAATTTTAAGGAAGTGCATCCCAGAAACTGAAGTGGCAGAAATTCTGCAGCATTGCCACCAAGGATGCCCACAGTTTTTTTCACAAAGATGCAATGAGTGTCAAAGAAGTGGTTCCAWTTCCAAAAGGAATGAAATGCCACTAAATGGGATCTTAGAAGTAGAGTTGTTTGATGTTTGGGGAATAGATTTCATGGGACCATTTCCCCCATCAAGTAATTGTCAATACATTCTAGTTGTTGTTGATTATGTGTCAAAATGCTATGGCTTGTGTTTCTAATAATGCTAAAACTGTGGTTAAATTTCTTCAGAAGCATATTTTTACAAGGTTTGGTACCCCCAGGGCACTAATAAGTCATGAGGGTACCCACTTTGTAAATAACCTGTTAAGTGGAGTCCTTGAAAAATATAACATTAACCACAGGATTGCAAATGCCTACCACCCACAAACAAATGGATTAGATAAACTCTCAAACAAAGAAATAAAGGGAATTTTAGAAAAGGTTGTCAAGCCAAACATAAAAGATTGGACTTCCAAATTAGATGACGCTTTATTGGCATACAAGACTTCTTTTAAAACACCTATTGGTATGTCCCCATATAAGTTGGTCCTTCTTAAGGCTTGTCACCTCCCTTTAGAGCTAGAACACAAAGCATTTTGGGCCATCAAAGAATTAAATATGTGTCATAATGTTGCTGCCAATAAAAGAAAGTTCCAACTTTGTGAATTAGAGGAACATAGGAATCTGTCCTATGAAAATGCCAAGATCTATAAAGAGAAAACAAAGAAATGGCAAGACAAAAGAATTCAGCAAATAGAGTTGAGAGCAGGCCAGCAAGCCCTTTTGTTTAATTCAAGGTTAAAATTGTTCACAGGAAAGTTCAAGTCCTGATGGTTTGGACCTTTCCTCATTCATAAAGTCCATCCTTATGGAGCAGTTGACCTAGTTAATCCGGAGGACCATTCTGTGTTCAAGGTTAATGGTCAGAGAGTAAAGTTATTTCATGATCCTATAGAAATTCCAGAGCTATGATCTGTGAATTTGATAACCACTTGCTAAAAAGCTTCAGTAGCTTATGGACTTTTTATAAGTCGAAAAAGCTCTTTTGTAAATATTTTATCTGCTTAGTTTATGTCTTTGCTTTATTAAAATAATAAGTTATTTTTAATATTGTTTTTGTTGTGTTTTTTAGCTCTGTTCAGTAAAACGATAAAATTTTGAGGTCTTGTTGCAGCATTGAAAATCTTTGTCCTTGATAAAGATATTTGAAATTTTTGAAACTCAAAGTTTAAATATGGAGAAAAAGGTACCTGATGTCATCTTAAAAAAATAAATTGGAAAAAGTAAGGTCACCTTATACTCTTCCAGTGGCATGATGATACATCTTTTGTAGAGTGTACTTTTAAAAGCAATGACAAGACCCCTTGCCACCAACTTTTCAAACATCTATAAACCTTGTCATAATGTTTGGCTGCCCTATGCACTTTTGCTTTAGCCTCCTAGTTGAAAACTAAAGAAAGTTGCCACATCAAGTACAATTTTTGTCTAATCCCAAGGCTTACATCATAAGCCATCATCCTTAGTTCCTCCTTAATCCCTAAAATGTCCTTCTCTCATCTAAATCTCCTAAAGAAAACCCTTTTTGTATTCCGAAACCCACTTTTCTCTTCCCTCCCAAAACTGACCTCAACTGCTTTTCTTCTTCCATCGGTAGCCAACTGCTTCCTTGTTCAAATCATCAACCGACGAACTGCTATGGCACATGTAAAGAGAGCGATGGTGAGCGACCCGCCTCCACCACAGACGACGGAGCAAGTGCCTGCGCAATCGCCATAGCCGACACAACCACCAGAACCACCAGCGTCGGTGGCTCATGTTCGTACTCTTGCTTCAAGAAAACAGCCGACAAGATGAGGAAAAAACAATGCTGGCGAAGAAAAATGGTGAGTCTTCGATTGTAATCATTGAAGATGACTCACCGTCGCCACCACCACCGCCACCGCCACCAACAGCCGTTGTCGCCCCTGTTCTAGAAGAAACACCCATTGCCGCTCCTCCACTTTAACTTATACCTTCCTCTGCATTGATACCCTATACCGACCCTTCGAAGAAATCACGAAAGATCAAGGAAGACCCAAAGTCAACTGCAATGGAAGCCCCAAAATCAACCACCACAACCAATGTTAAGGATG
Source organism: Cynara cardunculus var. scolymus (assembly GCF_001531365.2). Classification (NCBI taxonomy): domain Eukaryota; kingdom Viridiplantae; phylum Streptophyta; class Magnoliopsida; order Asterales; family Asteraceae; genus Cynara; species Cynara cardunculus. The sequence continues at coordinate 14,315,560 of NC_037537.1, read as the reverse complement.
TGCCTGAAAACACACCTAAGGTACACTCTTCTTCTAATCACATTCCCCCTGATGGTTTGTTCACCTCTGATTTTAAGGAGGATGAGGACTTTGCCTCAAGGATACAAACAGAGGAAACTGTTGAAATGATTTCTGAAAGTGAGGCTTGCAACCTAGTCAATATCACCATTGTTGAAAAGCCAAAAAGACCTCTTCTGTTGACTGACTCTGGAGAACAAACAGGGGTGGAGGATGAAATTCCCCATTTTAGTCCTGATGATCCTATCCTTAACCTTAATGAGGAGTTTTTTTAGGAAGAAGAAGAACCCCCTGTTGTTGTGCCCTCTAAAAAGAGGAAGAAGTTGGGCAAGGTCTCTGCTAAAAAGACCAAACCAGTAGATGAGGGACCTTCTAGGAATGAGGACTAGATCAGGAAAGGAGAATGTTATGGAGAGTCTTGTTGAGTCACCTGTGCACTCAGATAGCAGTGCTGCAACATTCCTGCAGCATTCGCCTACACCAAAGAGGAAGAGGGTAGCAAAAGCCCAAAAGCCAACCACCATTCCCAAACCCATTAGAGCACACAATGGGTTTAGGTCAAAGTTTGTTGAGAATATGCATGTTAGGTTCCAGAACAGAGTTGGTTTTTCTGATAAGGGGTTTGATAGGCAGAGTGTTAGGGAATTTTACTTCATCAGGGAAGTAGTTGAGGCTCGTGGGATAGAGCAATTATGTGTAGTCCCCACAGCCTATAATTTGACATTGGTTAGGAAATTCTATGTTGAGTTAGCTGCCAATAGCACCTCCAAACTCAAGGTTGGGGTGTTTCTTTCACCTTCATTTTGACATGGATAAATGGAAAATAACAAATTAATAAGGTGACTATTTATTAATTGTGATTCGTTAGTTATTATTCAAAAGTTTAGGATATATGCTTGCAATATACTTACGGCATGTCTCATGGGCACAAAAGTTATTGGATTAGTGCAAACTATTTATAATAAAGTTTGATTTAATATTAGAAAAAATTTCATAATATATGTTTGGGTAATGCAAACGCCAAAATAAAAAGATAATTGTGAGACATACAAAGTTTTAAGGGCTAAAATATATTGTTTTGCATACAAACACTCATATAATTATAAATAATAGTGTAAAAAATAAACAATTAAAACAAGTAAAAATATATAACAACTATAATAACTTTAATAAATAGAGAGTAATGATTGCAATCATGAAAATGTTACATTTGTCGACTTGAATACATGTGTTCCCATGCAGATGCCCTATCAATCCTATACCCCCTCCATTGTAGGTGAGTTGACGGTATTAGGCAACCTTCTCGTAGCAATAGATTAATGAAATGACTCCCCCGCACACGTGCAACAACTATGGGGTTAGTTGATTCTGACTCATGTGGACCGGACCAAAGCGGAAAGCACATAGAACTACCTACCATGGATATGAATACAACCGGTCTCCTATAAAATGAAGCGATAACTAACCCTGTATCTGGCATAGACATCCATTTATCCATAGGGGCAAAACCAGTTCTCGAAAAATCCACGGTCTTCCAAATGTAATTAAAGCCTATAGAAGTCAATATATCCGTGTAATCTTACTCGTGATACCTTAACTCTTGTAACAACTCTTGTCAAATTACAGGCGGCATATTTTCATTGAGACCAAGGCCGACGGCAACTGACCGAAATCCACAGTTTCAATCACCTTTGACATTATTTAAACGTCTGATATAGCAATGAAAAATATTTGGAATATGATCGAGTAAAATATCTGCAAGCACACGGTAACCCACAACTGCTATGTAGTTGACAACCACAAGTTGAGGAATCTAGTTGAAAACCATTCGATCGATTAATCTCTTTCACCATCAAATCAAGAGCTTCATTTGAGACGAAACCCCGTAGTAAACTAAAGCATGGTATATTATGTTTGTGATAACGAGAAATTTCACTTCTCCCAAAACTTTCTTTGATTGCCACGAGTTGTGACTCTACGATCTTATTAATACAAACAACAAAGTTATCCAGAGTGTAATTTGATGATACATGTAATTCTTGAACTTAGCATGTTGGCTCTCAACTCTGTTGATAGTGCGATTTCCAAAGTTCAAACATTGGTCAATCGAAGAAGAGACAAAATGGTTTTTATATTTGTCCAACCAGTTATCATGTACGTATCTTAAAACACCTGGAATGATAAAAAACAAGTATTAGAAAGAAATATAAATATTTTACAGAAAATTAAATATTATATAGAAAAATAAATATTGTATAGAAAAATAAATAATGTAAAAGACTTACGGGGGTATTTTTGACAACACTGTTCGAAGTTTCTCATAGTTTTCCGTGTACGATATCCACGTTAGAGAATCTATAAGTAACTTCCTCGCCGATTGAAAAAGATTGCAATCACGTTGCGACCTAATAGTTTGTTTGCAATTCTTCAAAATATTTTGACCGATGTGCCATCTACGTGCGGAAAAACTTTTTCGCACGCTTTCATGAGAGCCAACTCTCTATCTGTTACTATAACACGTGGGTGCATGCACTCATTTAGCGTCACCTTTAGCTGCTCCAACGCCCATTTATAATTGTCCATCTTTTCTTCACTTATAAAAACAAAAGCCATGCAAAATATCTTGTCGGTTGATGTTACACCAATGATTTGAACAAAAGGCATATTATATATGTTTGTCTTGTACGTGGTATCAATAATCAACACGTGTGGGAATGCACACCATATCTCATAAGATGTAGGATGAACATAAAATAAAGCTTGCAACTCGTTTTGTAACTGGGTGTGTATAAGGCTGATAAACATAGCAATGAATATCCAAAAGTGACATAAGAACTTGCATTGGTGTTTTCTCGCCTTTCTCGTGTTTGTGAATTTTCTTTTGTGCCTCATATATTATCGGGAGTGTTGACAAGTTAGTCTCATCTCGATCCTTTAACATTGATAGAATTTCACGTGGTGGCACACTTTTCGACGTCAAATCTTCTACCTAATGAAATTCATCATCACATAACCATCTTGCGTATGCATGACCCTCTAGATTCACTATAGGGCGATGGTAATGTTGATCGCATACTGTAACACCCCCAAATCCATACATTGCATATAACACATATTTCATATTGTTGGTCCCGTAAGGGTCTACAAGAATAGAAACAGTTTGTAGAAGGGGGCGATGAATACAAACACAATATTTTCAAATTTAAAATATATATTGATAGAGAAGATCAATATAGATTTTACAAGACTGTTAAGATAAGGTAATGAAAACCTATCTAAACAATCTTTGGTTACACACAGAGCTTTAGCAAATACAAGAAAAGAGAATGCTAAAAGAAAGATCTTTTACTTAAGCTAGAAGATGCTTGAAGTAAGAATAAGGTTAGAGAGAGATGCTCGCTCTCTGCATGGAGAAGAAACACTTCTATTTATACCCAGTGCATTAAATGATCATTTAATGCAATATGGTAGGTTTAGAGTGTGTGTCAAACCTTAATAGGAAGGCTTGTCCTTTGCTACAGTGAATAGTACAAAAGCCCTATTTCTGAGCAGACATCCTTGCCTAAAGTTGGTGGACAAAGAGTCGACTAATCGGCTCTGTACCGTACTAACTTTTGTAAGGGTATGGGTTTGTCCTTTGTATGCATAAGGACAAGACAACAACAATCGTGCTAAGCAAGCTTCCTTTGATCGCTGAATGCTGGAATGACCTGGAGGTCTCATCATCATTTGCTGAAGCTAGAGCAATCTTCACACATGTATAGACAGGCTTGTAATCACTGAATACCGCTTCAGATCACGTACTCGCCAGTCTCTAATCTTCAGTTTCAGTCTTCTACGTTTGCTGAAGGTTCTTTGGTGTGAGTGTTGTCTTCTTGAAGTATTGCTGTCTCTGATGAATTTACAATGCAAGTTCTTCAGCGATCACTGAAAATACTCAGTGATGATCCCTGGAACTGAAAATACAGAAACACAAATAGAACGTGAAAGAGAAAATGCATTATCATCAAATCACTGAGAGAGAGGATCAACAATCTCCCCCTATTTGATGATAACAAGATAACATAAAGAAGGTTATCTTATCAAATAATAGTAAGGAAAAGTTACATATAAAGTACATGTCCCTTTTTACTATTTTGGGATCTTTTTCAGTTTGGTCAGTCTTAGCTTGAGAAGTTTTCTTAAGTTATATCTAAGAAAATTACAAGTACGAAAACTAAAACTAAAAGTTTATTCACTGACTTATAGATTGTCAGTGAATGGAGAAAGTAACATTGGAACTCATAGACTTGTGTCCCTATTACTTTTTTCAAGGATCTTTTTCAGTGAAGTACATGGAATACTCATTTTATTAATCAATGGAAATAATACAAGTATTACAGTACATGTTCAGAATTTACAGAATGTAAATACAATCAATGAAATAAGATATAGAAAAAGGATTTATAAGGAAAAGTGGATTGTTGTTACAAAGAGAATCTTATTCTAGAACACTTAGATCTATGTAATTAGGTACATTTTCACCAAGGTTTCTTCGACGTAGGAATTCCCTTCGTATCTTCAAATCGACAACTTTTCTAGGCATGCTATCATATATCCAGAGCAAATGATAAGTCAAGTGATCCATTGGACATAGATGTAGCTTTGACATTCTCTGAAATCTGACTTCACCTTCATAGTCAAGGAATATAACTCCTAACTCAGGTTTAAAATGCATAGAGTTGGGTGTATAGGGACCCTTATTTGGCAAGTCAAGATTCAACATAGAAATTTCAGTACGCATATGACCCTTCAGGACTTCATCTAAGGAGAACTTTGTTTCATGTTCGTTCCTTAGGAATGGTCCATCATTAGGATCAGAGAGCTTTAGTTTCTTCTTCCCACCTTTTTTCAGAGTTGGCCGGTCAGGGACCTTGACATACCTGGACATCCTTTTGATGAGCTCGTTGATGGTGTCCTTGATAAGTGTCTTGTGTCTCGACTTGGATTGCTGAATGGCTTGCCTGATCTCCATCTATTCACTGTATCCATAGCAGCCAAGGTAGGAAGGGTACTCAGTAACGGCATCAAGATTGTCACTGGTGATGAGCATTGAGACCAGTGTTCCACCGTCTTTAGATCGTCCGCTGATGCTAACGCTGATGATTGGGCGGGGACTGAGTCTCTTTTTCAGCTTTGCTTCGCTCCATTGCTTATCCTTGTCCTCTAGCTTCTGCTTCTTTCTGTGTTCAGCTTCTGCCATTGAAAGAAGTTTAGCTTGGGCTTGGACAGCATTCACCGTTTTCTTGGACTTCTTTTTGGGAAGGACTTTAGCAGCTAGTGACTTGGTCAGCCTTAGGCTGTCTTCAGTCTGCTTCTTATGAAGCTCTAGCTCTTCTTCAACTTTTAATGCCTCGAGACTTTCAGCTTCAGAAAAGAAGTCAAACTCACCACCACTAGAGGTACGAAGAGGAATTTTTACTCTAGTCTGGTCGAGCGACTCCTTAAGCTGAGACATCTGCTGGTCTGTTGGAGTAAAAGAGCTGGGTTGATCAGATATCCACTCTGGTCGACCGCAGGTTGTTGAAGGGATATGAAGTTGATACTCTGAAGTGATCACTACCTGAGAGGTATAGTCTTCAAATAAGGTTTGTTRAGGGCTTAAGAAAAGTACCTTCAAGTTACCTTCTTCAACGACCACCTTGCCTTTCGACTTGGGGTCCTGGTGCCCTGATGGAGTCGATTCGCCTTGCCTTTGCTCCTCCGGGATGCAGAGTCCTCGAGGGAAACACCTTTGGTGATGGTTGATGGCTTCTGGAACTTGATGGTAAAGTCATCTTCATCATCATTGTCGTCGTCACCATCTAAATCTTCTCCGGTGTCTGGAATGACAGTTTCATCATCGTCTTCATCATCATCTTCTTCATCCTCATCAACATCATCATCATCACCAGCAGCAGTGACGGTATGGACATCATCCCTAGGGATGGCTTCTACAACCTCAGCT
>NC_037537.1:14307468-14309206 GCF_001531365.2 Cynara cardunculus var. scolymus | reverse complement strand
AGCAATCACTGGAGCTGGTTGACGGACAGCATCCAGGATTTGTTGAAGAAGACCAAGCTGCTGATCAGCTATCGCCTGAGCATCGTCAGCCCTGCTGTGAAGAATGGCAATGGCGTCGTTGTTGGCGTGAACAGCTTCTTGGTGAGTTTGGAGCTGACTCTGAACTTCTTGAACATCTGCCTGGAGGGCAAGGAAGTTTACATCAAGATCGCCTTGGCGAGGCATCTCTTGGTGAACGTCGTTGACCCTGGAAAGGATGGTATCTACGGCTGGAAGGAGAAGCTTGATATCCGATGACATATCATAGTCATCATCGACATCCTCATCTCCTCCATCATCTTTCTCTCTTTCTCCCTCTTCCACTTCTTGAGCATCAACTGATGCATCAAAGAAGGACCTGCAAAAGAAGAAGTATGAGCTAAAGGCTCAAGGTTAGAAGAAATGAAGGGGTAGGAAGATAGAATACCTGAGGGGCCTTCAGTGACATCAAAAGGAGTGTCACTGGTGGAAGCAAAGATGTCCTCGAGAAGATTGACATCCGTATGCTGACGAGCATCGAGAGGAGCAGCCTCAAGTCCAGTGGTGCGTGTCTCAGTATCAGGAAGGACAGTCGCTGATACATCATCGACATGTGTAAAGATCAAGGAGGGAGGAGAAGAGAAAATGGTTGAGAAAAGTCGTGGGTATTCAGCGGTGGCGGCGCTGATATCTACACTTTCAGTGATTTAGGTCACTAAAGTGATTGGTGAAGGTGCCACTGATACGACAGTGATGGGAGAAATCACTGAAGAGCTAGGAGGGATAGCAGAAGATGCCTCGGGGGTAAGGCTTGTTTCAATAACTGAAGCCTTTTGAGAGGCCCCAGCTAGTGACGTGGCTGTCTCGTTTTTGGCTTTATTGGCTATCTGAGGAGAACCAAGAGTTGGTTGAGAGGGTCGTTTAGAAGAGGTTTTGGTGACTAGGCTAGACTCGGGGGGGGGGGTTTTCCCTTGTCCTTGTCACCTGAGAGGAAGAGGTAGTGATGGACACAATGGAAGAGAGTGCCACATCACTGTCCCTCAACTTATGATCCAAAATCCTGGATCCAAGCCAAAATACTGGAAGGTTTCCTTCTTTGGGGTAAAGACTTTTAAAGATTTTAGTCAATACCATCGAAAAAAACCTGGTGTAAGACACCACCTTTTCTCGCTGGCTCTTTTTCAGCTTTAGCACCAGGTCATCAAAAATGACCGCATCATAATTTATATTGCGATGCTGAATAGCAGAAATGCCTATGATCAAGGCAATCCTGGAGGCCTGGTCCTGATCGCCAGTCTTTCCACCCATGCACTGGATGAAGTGAGAAAATAGGTATTGCTTGACAGCTGACATTCTATTTTTCTCAATCTTCGTGAAGGATTTGAGAGGAGCGTCTGAGTCCTTCTTCATTGGCCACTAGTAGCCAATGGCATCGAGGAAGGAAATGATCTCGGCGGTGGAAGGTTCACTGTCAAAGGGACCCCTGGGAAGACGGAGAGCTGAGCGGAGTGTAGAAACCCCAAAATTCACTTCCATACGGTTGAAGATGAAGTGGATTTGCTCCATAGTTCGTCCAGCTTCGTCTTGGACCTCGATGACCTCAGCAGTGTACCAGAACTGCTGGAGAATTTCCTTAACCATGAGAGGCTCATGGTTGAGAGCGTATCCAAGCGACGACTATTTGAGGAAGTCCGTTGCTTCTTGGTAGAAGGCTCTGGTT
>NC_037537.1:14303909-14307368 GCF_001531365.2 Cynara cardunculus var. scolymus | reverse complement strand
AGGCTTGTAATCACTGAATACCGCTTCAGATCACGTACGCGCCAGTCTCTAATCTTCAGTTTTAGTCTTCGACGTTTGTTGAAGGATCTTTGGTGTGAGTGTTGTTTTCTTGAAGTATCGTTGTCTCTGAATGAATTTCAAAACAAGTTCATCAGCGATCACTGAACAAGCTCAGTGTATGATCGCTGGAACTGAAATTACAGATACATAAATACATCGAAAGGAAAARKGRATTATCAACAAATCAATGAGAGAGAGGATCAACAAACATCGACACAGCCTTGCGAGTTGCAGGCCGAGAGCAACATCGAGACTGCCTTGCGAGTTGCGACAGCCTTCGGTGGTTCGGCCAGCCTTCGGCGGTTCGGCCAAGAAGCGAGTTGTGTGTGTGAGTTGCGATACATTGACACAGCCTTGCGACACAGCCTTCGAGTTCGATACATCGATTTACATCCTTGAGCAGTTGAGCCATCCTTCGATTTACACAGATAAGGTAACACAACACAACCTTCGTTTTATACAGCTTTCTTATCGATTTACATAGCTTTACATAGAGCTTTACATACCTTTGATTTACTGTTAGACAGCTTTCTTATCGATTTACATACCTTCGATTTACAGTTTTACAACCTCAATTAGTATGAAAGTGGGCTTGGTTGTAACATGTTTTACAGTTTGTATTCTGTTTTACAGCTCGATTTACAGTCTGTACATAGCTTTACAGTTTATTTAATGTACCTCACAATCTCACATATTATCCAATATCCACTGTAAATTGATTTCTTCTTAATCCTTACAGTTTCAAATTCAATGGATGCTAATGCTACCCCAACCCCAATATGCATTGATAAAGAGATCAAGGAAGAACCATAACCCGATCAACCCGAACGGGTTGGGTTGGGTTGGGTTGAAATTTTTCAAACCGCCAACATTGGGTTGAGTTGTTAAAACGACTCCAACCCGATCAACCCGGACCGTGAGCACCCCTACGTCCAGGGCTAAAAAAAAGTAGGGGCCCATGTTTTTTTTAATTGTAGCCGTAGTTTAAAAAAATTAGTAAGTAAAATAGACAAAAACATTTAGTATCTAATAAGACTAAAAAAGAATCTTGATATTAAGGGCCCGATATATATTAATTAATTATATTGGATAAAAAAAATATGTAAAAAGTTAACTAATCGTTCATTTATAGTACTAATTGTTTTTTTTTTTTTTTAAGTTTTTCTTTATCAAGTATCAAAGTCTAAAATTATTTTCCTTGAAAACCTTGATGTATTTTTTATCATTCATCTCATGTTGATTTTTTAGCTATTCCATCCGCATGAATTCTATTTTTGTAATTAGAAAAATATAGTAGATTCCTAATTATTAACTAAGAAAACTCTTGTTTTTTTAAAAAAACTATCAATCATATGAGACGGTACAACTTATATCTATATTTAGAATTTCACAACTACCTTTGTTTTTTCATTTGTTATTGACTTCTTATTTTCTTATATTGAGTGCATGAAATCTAAGTACCATTCTATCTTTAAAACAAGAATAAAATCTCAATCTATAACCAACATGAGGTTTTGATTATAAGATTGATGATTCCGAAAAAGTTTGGTTCCTAAAAGTTTAAAATGGTGCTAAAAAGCATTAACGAGGGGTGAGATAACCCAACTGATTTATATAATTTACATAAAGTGTTACTCCAGGTAGTCAATATTGTGACTCAAAATGATGTGAATCTATATATTAAAGGTAAACTATAAAATGTTATTGAAACTGGTATGGGTTGACTTGACGATGCTATGTAAAAGTGATATGGTATATATTATTAATTTAGAAATAGTTATTGATTGATTTTACATCTAAGAATTCTCCATAAATTGATTTTATATGAATTATCAGTATTTTCAGAATTCAATATTATTTATGGTAATAAAAACAATATATTAAAGATTTTTTCATACACATCGAAGACTTTTTTACATCTCTCCCATGACCTATAAAATACTAGAAGAGTATTCGCACAATGTAGCGAAATACATCTCGATTTTAATATTTTGTTTTATTTTTTGTCTCAGTCAATGTTATAATACAGTTTTATGTGGTTTTGAGAACAAAATAATGTTTTTATTTTTTAATAAAATATAAATGTAAAGATATATCATAAAACACTGGAAAAAAATATTGATATCGATACCAAACTAACTATTTAATTTTTTTTTTTTTGTGTATTTCTTTAATTTTTTTTTAATATTTTTGGTATAATAATATAACTTTTTATAAAGAAGATAATTAAGTATTTTGTTAGAACTCAATGATTATTCTAATTATATTTTAGATTTTTTATATTTAAAATGAGATGTTTATCCTCTATTTGATTATGTTTATCTGCAGTTAGTTACACGAATTCAAACATGAAGCTTTAATAAGTTGTACATACGCACAATTTACTCGTAATCTTGAATTTAAGTAATATACATCAATGAACAATACTTCATGTTTAAAAAATGATTTTTTTTTAAAATCTTTATCAAATGTTTTATAATATAAGTATAGATTAGATTTAGAACTGAAGGGGATAAATTTGATGGCCATAAAGCCACGTTAAACCCATAATTAACACAGAAATAACATAGGGTTTGAAACTATTGACCAATCTTTTCCACCTTCTAAGGTTATAACCAAACCACCACAATATTTTTCACATTATTATGCATTGAAACTCCTCAATCATTTTTTAAAATTTAATTATTTCAACTTTTTGTCGGCAATAATCGTATTAAAAAAAATCATTATTCAAATCTTTGGTAAATCTCAAATATGCGAAAATCTATAAATCAATCTACAGAATGTTTGTTTAAAAGTCGTAATTAATTAATAAATTAATTGTTAGCTGATAAGCTAACTGATGTAAAATAGGTTTACTGTTAGCTAATAAACTGATTAAGTCTATCAAAACTAGCTGATAAACTAATTGAACATGTGAAATGACAAAAAAGAACGATTAGAAAAGTTAGTCAATTACAATATGATATAAGTAAAACAAATCACTCATAATATAATGTGTTGATTAATACAAACAAGATATTAAGAAAAGTTAAATAATATAGTATGTTAACTAAAAGAATTTTGATTTGGGAAAAGTCTAAAAGACTCCAATGGACTTTAGTGTTTGGAATGATTAAGTCATTAGACATTCCAAATCCTGTTAAATAACTTCTTGAACTTTCTAAAACATGTTAGATACATCCTTATGACCTATAAAACTGGTTAAGTCCCTAAACATTATTAGAACAAAAAAAGTACTTACATTTATAAAATGAACAAATATACCAAAATAGTTTTACATTTACAAAAGAGTACTTATATTTACAAAAAAAAAAAGTAATTGCTTTTAAAAAATATTATTGATAAAATTTGTTTTAACTAAAAATAAAAAATATTTTGTCAGTGATTTTTCAAATT
>NC_037537.1:14300035-14303709 GCF_001531365.2 Cynara cardunculus var. scolymus | reverse complement strand
AATTCGTAGTAGTTTTTGTTCTTGAAGTGATATTAAAATTTAACTAATTATTATGTATTTAGTTAAATTTTAATTAATTAATAATTTTCAATTAAACTTAATTAATATTAGTAAGCGTTATAATAAAAAAAATGTCCAAAACCTCCTAACACTATGCACAAACCCAGTTAAGGGCCTATGGTGGCACATGCCACCGGTAAATTCCCTCCCTAGTTAGGTAAACTTTTTTTAGATTCGTGAAAAATGTAACCGTATTATTTTAAAAGATACAACCGTTTTATATAGTGTTACCATATGACATAATTTTTGAATCTGTTCCTGCCTAAAACACTAGGGACAAACCTACAGTGGTGCTACCGTATTATTCCTCTGTTGAAGGGTAAAAAATTAGGTTCGTGAAAGATGCAACAATATTAATTTGTTGTATGCAATCCTAAGTATTTTGAAACTAGAATGAGAACAAGTTTTCTTTGGTAGAGTTGGTTTGCAAAGTTTTTCTTCCACCCTAGATTCGAGTTCGAATTTTATTAGTATAATTTTCTTAGTCAAATGGTGTCATCGTTTGAAGTTGTTTCTTATAGCCAAATGGTGCAACCGTTTGAATTTTTTTCCATATATATGTTTCTTATAGTCAAAGGATGTCCTCGTTTGAAAAAGATTCTAGGTCCGTCCCTATAAAACTAGTTCAAATGGTTTTCCAATAAATTACTTTTTACTCATCTAAATAACAGTTTTAAAATAAGTTATAAGAAATAAACTAGTTTATCTATAGTATATTATTAAATATTTGACAAAAACTCTTAAAAACTATTCTTTATGCATGAAGTACTGTGTATTAATGCATATTACTTAAATTTAAGTTTACAAGTGTATTGTGCGAAAGTACAACTTATTAAAGCTCCATTTTTGAATTCTTATAATTAACTGCAAATAAACATAATCAAATAAATGATAAATATCTCATTTTAAATATAAAAAATCTAAAATATTATTAGGATAATCATTAAGTTATAACATAATTATTATCTTTATAAAATTTTATTGTTAAGCCAAAAATAAAATAGACCTAAATTAAATTATAATAAAAAATTGAATTAAAGAAATTGTACAAAAAAAACGAAAACTTTTAAATAGTTAATTTGATATTATATCGATATATTTTTCAATTTTCTATGATGTCTTCAAATTTATTTTTATTCAAAAATAAAAATATTATCTTTTTCAAAACCGCATAAATCGTATTAAATTAACCGATACAAAAAATAAAATGAAACATTAAAATAAAGATGTATCTTATTGCATTGTACGTGTATCCTTATGGTATTTGATAAATATATCCTTATTAAATTTATGTTGCAGCTGATCCATTTATTTCGATATCAATATGAACTATGATTATAAAAACGTTTCGCTATGAACTAACATTACAATTTTTTGCAATTAAGAAAATAACTAAAGTTTTAATATTTGAATTGTTAAATTTTTTTTATTATAATTTTAGTTTTTGAGTAAGAACATTTTCAACAACTTCTCTAAAATAGAGAAAATAGAAAAAATGAGGATTTTTAGCCAATATTTTATTCTAATAGCTTCCCCAAAACAATCTACAAATAGGAGAAGTAACCCCAAAAATGATTGCCAAGTGAGACCACTAACAGAAAAGTTTGTAAATAAATATTTAGAGAGAGAATAATATTTTAATAGATTAATGAAATATTTTTAATATTACATTAATGTCATATTCTCCAAAATAGGAAATCTGTTGGAGACCAGTGTAATCTTTAATTTTTTTTTTTGACTTCTGATTAAGTGCATCAAACAGATTTCTTCAAAATGGAAAATAAAAAATCAAAATCTCTAAAAACGATTGCATTGATCTCCAATAGATTTTCTATTTTAGAGAATCCAACATTAATTATAATATTAAAATATTTTTTCTGTTTCTTAATATTTATTTTCAAAATTTTCTATTGGTGGTCTTATTTATAATCATTTTTGGGGAGTTTTTGATATTTAGAGAAACAACCATTCTCTTTCCTATTTTTCTCCATTTTGAAGATAGTTTTAAGGAAGCTGTTAGAACAAAATACTGATTCAAAATTCTCATTATTTTTATTTTCTTTATTTTCAAAAAACTGTCGAAGATGCTTTGATACCGATTATAAAATTAAAAAAAGGGTCCACAAGCATTTAAATCATCTTTGAGGGTAAGTTTGATAAGATGTCGGCAAACCGCAACATTTCACAAAATATATGGAGTAAAATAATGAACCTCCAATTTCGTCCGTATGGTTTGTTAAATTGTACTACTTTCGGTACTTGTTTTAAAATTACATATTTTATATTTATGTGAGATCAAAGGTTTTTTGTGAGTTCCGTAAGACTAATTTTTAATTTTTGGATTAAATCTACAATTTGAACATTCATAATTACAGAATTGTCACGAGACTTCTCAATAATCACATAATTGCCACCGTGCAATTTTAGACAATTAGATAATTGACTTATAAAGTTGATCAATGAACATAAATTGATATTACGGGTCTCACGAAAAACCCTTGGTCTCACGTGAACCCACCCCTATATATATATATATATACACACACACATACATAGAGAAGGGTTTAAACGAGAACCCCTATGATTTACGAGAACATGATAACAACCTATTAACCTCATATTGTGATAACAATAAAAATTAAAAGATTTTTTAAATTAAAATTGAAATTTAAAACAATTCAAAAAAATTTGAGAGTCAAAAGGGTAATATAGGAAATCAAAATGATAAAATTTTAAAAACGATCACATCAACCCGATAATCCTGGAAATTAGAGTTATCGACTTATTTCAACAATTATCGTTTATTCAAATTGAGAAGAAAGTATCGAAAGAATTTCATTATCACAGTTTATCACATTTTATCACAACTTACTTTTATTATCACAGTTTATCACAACCTACTTTTTTATCACAGTTTAGGATAGTTTATCACAAGTTATCAAAGTTTAGGACAATTTATCACAAGTTATCACAGTTTAGGACAATTTATAATAACTTACTTTTATTATCATAGTTTAAGACGATTTATAAGAAGTTACTTTTATTATCACAGTTTATCACGACAGTTTATCACAAGTTATCACAATTTAAGACGGTTTATAACAAGTTACTTTTATTATTACAGTTTATCACAGTTTATGACAGTTTATCACACGTTATCACAGTTTAAGACAATTTATCACAGTCCTATACAAGTTTCCTTACCTACAACATTCAATTTCTCCATTCTAGATCGAAAAAAATATGGATACTATGAACGATGTGAAAAAAAGCAGATAAGAAAGTCGAATGTGAAGAAAACCAATGAGAGAAGAACGTGGAAAGGAAGAGACGCGATCAATCTAAAAAAAAGGATAATTCTAATTAATTAAAATAAAATAAAAATTATAAAAATTACATTACTTCCCTTATTGAATTATTTATATTTAATATAAGTTAATTTATTATTAAAAAAGTTTGAGGTTAATGGATTGTTCTCATGTTCTCGTAAATCATAGAGATTCTCGTTTGAACCTCCATACATATACATATACATATACATATACATATACATATACATATACATATACATATACATATACATATACATATACATATACATATACATATACATA
>NC_037537.1:14293171-14299985 GCF_001531365.2 Cynara cardunculus var. scolymus | reverse complement strand
AGGAACGATCAAATGAAAACCATTCAATTTGTAAAAATCGTAAAAACCTCATTCAACCAATCATAAATTTTCATTTTGTTCTTTTTTTTTTGTAATTATGAGAGGTTGATTAATCATTTTTGTTGTGGAGGGTGTTAATCATGGATATTATCATCTTCATTATTTTAATTTTAGAGAAATACATGAAACAATTACATTAAAATTTCATTAAGTAGTATATGAAACAATTTCATAACCATATATGAAACCAATTCATCAAAAAAATTATTATATAAAACAATTTCACAAGATTAAACAATTTCACAAGATTAAATAATTTCATAAGATTAAACAATGAAATCGACGGATGAGGGTGGTTTGCACGGTTTTTACAAATTGAAGTGGTTTTCATTTGATCGCTCCTCTACACATATATATGCATACATACACATATATATGCATACATACACAAATGAGGTTTACTTTACAAACCACGTTATTTATACAAACCATATAAACTTCGTTCAACCAATCATAATTTTTCATTTTGTTCATTTTTCTGTAATTATGAGAAATTGATTAACCATTTTTATTGTGAAATGTGTTAATCATGGATATATATATATATATATATATATATATATATACATACATACTAAAAGAGTATATATACATATGCACACACACTCTGACACACACACACACACACACACACATATATATATATATATGGTATATTTCAAATACAACCATGTGCATTTGTACAACCAATGCAACCCAATTAATTAAGATTTTTATAGAAATGATGGAAGTTCATTTATTATGATTTGAATATTTATGGAAGATAAATAAGGTTCATCAATTATGATCAATACTTTATATTAAGAAACAATCAAAACTTTTATGAAATCACATATTCATCAATTTAAATGGACGGTTGAGATTGAGTTGTATTGGTTGTACAAATGTAAAGAGTTGCATAATAATCCATATATATATATTTATATATATATATATAAATATAAATATATATATATATATATTGATGGTTTTATTTGCAAACCATTCTATTTGTACAAACTTTGTAACCCATTTAAACAGTAGATTTTATTGTTGAATGACCCAGATCATTTTCGTCTATTTTTGTTAATTAAATAAAAAATTAATCACGATCATTGAATAAAATGACATCATAAGTGTAACAACCGCATTCCAAAAATATGAATAACCAACGATAAAAACAACCACACGAAATAGATTAAGGTCCCACCCACCACATTAACAAGGAAAATCATATTCTCAAATGTTCCAGCGAAACCACTACTGAGATTATTACAACAAGGGGTTAGGGGTAGACAAACTTCTATTCAAAAAGGAAATAAAACCACTGTTAGCTAAAGCATCAAATACCATGCAACCTTTCAACCTAGACTACATCTTGCCTTTGCTCTTGCTAGAACCTTCGTCTTGAATCCAACCTGAAAACATTTTTAGGTTTTGAAAATATGGGTTACACCGAAAGGTCTAATGAAATTCTTGACCACTACTTTCATATAAAAATTATAACATGAAATGCATAAATAGTCAACTTTGGATGAATGTAGACTTTGTTTGGACCACATTTAATTCCAACACTACCAGTGTAGTTATGATAACCAAGATTTAAGGTAGCAATGGTTGAAGTAATCTTTGTGTGAATATGTGATACTGTACATATATGAGAATTAATAAAATATATGTGTACGCATATTCTTGGTTGAGGAAAGATTTAAAAATAGTAAACCTCCACTGCCTTTAATATTAAAACTTTACACCGCCTATGATAATATATATATATATATAAGTATATATAAACGAAATAAGATCAATCTTATCTTATCTTTTGGGAAATCTTTGAGAAAAAGAAAAAAAGTGTGTGGCGGTGAAGGTGTGTTCTTGAAAGAAAACCTGCGTAAAAGTGATTTGAAGATTCTGTGTTGATTATTTGAAACCTTGCTGTGTGATCTATCATCAAATCTGTGCATAAGGTGAGCTTTGTTATTAAAATCCTTATATGGTGTTATTTGAAATATATGAACTTCGATAGAGGATTTGATGAAGAAATGTAAATTGCTCTAGCAGTTGATTTGAACTTTATAAATCTAGGTTTTGGAACTGTTCTTGAAAAATAAAGAAGATTCTGCTTCTTTTAAATAGTTGAAGATGATATCCTATTTTTAAGTATTAAAGGGGTTTTGAGTATGAAAAATTATATTAAAGAACTGTTGGTTCTTGAGTTTCAAAGTTTTGAAATAAAACTATTATTGGTTAAAACTATAGAGGAGGATGTTCCTTCAAGACGGTTGTGACTTCGATCTGTCTTGTTTGGAAACATCTATAGATTTTGATGAGGAAATAAGGGTGGCATATCAATGAGAGGTGTTTCATGGGATAAGGGTGACCTATTAAGGAGAGGTGTACCTTTGGATATAAGGGTGTCATTTGTATGTGTGATCTTTATTATAGCTCTTACTATCATGTCTCTTAAGATTGCAATAGTTTTGAATTTTTATTTCTTTGTGATTTGAGGACTCAGGAATGTTGCTCTTATTAGAAATGATAGTAATGATGCTATTGAGAAAGAGGAAAATTTTGGCTTATGGCCAAAGGTTTTGGATAACCATGCTTTTGACAAAGTATACGAATTATGAGGAACCATAGAGGCTCTGGTTGGTCCTTGAAAAGAACCAGAGGAGCTCTGGTCATTTCTCGAGATTCAAACGAGATTCAAAGTACGCAAATTCTTACAAGGCTGAATACAAAGGGAAAGAATGTTAGGACTGAATTTCAGTGTTAAATTGTATTCATCTTGAAAGTTTGTAATTGTCTATAATTGTAAAGACATCATGTTTGACTTTTTAAGTCATATTGACTTGGACTAGAAGGGTTCTTAGTTTGACCCTATATATAAGTTTGTCTTCTAGTGTTTTAGGTAGAGGAGAGCTTCATTGTAATAATACGTATAGATTAAGAGTAATATAGAGACTTTGACTTGTTGACTTTTCCTCTCATCTCCTCTCAAGTTGTTCTTGATGATATTACGATTCTGCCACTGATTCTATGAAGATATCTGAAGATTGATCATATTGTGGACACACACTCTTCGAGTCATGTAAATCTTTTAACCCTATCTAAATTTCGAGGACGAAATGTTCTTTTTAGGAGAGGAGGATTATAATATTCGTGTTTCGTTAACTCGTACAAATTGGGTTAAATGCTCTCAGTATTAAATTATTCATATTATGTAGGTCTTGAAAGTTTGTAATTGTCTATAATTGTAAAGACATCGTGTTTGCCTATGATACAAGTCTTACAAAGCTTTTACTTGGACCAGAGGCTCTCTCTCTCTCTCTCTATATATATATATATATATATATATTGTATAGAGGCTCTGTGTCATAAAAGTTGTATTTCAATTTGTTCATAAAACTTCTTACTCTTATTTAAACTTAGAAAATTATTCATATAAAATAACTTTAGTAAGGAAGGACAAACCAAAGGGGCTCTGGTTGGTCTTCACACTTAAACCAGAGGAGCTCTGGTTGGTCTTTGCAACTGAGCCAGAAGTTATGGTTAGTAGGACCAGAGGCTCTGGTCCTATATAAGCTTTTAATTTGTACTCTTTATATAGTTGGAGAATATTTAAATTCATTTTATGTACTTGATTGAAAAGGTATGTTGAGAAGAGCTCTGGTTGGTATAACCCGAAGCTCTGGTCAATGGAACCAGATGGGATCTGGCCCTGGTATATGATGAATAAAATCTTTCTAAGTCTGGTCTTTACAACCAGAGAAATGCTGGTCTTTATGAATTATGGAATTATGTTCTCATTATATGAAAAGTTGATTTTAAATAATGTTTTGGTGATCTTCACCTTGCAACTACAAGGAAATAGGGATCTCACTAGACCTTCAGGTCTAACCCTAATTTTGTCTTTCAAATATGTATTTCAGGAACAGTTGAGTACGATGATAGTAAAGGGAAGAGAAAATATAACTTGTTTCCCTATGTGCATAACTATAAGAAGACCAACCTACGAATGTGTTTAGTTTGAAGCTATATGTTATGTAGTATAGGAACTTGTATTTTGGAATTTTTGGATTGTGCATTTTGTACTTTAGTTTCTTGTACTGTAGGACCTAAGTGGTGTAAAACTTGTATTTCACTAAATGAATTATGTGTTATATGCAATATGAGACGTGGGGTGTTACAGAAGTGGTATCATAGCATGAGTTTAAGGGATTTAGGTATTCAAATCATGATGCCTGTTTCATTGCATATTAAGGGTCCCAGACATAGTTAGCACCATTGGAAATAAATATGATAAGTTAAGGGATCAGTATGTAAGGTACATTCGAATTACATCTGGCCAATGTAATTATGGATCTATAGGTACATAACTGAACTTGGACACTTTATTATATATGGGAATGTGAATACGTGATTATTAACATTGAAATTTGTAGATGACTAGCCGATCTCGAAGGTCTGAAAGGATCACCCGCACAAATCCTAATGATGCAGAGGATTCCCTTACTGTTGCTCCAATTAATACATCAGAGGGTTGAGGCAGAGGTGGAAATAGAGGTAGCGGCAGAGGAAGAGGGTAAACCAGAGGCGGAAATAATTAATCTGAGACTCATGCTGACCATGGAGAATCTAAGTCTTAGATTGTTAATCAAGAGTAGATACCGATATGTTAGTTGAGAAAATGGGAAAATTAAGAGAAACATTGACATCCATCATGGAGATACTTGCCAAAATTGAAACCAAAAGAGTTGAGATAAATCCATCTATTCCAGTTATAAACAACAAAGAAGGAGATATCAAAATGTTTCTAACCTGCAAACCTCCAACCTTTTCTGGAGAATGAGATCCAGTTAAAGTCTGTATTCAGCACTATCAGATGCTCAGAGGCAAATAAAGTCAGATTTACTGTTTCTGTATTAAAGTCTAACGCACTGTTCTGGTGGGAAGTCGAATCATTGGCTAGAACAGATATCTACAAAAGTTATCTTGGACAAAGTTTGTAAACAAGAGCAATTTTGTTCAAAGGCAGCTTTAAGACAAATGGAAGAAGACTTCTTGAAACTGGAACAAGGTACATGAACTGTTCGGGAATATACAGAGAAGTTCATTCAATATTCGTGATTTGCTGAGCATTATATCTCATCCAAATCCAGAAAAGTAGAAAGATATATTTGGGGTTTAAAACCATCTATTCGGGAATTTGTGATTGCCATGAACCCTGCTATGTTTTCTTTGACTGTGGATGCAGCAGAGGTTACTGAGAGAAATAAAAATAGGCAGGAAGAGGGAAAAGTTGCTGAAAAGAGAAAATGGGAAGGACATTCAACAGGTTATCGAGGAACAAAATCTGTGAAATATGCTAATAAACCTGTTCAGAAATTTAGTGGAAAAGCCTGTCCCTGGTGTCATCAAATTCATCAAGGCGACTATAAAACAGATTTGAGAAAATGTTATCAGTGTGCCAAGGCAGATCATTTGTCAAGGAACTACCCAATTGCTAAAAGATGTTTCAGTTGTAATTCACTGGATCATCTTCGACCTAATTGCCCACAATTAAAGACTCCACAACTGACTATGGGAAGTAATACCTCAAGTGCTCGTGGAAGATCAAATATAAATAGAGGAGGGTAAAAAGGGGCGCGGGGTCGATCATTTCAGATGACAAAAAACGAGGCCGAAACTACACCAAATGTAGTAACATGCACATTTCTCATAAACTCTCTATATGCTAAGGTGTTGTTTGATTCAGGTGCAAACTTTTCGTTTGTATCACCATCATTTGCCAAGTATGCATGCATGAATTCTATGCCACTTGACGATAAATTAGTAGTTGACACTACTAATAGTCAAGAATATGTTGCTTATGTATTCGATAACTGTGCCATTGTTATTGAGGGGTGTGAGTTACCGATTCGACTGTTTCCAATGCCGATGAAAGAATTTGATGTAGTAGTAGGGATGGATTGGTTGGTAGAAAATCAGGCCAGTATTGTCTGCAATAGAAAAATGATCAGAATTACCTTACTAGACAGAGGGTCAGTTGTTATGTATGATGATCGTCAAAATCATCATACCAACCTTTTATCTATATTAAAAGCCCGAAAGTGTATTCAGAAAAAGTGTCAGGGGTATTTGGCTTATGCAATTGATGCAAAGAAAGAAAAAGAGAAGCAATAACTGATTCCAGTTGTTAGTAAATATCCAGAAGTCTTTTCAGAAGACTTATCTAGTCTACCGCCAGACAGAGCTATTGAATTTGGGATTGATCTTATACCTGGGGCAGCACCATTAACTAAAGCACCATACCGATTAGTTTCATCAGAACTAAAATATTTAGTTACTCCGTTAAAAGATATGCTAGACAAGGGATTCATTAGACCCAATACTTCACCATGGGGAGCTCCAGTCCTTTTTGTTAAAAAGAAAGATGGGTCTATGTGGATGTGTATAGATAACCGAGAGTTGAACAAATTGACGATAAAAAATAAATACCCATTACCAAGGATCGATGATTTGTTTGATCAACTAGTGAGAGCTAGTTATTTTTCAAAGATTGATTTAAGATCAAGATACCATCATGTTGGGTTCAAGTTAGAGCGTTAAAGTTGTATTCAAGTTTCTCCTTAGAATAGTTTTATTATGTAATAGTGTAGTTTTTCTATTCCTAGTATAAATAGTATTTCCCTTTGTAATTGTCATTAACCGAGTCATTAGCAGATTTGTAATCAAGATTACAGCTGTAAATTTCTCTATCTCAATCTAATCA
>NC_037537.1:14289883-14292511 GCF_001531365.2 Cynara cardunculus var. scolymus | reverse complement strand
GATTTAAACAATCCGGCTGGTAAGTCTCAAGTAACTTGAACGGATTTGTGACCGATTTACATAATCCGACTGGTAAGTCGTTGAAGGTTTGTGCGATTTATTGAACGATTTATTCAATCCGCTTGGTAAGACTTGTTTGTCTACTTGAGCGATTTATATCTTTSATCGTATATTCCTTGGTGATTGAACGAATATTGAATTTTTGATCGATTTATTTGGTTGATTTTTCATCGATTTGTTTTAAAAGGACTTATACGTATATTGACTTGTTGACTTTTTATGTCCGAGTTTCATTTTGGAATTTTGACTAAGTGTTGAAAACCTCCGATTTGAGATTTTTAAATCAAATTGATTTTGTGCCTTATCCGTATTACATATTGAATAATCTGTGTGATTGTGAATTCTTTGTTGAAATATGGTTAAGTGTTTTTGAGCGATATAAGGTTGCTTGTTGTCCGGACTTCTAATCCGGATAACTTGTTGAATATTCTATCTTGTTGACCGGACTTTCAATCTGGATAAACTTGACCGGATTACTAATCCGGACAAGTGTGTGTGCAAAATTTGTACCAAGTGTTGAATGAGTGCAAAAGTTTGTTTTCATATTATCAGATATATTTTTGTAAACTGATTCTTTAATTCAAACTTTGAACTGCAGTTGATCCTAATTCATACAATTTGATACGATGAGTTCACGAGAAGCAATGGCTATTG
Organism: Cynara cardunculus var. scolymus; assembly: GCF_001531365.2. Lineage (NCBI taxonomy): Eukaryota > Viridiplantae > Streptophyta > Magnoliopsida > Asterales > Asteraceae > Cynara > Cynara cardunculus. Next base: position 14,291,797 of record NC_037537.1, on the reverse strand, counting down.
GTACTGATACCAAGCCACCTGTTCTGTTTCGTGGTGACTATAATCAGTGGAAAGACAGATTCCTGAATTTTTTGAGAGAATGAAAGAAGGAGATCTAATCATGAAATCTTTAATGGAAGGACCTGCTGAATACTTCATTGAAGTAGAAGCTAATGAAATAGCAGGCTTACCTGCACAGAGAGTTCCTAAACTGAAGCATCAATATTTACCTGAAGAAAAGGAGAGAGCCATGCTGATGTGCTTTGCAAATCTTATATGATGCAAGCACTGACTAATGATATATACACCAGTATTGACAGTTACAAATCATCAGGTCACAGCATGTGGGTTCAAATAGAAAAGATAATGATGGGTTCGAAAGTGGGCACTCAACTGAAAATCACTAATTGCATTTCTGCATACGAAGAATTTAAGGCTAAAGAAGGTGAAAGTCTTGATGATGTTTACCACAGGCTTGCCAGACTGCTAAATGAACTGATAAAGAATGGAATTTCTAAAACTACAATAGAGATTAATGTTAAGTTTCTTAACAATCTTCAGTCAGAGTGGAAACCATTTGCCAATCATATCAGATTCAATAAATAGTTATCTGATATTGATTTTCATGAAATTTATGAAACGCTGAAACAAAACGAGCAAGATGTTTTGGAAATCCGAAATGCTAAGAAGAAAGAAAAGGAAGTTGCTGATCCTTTGTCTCTTGTATCTGAGAGAAAGGAGAAGAAATCTAAAAGCAGATCTGGAAAGCAAGTGAAGGAAGTTAGTCAGTCAAGTGAGTCTGAAATAGAAGGTAGTAACAGCTCAGATTCAGATTCTGAAATTTCAGAGATCAAACAAGTAATGACAATGCTGACTAAGGCATTCCAGAAGAAGTTCTCGAAAAGGCCACACTCGAACAATCAGAGATTCTCGTCTGGTTCAAAATATGAATACAAAGACAAGTTTGGCGAGAAGAAGTATGAAGAGAAAAGATTCGAGAAGAAATATGAGAAAAAGCCGGAAGAAAAGAAGAATCAAAGGGACAGCTGATGAAAATACAAAGTGCTATAATTGTGGTAAGTTAGGCCACTTTGCTATAAACTGTAGGAATCCGGTAAATTGCGATACCGACTACTACAAGAATAAATTTCTTCTATCCAAACAAAGAGATGCCGGCAAAGCTCTTATGGCTGAGGACGAACACTGGTTGAATCTTACTGATGAAGAAGAAGAAAYTGAAGHTGTTGCACATGTGTGCTTGATGGCTAAAACAGAAAATGATTTGTCAGGAGCAGAAGAAGAATAGATGAATGATGAGGTATTACATCAATCATGCATTAAACAGATGAAAAAGATGATGCTTAAAATTCAAACTTTCCAGCAAGAATTAAAATCAGAAAAATTGCGTTCAAATAATGTTGAAGATCTATTAAAAACGCTAAAAGAAAGATATACCAAAGTATATATTGAAAATGCTGGAACTTGAATTGGGCTAAGTCTTTGCAATCTGAGTCCGAAATTCTTGATGAATCATCCAATGCTTTAAAAGCCGAATTATCTGAATTAAAGGAAAAATATAAATCATTAGCTTTAGTTAATGAAGAACAAGTTGTCAAAATAAGTAAGCTTGATTTAAAAATAATTCAGTTAAATAAAACTTTGAAGGATAAAGAAAAAATTTTATATAAAAGAGGACAAACTGATCAAACCATCTTTTTAAACAAACCATCTGAAACAAGGTTTTTTAACCCTTGGGAAGGGCTGGGATATGAAAATCCTAAATTTTTAGAAAAAGCTTTACGTTATGCCCCGACCTTATATAATTCTCAATATATTTTTTGTGATCCCGAGTATTCAGTAAAATTTACAAAATCTTCTGACGAGGTTGAACAAAAAGAAGATCTAAATCGTCAAAGAAAAGACAAGATGCAAGTT
>NC_037537.1:14284192-14289783 GCF_001531365.2 Cynara cardunculus var. scolymus | reverse complement strand
CAGCGATCATCACTGAGTATGTTCAGTGATCGCTGAAGAACTTGCATTGTAAATTCATCAGAGACATCAATGCTTCAAGAAGACAACACTCACACCAAAGAACCTTCAGTAAACGTCGAAGACTGAAACTGAAGATTAGAGACTGGCAAGTACGTGATCTGAAGCGCTATTCAGTGATTACAAGCCTGTCTACATATGTGTGAAGACTGCTCTAGCTTCAGCGCATGGTGATGAGACCTCCAGGTCATTCCAGCATTCAGCGATCAAAGGAAGCTTGCTTAGCATGATTGTTGTTGTCTTGTCCTTATGCACACAAAGGACAAACCCATACCCTTGCAAAAGTTAGTACGGTACGGAGCCGATTAGTCGACTCTTTGTCCACCAACTTTAGGCAAGGATGTCTACTCAAAAATAATGCTTTTGTACTATTCACTATAGCAAAGAACAAGCCTTCCTCTTAAGGCTTGACACGCACTCTAAACCTACCATATTGCATTAAATGTTCATTTAATGCACTTGGTATAAATAGAAGTGTTTCTTCTCCATGCAGAGTGCTCGCATCTCTCTGCTATCCTTTTCTTATTTCAAGCATCTTCTAGCTTAAGTAAAAGATCTTCCTTTTAGCAATCTCTTTTCTTGTAATTGCTAAAGATCTGTGTGTATCCAAAGATTATTTAGATAGATTTTCTTTACCTTATCTTTTCGCAAACAGTCTTGTAAAATCTGTATTGATCTTCTCTATCAATATATATTTTAAATTTGAAAATACTGTGTTTGTATTCATCGCCCCCCTTCTACAAACTGTTTCTTTTCTTGTAGACCCTTACGGGACCAACAAAGACACTCTGCATAGTACATGCAGAGGCTCTATAGTATTGGATTTGATAAGATGAGTAAGAGGCTCTGTATCATGGATGTAGACAAAATAAACATATATATATATATATATATATATGTTCAATATGTGTGTAGAAGCTCTGTATAGTTGATAAGTATCAACTTATTTGATACTTTTACACTTTTTTCTGACTTTATTTATCCATTTTATTTTCCCAAAATTCTGCAAATTGAGTCTTTTTGTTTTATTTTTCTATCTTTTTTATATTGGAAATAATTTGATATGATAAACATGTTTACTTCTTGGATATGTGCTGATTTTTGGAAAAATAGCCTTGTTAATAGGCGTTTGGCTGAAGCATGCTACAGCGTGTGCTGCAGAATGATTCCAGGGGCACTTTTGAGAATAGTACGGGGAATCTTTTGATGTCAAATCCCCCTTTTTGACAGCCCATCTCCTGAAGTTTTTAAGATCTTATGGTACAGATTTAAGATCTAATTTTTGACTAATTTTTGGTAGCATTACTTTACCTATTGGACAATGTAAAAAGTAGGGTAAAAGCTTTATCTTTTGGTCCTTGTCCTCCCTTCTCCTACTATATAAAGGGGGGAGGCTTGGCATTGTGGAGGCAAGTAATTTTAGAGAAGCAATCTAGTAAGAAACTTGAAGTAATTTTGTAAGTTACTTTGGATATTGAAAGTTCTCTTGGCTATAAAGTAATGTTTGGAAGTGTTTTATTTTCTATTTACATTTAAGTCTCTTTTATAATTCCTTTTAGCATTTATTTCTTCTATTTTCTTTTCTTCTCTTGTGCTCTACTTATCATGCTTTATTATTATGCAATTAATTTTTCTATTTCAAGTATATTTAGTCTCTTTTAAAATTCCTCTTAGTATTTATTTTTTCTACTTTATTTTCCTTTCTTATGCTTTATTATTTATGCAATTAATTTTTCAAGTATGTTAGGTTAAAAATATAGCTTGAGTGTTGGGCGATGTTAAGAGAAAAACCGATTCCGTTTGTAGAAATATAAATTATAAATCTTTACAACTACATCATTTTTTTTTATTGCAAAAACATCATCCATGGACAAGTTGATCACTTGCTTAAAAGTGTTAAAGTTTGTTGGATTTAGAGATAAACCAACAAGCATACGTCAACTTGAATGATATGGAAGTAGACTCGAGAGAGCTACATAGAATCGAGGAGACTCGTTTTCACTCCATTTAGCTTATAAAAGGAATAGTTTGAGCCAATGTCGAGACTCCAGCCTTGCATAGAGATATGAAGGCTTAATGTATGACTGTGTGTCATTCTACATCTCGAGAGAGTACCTTAAAGAAGCTATTAGTTGTAAAGATAAGTTATTTATAAAGCATGCTATAGAACCATGCTGTAGCATGTTGTCTACTTAAAAATCGGTTTAATATCTTAACAAATCTCTACACCCTGAGCTCTCTTTTATTACTTATTCACAACAGTAGTGTTTAACCAACTCACCACAAATATTTCTTCGAATTCACCATCTAAAATCATATCTTTATTTAGACTATTAAACGAACTTTTATTCCTTTTCTCCGTGGATGATATTTGATATTTTTACCACTTTATTACTGTGTAAAAGACGATAGTGGATTGATAAGTGTATACTTGCACTAGTCTCCATTTGCTAACAGTCCGAGAGATTTATTTTATATAATTCTCGTAACAAGTTTTTGGCGCCGCTGCCGGGATTAGGCAAAAGTTTTTTTTTAGTAAATCTAAAGATTTGATTTTCTACCATCTTGTCACTTGACTTTAGGTGTGGTGTATGCCAAGACTACCACACGGAGAGATTTTTGAATTGGATCCGGATATTGAGCGAACTTTCAGACAAAGACGAAGAGTGCAAAGAGCATTATTATCTACTCTAACCTCTTCCAATATGGCTGAAAATCCACTTCCACCGCCTCCCCCACCACTGAATGACACTGAAAAAAATAATTAGACTGGCCAACTCAAAAGATGAAGAATTATAGACTATGTTATTCCTGTTTTTGATCAATTAAACTCAAGGATAATTAGACCAGAAATGGAAGCTCTCCATTTTAAGTTAAAACCAGTGATGTATAATATGTTGCAAACCAACGGTCAGTTTAGTGGTTTGTCATTTGAAGATCCACACTCACACTTAAAATCATTCATGGAAATAACTGACACTTTCCTTATCCTAGGAATATCTAATGATGCTCTGAGACTCACATTGTTTCCTTTTTCTCTAAGGGATAGGGCAAGGTCTTGGTTCAATTCCTTACAACCAGGATCTGTGGATTCTTGGAATAGCATGGCAGAAAAGGTTTTAAAAAAATATTTTCCTCCCACTCGGAACACTAAGTCCATAAACGAAATTTGTATTTTTAAACAAATGGACGATGAAGCAGTTCCCGATGCTTGGGAAAGGTACAAGGAGCTATTAAGAAAATGCCCTCACCATGGCATTCCATACTGTATACAGCTCGAGACATTTTACAATGGTTGAATCTCACTGCAAAACAAATGCTCGATGCTACATCAGGAGGAGCTTTCACAACTAGTACCTATAATGATGGATATGATATCCTTGAAAAGATTTCTAACAATAATGGACATTGGGCCAATCCATGTGCACTAGTACCACGCAAAACAGCGGGAGTTCATGACATAGATACTTTTACAACATTGACAACTCAGATGACTGCAATGACCAACTTGATTAAAAATTTAACAAATGGTCAAGCAACACAATCTATAGCCACCGCACATGCTCCAACTGTTGAGTCAGTACAATGTGTGTACTATGGTGGAGGACATCCCTTTGATCATTGTCCATCTAACTCTGAATCAATCAATTATGTGGGGAATCAAAATAGACTAGGACCATTTTCCCAAATATACAATCCTGGGTGGAGACAACACCCAAATATTTCATGGCATAGTCCTGCTTTAAACCCACTAATGAACAAACCCCAAGGGATTTCGCAATTCCAAACACATCAACCTCAACAACATCATCTGGGTCAAGCTCCAAACCATCACCAAAATACTTTTCATCAACAAGCAAATCAGTCATCTTTCCAAAATAAGGCTAAGCAACAAGCCGAATCTTCTACTTCTTTGGAAGCAACTCTAAAAGGATTCATAAATCAAACCAACACAGCCATGAAGCATCAAAACACTGCCATAAGATCTCTAGAAACACAGATTAGTCAACTTGCACTTGAGGTAAGAAATAGACCGACAGGTACCCTTCCTAGTGATACAGAGATTCCAAAGCCAATGATGAAAAAGCATGTGAAGGTAGTGACTTTAAGGAGTGGAAAGAACCTCATAGAGAGTAAACCTATAGAAAAATCTGTTGAACCCAAGGACTCAATTGAGATGGATGTCACAACATCTAGTTCAGATATTGTCACAACCACCTTGAAAGATAAGGGAAAATCAATAGAAATAGGACCACTTCCTAAGAAAGCAGACTTCCCCTTGTTATTTCCGAATGAAGGCAAAAAGAAGGTATCATTTCAAAATGATATTGGAACATCTTCTTCTGAAAGTAACAAGAATGTTGAGTCACATTCCCTCATAATGAACCTATCATCATCCAGGCACCCCCTAGTGAGTCCTATAAACCAGTCATAGCCCCTATTCCTTCTTATATACCTTTTCCACAAAGGTTGAGGAATCAGAAAGAGGAGTTGCAATTCAAAAAGTTCCTTGACGTGTTTAAACAGCTACATATCAACATCTCGTTGGTTGAAGCTATTGAACAAATGCCAAGTTATGCAAAATTCCTCAAGGACATTTTGAGTAAAAAGAAGAAACTGAACGAAATTGAGACTGTGGCCCTAACAGAAGGTTGTAGCTCCCTCCTTTCAAATAAAATTCCCCCTAAACTCAAAGATCCCGGGAGTTTCAAAATTCCCTGTTCAATAGGTGGGAAAGAAATTAGAAAAGCTTTGTGTGATTTAGGTGCCAACATTAACCTCATGCCCTTGTCAGTATTCAATACCTTAGGCATAGGTAAGGCTAGACCAACCACAGTTACCCTTCAGTTAGCAGACAAATCCATAGCTCACCCAAAAGGAAAAATTGAGGATGTATTAGTCCAAGTGGATAAATTCATTTTTCCCGCTGACTTCATCATTCTTGATTTTGAGGCTAATAAAGAGATACCAATCATCCTAGAAAGACCATTTTTAGCAACCGGTAGAACTTTGATTGATGTTCAGAAAGGAGAGTTAATTATGAGAGTAAATGATCCGGATGTCACTTTTAATGTTTTCAAATCCATGAAATACCCTGATTAAAAAGATGTGTGTTCTAACTTGAGTGTCATTGAGTCCTTGTGCCACAAAGAGGGAGTTAAATCTATGTTAGACTTAAGCAAGACTGAAGTTGTTGAAGAGATAAAACATGGAGAGGAAAGTGAGATCACTGTTAGCTCTCATTCCTTAAATGTAAAAGTATAGAAAAAGTAAAACAGCAAGCACTGACAGAAGCTGATCTGTCACAGAAGACAACAAAGGACAATCAACAGAAGTAGCTCAATCTTACAAGATTCAAGTGACAGAACCTCTGTCATCCATCACAGAGGTTCTGGAAACTTCTCCTCTGAAAACACCATGCTACAAGTCAAAGACGACATAACCTCTGTCGTGTCTCACAGAGGTTCTGGAAGATTTCCTCTGCGCTCTACAAAGTTTCATCCAGCAGAGCCTCTGTGAAGTCTCACAGAGGA
>NC_037537.1:14280752-14284092 GCF_001531365.2 Cynara cardunculus var. scolymus | reverse complement strand
TTGTTTAGATAGGTTTTCATTACCTTATCTTTCTGCAAACAGTCTTGTAAAATCTGTATTGATCTTCTCTATCAATATATATTTTAAATTTGAAAATACTATGTTTGTATTCATCTCCCCCCTTCTACAAACTGTTTCTATTCTTGTAGACCCTTACGGGACCAACAGGCTTGTTAGGGATTTGGGAGATGATGGAGGTTGGTAGGGTGTTAAGGTTTTGGAGGATGGTATGTAGTTGGGTGATGATGTATGTAAGGTTCTCATCGGCCTCAGTTGCCTGGGCCGTGAGGGTGGCGATAGAGTGGATGAGTATTTGGTTTTTTTGGGTGGCAAGGGAGGATGCGGTACTATGGTGTTGGGTGATGGTTTGTTGGAGCATTTGGAGACGTATGGTATTGTCTCGGGTTTGGGTTTCAATTTGGGAGAGGTGGCGTTGAATTATTGCAAGGGATTGTTGAAGGTCGGTGTTATCGGTTGAGGGTGGGTTGTCAACAATCCCTTGAATGATGATTTTACGGTCTTCCAAGGACCGCATAACTGAATCAACAAATGCTTGGAACTCGGCCTTTATGACCAGGTCTACAATGGGGGTAACCCCTGCAGCAATGGATGCTGCAGGTTGGGCCTCTACTCCGGAGGCGCCTTCTTGGCCTTGTGAAAATGTGGGCCTAGAAGGACTTCCATCATGTCCTTGATAGCCCTCAAGAGAAGAGCTATCTCATGATGTTGTGAAAATGTGGACCTAGAAGCGAATGTATGTCCCCTTTGGTAGATCAAATATCGAAGGGCATTGTACATGAAAGGAAGATCGCTCTGAACGATTTTGGGGTTGTTCAATGTCAGAAGCAACACATGCTTTTGTGTGTGTGATTGGTTGTGTCAAGCCCTGAGGCGAAAGGGCTCTTATATCTTCATCACCTCTCTGTTGGGAAAAGGGGTGATGGAATATGGGGTTCCTTGGCTGATTCATCTCCAGAGGCCCGAAGAATGGCCTCTAGATGGCTGGCTGGGGTTGGGATTGGACTGGGTCGTCCTTGTTCAATACCCCTGTGGCTTTGATCGCCAGGGGTAGATGTTGTGGTTGCCCTTTGGGTAGTCGGTGGAGGAATTGTATGAGTAGGGCCAGGGGAGGCACGATGAGTAGCATCATCATCATCATCTTCATCATATGATGAAGATGTCTCATGTGCTCCCCCGCTTCGTTCGGGGGACGGCTCTAGTCGCTCTGGGGTAGCTGCCCTCGGTTCCTGGGACAACATAGAGCGTTCATAGGTCTGGCGTATCTCAGATGTTGATGGAATGACATTGAGCATAGCCCTTGAGAGTGGGTGGTTGATGGTGTAACCCTCCTTCGAGAGGGTTGGTCGATGGCCATGCATCTTGTAAACTGGAGTGACGGGCTCTTCAACAGGTAGTCCATGTTTCCTCATTGTGTCCCCAATGACGAGGGCGAGGAAACGAGGGAAGAGAACCGCAGATAAAGGCTTGCCAGCGGCTTGGAGTTTGCATTTCTTGACCACCGCCGAGTGAATCTCATTGTAGATGAGAAAGGCGTAGTCAAGGTTGAGGTTGAAGAACAACCCGTACATGATTGTCATAATGTTGATATTCCCTTGGTCCAATGACCCTAACTTGCATGTGATGGCCCTGTTGAGGATGGAGAAAAACATGTTCCACATTGGCGGGAGGAATTGGCGTTTGAAGTCTGAGACGTTGCATAGGTCACGATTGTAACCTAGCATTTTAACGAAGCATAGGATGTCATCGATGGTGGGTGGTTCGTCATATTCTGCAATTCCAAGCTCCCGTCGAGTGGGAATGCACAGTACTCGAGAAACTTTAGCCCGCGATATTTTGAGCGAGCATATCATATCATTTGGGGCATCCATGTCCCCCATGATTCCATGGCTGTCGGGGAGGAAATCACATGTTTGCTAGTATTGCTGGATGTACTTTAGTGGTACGCCGATGTTAGCAAGGGTCAAGGCAGGAAGAAGAATACAGTTCTTGAAGAACTCGATCATGACTGCAAATCGATCGTCGAACAGTGTGTTTCGAAGTTCAATAGCGTGGTTGTTTGGCTTCATGGGAAGGAACACGATAGCATGGCTGTCGGCGCCGGTGGAAATAATCATGAAAAAGTTTTGGCGGTTTGGCAATTGACGATTTGATTTGGAGATCGTGAGCTGTCTTGATTGTACGTACCATTAATGTTGGAGGACACGTGTCGAGGTAGGGTTAGGGAGGGGGAAAGTTGAAACGGTGTATGGGGAACAGGTTGTATATGGTGTCAGGCGCGTGTTAGGATGACATATGGATTATTTGAAATAAGAAGTTATTTCAAATAATATCTTGAGAAATATGTATTCAAAAACAATTTAAATTTAAAATCCCATCTAATTGGAAGATTAATACTAATTACGAAGTTTTGATCTTCTAAAAAACCATGTTGTATAGTTTTTAGTCACAAAAGCTGCAATTTTGTATTATCTTTTAAAAGTGTTTTGCAATTAAGATGGGTTTTGTAAATGAAAGATATTTTGTCATGGAACCAGAGGTGTCCTGGTTGACCATGACACATTGGGTGGGAAACCAGAGGGGATCTGGTTGAACATCAATGAAGGAATTCATCGATGAAATGTTGGATTGCATGATTGATAGGCCTTAGATGACTAACTAGAGGCCCTAGAAAAGCATTGACAATCCATTTTATAGAACCAGAGGAGTTCTAGTTAAATTCATATTTAGCATTTCTGGATAGTAGAACCAGAGGCTCTGGATGGAAAATGCGTATAGTTTGAAGATGAAATAGTTGCTCCCCCTTGAATGATGCATGAAGAATGGTTTTGAGGTTTGCAAAAACTCCCCCTCAAACAAATAATAATGAAAAATTAGGGGACCAGAGGCTCTGGTCTTTAGAACCAAAGGCTCTGGTTGCAAAGACAGGGAAAAAGATGTATGAGAAAATGGTTAAGGGTACGGGAAAGAGTATAGAGGTTGAGCCTTTGAGACTAGAGGGGCTCTGGTTCCAAAGGCTTTGATTCCAGAGGCTCTGGTCTTTAGAACCAGAGGCTCTGGTTTCAAAGGCGATGAAATGAAGTATACAAATAGGAGTCAAGTGCATGAGAGAAATGGGGGGTTAGGGGACTCTTTGGGTTCAAAGGAGCTCTAGTTACAAAGAGTATGAATCCAGAAGCTCTGGTCTTTAGAACCAGAGGCGTTGGTGGTCTTAGAGATGACAAGAAATATGAAGGGATTTAGATCGTGCCAAGTCTTATTTGTAAACCAGAGGTCTCTGGTTGCAAAGGACTTGGAAACCAGAGGCTCTGGTCTTTAGAAC
>NC_037537.1:14278583-14280277 GCF_001531365.2 Cynara cardunculus var. scolymus | reverse complement strand
TCTTTCAAAAAATGGAACCTTACATCGATGTGCTTGGTCTTGGAATGCTGCACTGGGTTTGCAGAGATTGCTATGGCACTCTTGGAGTCACAGAGGATGGGGACTTTGTTATAATGGAATCCATAGTCCTTAAGTTGAGTCTTCATCTAGAGAACTTGTGAACAACAACTAGCAGCAGCAACATACTCTGCTTCTGYTGTGGATGTTGAGACACAATTTTGTTTTCTGAATGTCCAACTTACCAGCTTGTCCCCCAAGAGTTAACAGCTTCCAGACGTGCTCTTTCTATCAAGTTTGCAACCTGCATGATCTACATTTGTGTAGGCTATTAGATCAAAGCTAGAGTTCTTTGGATACCAGAGACCAAATGATGGAGTTCCCTTGAGGTATCTAAAGATCCTCTTGACTGCAGAGAGATGCGATTCTTTAGGATTTGATTGATATCTTGCACAAAGACATGTGGCAAACATAATATCTGGTCTACTAGTAGTTAGATACAGGAGTGATCCAATCATGCCTTTGTAGGTTGTTACATCCACAAGTTTGCCTGATGGATCAGCAAATAACTTAGCGCCTGTTAGGATCGTTTAACTCAGATTCTTGGTAAAGATTACTTACTTGGATGATCTGTTTAACAGTGAGAGTGCAGCGGAAATAATAATAATCAACCAAAGTAAAGATCAATAAACAACACRGGGAAGACGATTGAAGAACACAAGAGAAGGCTTCAAATGATTTTCAATTGATGAAAATATTGACAATTACAATACTGGAAGCACACTGAAATATAAGGGCCTGCGCTGCTATTTATACAAGCAAATAACCGTTTTCTGACATGACCTAAAGCAAATTAATCTAAGCCGTTCGATCATAAACWGGTTACAGACAAGAACAYGTGATAAGCACGAGCAGCTAGTAAACCAAAGTAAAACAGCTAAAGAAGATCTATACAGAAGACATGTTGCAGAACCTCTGTGAGACAAGACAGAGGTTCTGTCAGATATAACTTGAAAGCACTTCAAAGCAGAGGACCAGTTTCCAGAACCTCTGTGAGACACGACAGAGGTTCTGTCACTTGAGACTTGTTCGCTTGAGCATCTTCTGCAGTTTGTCCTCTGTGATCTTCTGTTATAGATCATCTTCTGTCAAAACTTGCAGTTTACTTTTTCCATACTTTTACATGAAATGAAATGAGAGCTAACAATCTCCCCCTAAGTATGAAAAAGTAAAAAATTACAAGATATGACTTGATTGAAATAAAATTACAAGAGGTGATTAAACATCATCCTCTGAAAGAAAAGAATTACAAAACTTGAAAGAAAAAAAAATTTGAGGTACAGGCCGGATTCTGGAACAGAAGAGAGTCACACTCCAGACTCTGGGAAGTCGTCTACTGCGTACACAAAATCGGACTTGACGGTTCTGTAGACGTTGAAGATGAACTCTCTGAAGTTGATTTGAGTTTTAATCGCGTCCAAGAGAGGAGACACTTTGCCAACCCTGTAATGTCTATTATCCACCTCTGCCAATAGACATTTGAAGATCCATTCCAGCATCTCTGTTGAATACTTGTGAACTTCTGTGGGGTCAAAGAATCTTAGTAGCTTATCCTTGTCCAAATACACAAACCCAAAAACGGGATTGTGTAGAATGGTGTTTGGATAGTACTTAGATACCCAACTAGGCCTGCTGTA
>NC_037537.1:14270084-14278483 GCF_001531365.2 Cynara cardunculus var. scolymus | reverse complement strand
CTAGAACGCCCAAAGTCCACACTCGATCCCTCTGCCATGTTAGGCTCTGAACCTACAAGGCACGATATCGATAGAACACTGGTAGGCTCTCTTCACAGAGAAGTCCGAGGATCCGGTGGAAGTCCCCGAGCTGACTACGAAAAACCAGTCGCTGAGGGCGCCTCACACTCCGAGGCTACTAGGTCACCATGTGTTGGTGATCTAGGTTCCCAGGATGCCTATGTGACGAAGGGGGAGTTACAAACCTTCGCCACAGCGGTATTCCAAAAGATGGATGAGTTGAAAAGCTTGTTCATCTCTTGGTCGATGACAGAAGATCTTGCTTCAATCACAGAGGCTCTAAAGGAGTTGACATCCACAACTGCAGAACTCAAGACGACTCTTTCAGCCCCTCAGAGCTCTGTCCTACAAAAAGACGATCTCACCAACGCCTTCAGCGCTCTGTCCCTCAACCCTTCCTCAATCGACAAGCTCAAGTCAGAGTTAGCAGAGGTGGCCCCCCAATTTGCTGCTGATTTCTTCTCTGCAGGCTACACAGACTACTCAACATTCAAGGATGAAATCAAGCAAATGTTCTCTTCTGCAGTCACATACGGCATGGATTCCAAATCATCCAGGGCAAATATCAACCATCTAGCCACTCGCAGAGAGCTAGATGCGATGGTTGAAGCCCTAGGAGATATTGTGCGCAAACATACAGATCAACTTCTCGCAGAGGCCCGAGCCTCCAACAAAGCCATCAGAGACTACACTTCAAAGCTCGTGAAAGAGGGTGACTCCTTCAGAAGCGAAATTTATCGAAGCATCTCAAAATTGAAGTGGTCGGCAGAGATTGATATAAGCCACGCCTCTGTGCTTGCTGAAGAGGTGATTAAGAAAATGAAGAAGGCGGCTACCAAAATCCTGAGGAGATTGGAGAAGGCTCCCCTTGAAACTTGCAAGGCAGAAGCCACCAAAAACCATGACGATCAAGGAGGTGATGACCATGATCGTCATGAGGGGGAGAAGAAGGCAGAGAAGAAAGCTAAAGAGCCCAAGAAAATAACTTCTGCCAAACCACTCAAGATAGTGGACTCTGCAGCAGCCCTGTTCTCAAAAGAAAAAGCACCAGAGCCTAAGGGGAAAGGCAAAGGTAAAGCTGTAGAGGAGACACCACAGAAGGGGTCGTCAAGCTCAGAGACGCCAGAGATAAACGAAGAAGAATATGACGACCCAGAGTTCGTTCAAGCGTTAAAGGCTTCTTTGGCAGAGGCTCAAGCAAGAAAGGGCAGAGCCCGCATCCCCCTAGAGCTGGAGAAGGCTCATCCTCTAAGAAGGCAAATGAGGAAACGTCCACGGGTACGTTCGACGCTCTGCAAGGAACCGTCAAACCTATCCTAGCAGAGGGRTCCACCCAGAGGCCAATTCTAGAAGAAGAAGAATCCAGAGTACCAGAATCCGCCACAGTGGGAAGGGTCTATGAGATTTTTGAATCGATGAGCAAAATTCCCACACAGCAAGTACGCACAGAGCCTGTAACCACTGTGGAGGAGATTCTACGGTGGCGCTACTCTGCCGTAGACACAGAGCCCCCTTATGACCCAGAGCTTAAAGGTATACCCTCTGTAGCCGCGAAGTTTCACTTCTCAAAGCTTACAAAGCCTCGTGAGCAGGTCTTGTCAGAGAATGTGATAACCTCTCTTGAAACAATATCTCCAAGAACGATTCTGAAGAAGACCGTGCTCTATGCTTAATATATGGTGAAGAGGGACAACGGCAACCTATACACGTTCACAGATGCTGACCTCCATAACCTCTGTGTATTTGACTTGATTTTTCTGCACAAAATTCTTAACAAATACATGGAGAGGAGGTCAAGCTATTCTATATCGCTTAGAAGGCTAATCGAAGTTATGTGAGCTCAAGTGAAGTACTACAGCCAGAAGGACTTTGATATAGCGATGAGGTTGGCCCAAACAGAACTGAAGATTTCCCCTCCGAAGAACAGGCCAAGTTGGCTACTTAGATGTYATCCCAACACTATTGTCCAAAATCCCATTTTTGGGTTTGTGTTCTTGGACAAGGATGACATTCTAAGGTTCTTTGATCCCAAAGAGGCGAACAAATATGCGACAGAGACTCTTGAGTGGGTGTTCAACAGAGTGGCTGCAGAAGTACAAAGAGGGCATCTAAGGGCGAATGAAGTGTCTGGTATTCTGGAAGTGATTAAAATTCAAGTCTCCTTCAGGGAATGGATATTCAAGGTCTACAGAACCATCAAGACAGATCTGCAGTTTGCCGTAGATGACTATCCAAACTCTGCTGTGGACTAATCTCCTGTAATAGATAGGCCTGAGCAACAATTTTGTATTTCTTTCAATTTAATGTAATTCTTTTCAGAGGATGAGTTTTATCTCCTTTTGTAATTTCTTTCATTTAGTCATTTCTTGCATTTATTTGTGCATTTTTTACTTTTTCATACTTAGGGGAGATTGTTAGCTCCAATATTTGCTTAATGTAAAGGTATGAAAAAGATTTCTACAAGTGTTGACAGAAGGTTTTCTTCCACATAAGACAACAGAGGACCAGCAACAGAAGTTGTTTGATCGTACAAGTCAAGATTGACAGAACCTCTGTTGTTTCTCACAGAGGTTCTGGAAAATGGTCCTCTGTTATCAAGAGCTTACAAGTCATATGCAGCAGAGCCTTTGGGATGGATCACAGAGGGTCTACGGTTCATCTTCTGTGGAGAACCTCTTCTTACTGTTTTACTTAGGTAGTTAGCTGCATGTGCTTMTCACGTGRCTATGTTTGTAATCGACTTTATTTGGACGGCTTGGATCGTTTCACATGTCTAGGTCATGTCAGAAAAGTCGTTAGAAACTAGTATAAATAGCAGCTAGGCCTTTGTAATTCAGTGTGCTTCCCGTATTGTAATCATCTTATTTTCAATTCAATTGAAAAACCTTTGAAGCTATTCTCTCGTGTTCATCATTCTCATATACTGTGTGTTCTTGATTCTTACTCTGTTTGTTCTTATATTGTTTCCGCTGCACTTTGATTGTCTTAAAGATCATCCAGAGTATTTGATTGATATCAAAACTGAGTTTACAGGTCCTAACACATACGTACAGTTTGTAACGAACTTAATACACTTACCAAATCAATGTTACGTATATTAATCAATTCTTTATCATTATTTGTGCACCTCGTGATGTTCTTCATGAAACTATCATACCTTTGATTAACATTCAAATCTTGATCTCTAATAATATGATCTAGCTGCACAAAAAAACGAACGCATAAGGTATATTGAAGAGTACGAATGATTTATATAGCAATTACATGGACGTTTATGCAGACAATATTACTGAAATGTCTGTCTATACAAAATAGCATCTGGGAGACTCACTGCTCCGCAACCTTTCCTCTCGGTTAAGAACCATTGCCCACCCGTCTATAATTTCTTTGCAAACCACGCTCTGAGTTGCAAAAGATTGCATTGTCTAACGAGTAATTGATTTCCCTATTGGTGTCATGAAAACTGGCTCACTACAGGTTTAATTCGGTAGATAGTAATATCCAAAAAGACAACAAGATATGGTTGTTACTATATGTATTAAAAATTGGACAATCAAACTTATAGAATCCCGCCAATGTCTCTTAATATCCAATTCTGCAGCTTCCTTTCATCACTAGTCACATCGAACGTAACTGCACGTGTAACATATGGTGAACGTAGTTTAAAGCTCAGTTTCGATCTCTTTTTGGCATTGTAGATCTAAAAATTTGTTGTCTAGCTCCTGCTATCAAACTATCTACACAAGCAATAACTTGTTCCTTGGATGGACTTATTCCCAAATTAAAAGCTGGTGCCTCGATATCTGCATAAGAATCAATGTCTCGCACATGGTTATCCGAATGATACTTGTCAAATTGACGTCTATGTGCATGTGTGTTCGCATACGTAAATTTGTGTAAGTGAATGCACCTGATGTTCATATAATGGGGGTCATCTGTTCATATATTACTGTGATATTCTTCTACTACGTGTCATGAACATTTTTCACAGATAATATGTGTATATCTGTATATATATGTGATAAACATTGGATCGAGGTGACATTAATAACATACGACAATAAACTTGGATATCAAGTACCTGTTTGTGCCTGTCTACAATGCTTATTAGTCCGAGGTTCACATTCATCTACACTCCTACTTCAAACCCTCCCAACAATTTCCAATGGTGATTGAAACGATGTAAGATTCACTTTTTCCAATAGGTTCGGGTTTGTGTAACATCCCTTTTCTTTTGATGTGAGAGCAGCTTTCTCGTTTGATGCCTGGTCAACTTCTGCAATCACAGTTGGGCTTGTTCAGAATTGTGATAATGGTGATAACATACCAGGATCAGATGTGGTGGTCATCTTCCGAGGTGTTACCTCAACAAGTGACAATTCTTTAACGTGTTCCACTGAGCCTGTTGCATCCTTTAAACTGAGTGACTTTTGTTCATCATTTAATGATGTGTCACTACGTTGACCTATATCTTGTCGGGACTCCCACTTGCTCCCTTTAAACATGCTTGATAATTGATGTTTATTTTTGTCAAAAGTTGTGTCATCGGGAAAACGTTCCACATAAGATTACTGCATCATGTCTGTTTTCGACCTTGAAGAACACAGATCTACGATTCGCTTTCCCATGATTATTATGCATTCCTACATAAAAATGCACGAACCTTAAAGCACAAGAAACACATAATAATTATGTAAGTGAAAGCATCAACTATCATGCAGTCAAGTTTATGTGTTTGATGTTCACATATTCACATATCTGGATGTTCAACACACAACGGTAGGATAAAATTGCACGTAGAATGGCATAAAATTTGGAACATTACCACTTTATGGCAACCCAAGAATTAAATTTTTTATCAAAGCATGGCACTACTTATTACAAGCAGCTAATTCAACAGAACAACCATTTGAAAACAGATTGTTGATAGTTAAATGCAACCACTATACATATGAACAACATTATCCACATCATGCATGAGATGAAGCTCGTGTATCTGTTTTACAAGATATGTGAACAGTCTGGATAAGTGGACATCGTTACTATGGCATGCATAGTTGTTTTATGTTCATATCTACCTATAGCAGCTGTTTCGTATTGGACTTCATTATTAGGTTTCGTAGTTCTCAACCCAACAGCAACAGCTTTAACAATAAGATCTATGAAGGGTCTATGTGCCGAATTACACATCAACTAACACGCATATATGTATTTATCAACAAGTGAATATACATGTTTATATACTTTTGTATTTGGACAGATACTATTATTCTGTTGTCGTTAGGTTGTGTTCTTCTTATGCATTTTATATGATGTTCAACAAGTGCATCTACATGTTCATATACATATTTATTTGACAGATACTATGAATCTACCTGTCGTTAGGTTGTGTTCTTCATAAGAGTGCATTTCGGATATCGTTTGTGTTCATATTTGTATAGCAGTTGTTCCATTTTGGACTTCATTTCAAATCATTAACAAACACAAGCATGTTTATTCATTTTAAATCATTACAGATAAAGCGATATACAAATATAGTCATCCGTGAATCTTTAATCAACTCGAAGGAATTATTTTAATAACATGAAACAGAACATTTTTAGCTTAATAAGGAATCAAAGTTTAGAAGTTACCTCTTTACTCAAGTCCTGACTTTCTGCTTGTTTAGCTTTACTAGACTCATGTATATCCTCTATTGAGTTATGCTCTAGAATTGGTTGGTCACACGCTCCTTGCTCAACAGGTTTACTGCATATCAATTGAGTGTATCTTAACCCCCCTCTACTAAGTTCCAAGTCTTGTCTTCTCCTTAGTAGATCCAGGGTCCAAGCCTCAAAGGATGTGTTTATTGTTGGATTGGAATGCTGTCACATCTTGTTGATTGAACATATAGCAACTTCAAAAAGTAAACATAGTAGTTGATTTAATAAGACGAGACAATTCTTGATTTACATATTGTGTGAGATCAATGTTCTTACCGTTAAACATGTTAAGGGGCATGCGTAAAATGACAAAAGACTGTCTCTTTTCCAACACATCTTGCTCGTCGCTATGCAATCACACACACACACATATATATATATATATATATATATATATATATATATTTGCACCAGTCAATTATTGGAATCGTGTCTAAGCTATGAACACGAGTCAGGAAACCTAAATTGCAAACACCCACCTTGCTGCATTCGGCAAGCATGTTAACCACGATGACAAGGAAACTCAACTTGAACATCACACCGGCGTCATATGATTTGTGAACCACGTTCATCACGTCCTTTGGTCTCATCCTATCCTTACTGAATTGTTTTCACCTTGTTGAATTGATTGCATCGTTGCATAAGGATGGTTCAATCAAATTCAAATCTAATCCTCCGGTTGGCAGTCCTAGTACCTCGTGTATCGACTTGACCGTAACTGGTATTACTCCATCCCTCAATGGTATGGTCATAGTAGATGTATCTAACATATCGATGACATAATGACCTAATTTCGACAGAATCCCGTCTAAAGTCATATCTAGCAATGTTTCAAATCCCATCTCCTTGATGGCTGCCCTCTAGTTAAGGTTTACTGATTTTACCGTCTCCCACAACGTCTTGGGAGATGTTCTGGTTCTAATTCCTATTGAGTAGCCTTTTACATTCTTCTGTTCAACTGCTGCTTCCTTTCCATGGTCAATATTCAAATTTTGATCCTCACGCATGAATTTTGTCGGTGCCTTAACTTCAATGTGGACATTATCAACGTGTTGGACCCCATAATGCAAAATGTAAAAAGTAATGAAAAACAATAAGTGATGAAGAACCAGAAGATCGATGAAGACATCAAGGCMGAAAAGACTAAGTCTGGATCGATGGAAAGACTAACCAGAGCATCGATGGAAAGACCAACCATCGAACCGATGGACCAAGTACAACCAGCGGATCGATGGATGATGCGATGGAAAGTGTATTCATTGATGCAATGGACAGACTAACACTTAGAAGGTTTTCTAAGTATTCATCCATGCATACATCAAAGACTTAAAGATAAGGATGAAAGCGCCACATCAATAATGACAGCTGGAGATGACAAATCAACAGCTGGAATTATAGTTTATCTTGTAAACAATGATTATCTATGTAAAAGATAAAAAATATCTATTAGCTAGAATATTTGCTAGAAAGTAGCAATAGTTAGTTATCTTAGCATTAGCTAAGTAGTATAAATAGACGACTAGGTCGATTGTAAAAAGCGTGCATACGTGAAAAAGTCCTCTTAGTGTTTTACGTTTTATTATCAATAAAGTAAAACCTTTGAAGCTCAAATTGTTCTTTAATTCATATATTAATTTTGAGTCTTCTTAACTTTCTTCATAAAATCATTATAATTTGGTTATTCATAACTAGATTATAAGTGTTATTGAGAGATCTGGGATCAACACATCGAAATCAATGTCCTACTACAAGTCTGCATTCATGAACGAATTACGAAAAAAATCAACTAAACAACATCATGGACCATTATATTGTCATTATGTGAGTTTCTTAGAGGTAAATTTTGTCACACCCCGCTAAAGCGGAAACACGAGATGCAACAGGTAAGCGAGTCACAACAACAATTAATAAATAACACTTTTCAATTTTTCAAAATAAAATGAGTTTAACATCATAACCAAATTTTTGACAAATACTTCTTTTACAAAAACTTCCATTGCGAACTTAATCAGTTTTGCCACAAGTATGCTCCCAAAAAATACTTCATTTCTTACTTGTTACCTGAAAAGTATGGAACATAAAACGAGTCAAATACAAGAGTTGGTGAGCTCACGGGTTTTCATATACATAAAACACTTAATAAATGTAAATCTTCCACGATGTAAAAACTTGAGACGCTACTGAGTCTTACCTGACCAACTTGCCCCATTAATTTACGAACGACAATAAGTAGCCCGTACACTTATTTAGGTCCCACAGTTCGTAGATGTACTAATTCAGCGGTGGTCCAAATTCCACATGATTAGACAAGAAAACATAGGTAATGTGCACCCCTTTCTGGGTGGGACTGTCAACACAATAGCGGCTATCCACAATACCACAGCCAGGGGACGTGCCCGAGTTAACAAGTAGCGTTTACGAACGGGGACTTTATTTGGAAAATATACTCCCAAGCACATCAATTTATCATTTATTTCAAAGTGCAATAACAGTCAATATTTCATGACACAATAAATTTGACTAAACACTTCTTTAGTCCAATGGTTTCAAATAAAGCTTGACTAAACAGATCTTTAGTCCAATGGTTTCAAACAAAGCTTGACTAAACAGTTCTTTAGTCCAATGGTTTCAAACAAA
>NC_037537.1:14267150-14269379 GCF_001531365.2 Cynara cardunculus var. scolymus | reverse complement strand
AGTTTTTCTTCCCACTTTGGAGTTCAAAGAACATGGATCATAGATTATTATCCTTTTTGAAGACATTTTCATGTCTTTGATGAATAATCTCCCCTCTTTAGTTCTTTGGAAATTTTTTAACTAAAAGATCAAGATGTGGAAGAAAGAAGATGCAAACTTATGATGTTTTACAAAAGTAAAATAATTAGTATCATACCTTTTTATAATCTTGAAGAATCTTCAAGATTGAGAGAATTCCTTGCTTGAAGATGGAATCGGCTGGAGAGTGTGTGCTCTTAGAGAGAGATGAAGAGTTTTTAAGTTGGCAATGCATGGAAATGAGAGTTTTCAAAGGATGAGGGTTATATGAGGATTTTTAAGGAAAGGAAATGGGTTGGCCTTTATAGGCCCAAACACAAACAAGGCTTTTATTTTCTTAATTCAARTAAACCCATTATATAATTTACCCAAACATTAATATAATAGCATTAATAAATCCAAACTCCAGCTTTTGATAAATCAAGTGGTCACTCAAATGGGACTTTTGTATTTTAACTTAAAAGTTTATAATATCAACTTTATTTTATTAAAAGCATTTCTAAAATATTTGGCATTACACGAGTTAACTGTATCTGATCTCCCACTGAGGCGTGATCTATCGAATAAAACTTGGGAGCTAAGCTAGAAGAATTCAAATCGCTGAGACCAGATCCTAGAGAAATATAATTTCTAAATATAGGATCTATAATAAAATGCTAACCTAAAACTCCGAAATGACAGAATGTCACAGTCTGCCCATGTCAGAAAAATTTCATCCCGAAATTTATTTGTCAACCTCAGATCATGACTTGGTTGCGAACAAATGGGGATAATTGTTTTTCATGAAATCTTCTCTTTCCCATGTGAACTCTGGCCCATGCCTCGAAGTCCAATGAACTTTTACAATTGGGATCCTGCTACGCCTCAATTGCTTGTCTTTATGGTCGAGGATTTCAATCGGTTCTTCAATGAAGCGTAACCGTTCATTAATTTGAATGTCTTCCAAAGGTAGAACCAATGCTTCGTCGGTTAAACACCTCTTAAGGTTTGATACATGAAATRTATCATGGATGRCRCTHAGCTCTGGGGGTAAACTTAGTTTGTATGCAACCGGTCCTACTCTTTCAAGTATTTCAAATGGACCAACATACCTTGGGCTAAGCTTTCCTTTCTTTCCGAAGCGTACAATCCCTTTCCAGGGAGATACCTTTTAACAGACTTTATCACCCATTTGAAATTCCAATGGTTTCCTTCGGTTATCAGCGTAGCTCTTCTGACGATCTCTCGCAGCTTTAAGCCTTTCTTGGATGATTGAGATTTTGTCGGTTGTCTTCTGGATAATGTCAGGCCCAGTTAGCTGTCTGTCAATTTCCAACCAGCTGAGTGGGGATCTACACTTACACCCATACAAGGCTTCATATGGTGCGCACTGGATACTGGTGTGATATCCATTGTTGTAGGAGAACTCAACCAATGGCAGATGAGTATCCCAACTACCCCCAAAGTCTATTACACAGGCTCGTAACATATTCACTAGCGTTTGGATTGTCCTTTCTGTTTGCCCATCCATCTAAGGATGATAGGAAGTGCTCAAGTCCAGCCTTGTGCCTAGTGCCTTTTGAACTGATTGTCATAATCGCGAAGTAAAACGACTATCTCTGTCTGATATGATGGAAATAGGTACTCCATGCCGCGATACGATTTCATTGATATATAACTGCGCAAGCCTTTCTGTACTAAAGTCTTCTCGAACAGGTAAAAAGTGTGCGGATTTCGTAAGTCGATCCACTATGACCCAAATYGAGTCATATCCTCTCCTGGTTCTAGGTAATTTTGTAATAAAATCCATGGATATCTGATCCCACTTCCATTGGGGAATCTCTGGTTGCTGAAGAAGACAAGATGGTTTCTGATGTTCAGCTTTTACCCTTGTGCAGGTTAAACATCGACTTACCTACAAAGCAACGTCCTTTTTCATTCCTGGCCACAAGTAATAGTCTCTTAGCCCTTTGTACATCTTATCAGATCCTGGGTGAATAGAGTATCTAGAGCGATGTGCTTCCTCCAGGATTGTTGACCGGAGACTGTCGTTCCTTGGTATCCAAACTCTATTTCTGAAGTAACGCACCCCATCTTCTCGAATTTTGAATTCCTTTTCTAAGTGGTGCAGGGTTTCATTCTTCAGATTCTCCGATTTCAACGCCTCTTCTT
>NC_037537.1:14265260-14266575 GCF_001531365.2 Cynara cardunculus var. scolymus | reverse complement strand
GCATACACAATGACCTTGTCTTTTTGCATTAGCACGCATCCTAAGCCTTGATGCGATGCATCGCAATAGACCACAAAGTTTTCCGAACCCTCTGGTAAGGATARAATAGGTGCATTGCACAGTCTCTGTTTTAGAGTCACAAACGCTTCTTCTTGTTTCTCACCCCAAACAAATTTCTTGTCCTTCTGGGTTAAGGCTGTGAATGGTTGTGCGATTTTCGAAAAGTTCACGATGACTCACCGATAATAGCCTTCCAAACCAAGAAATTGACGGATTTCCGTAGGGGTTCTTGGGGCTTCCCATTTCCTAATGGCCTCAATCTTGGCAGGATCTACCTGAATCCCTTTTTCATTGACTATATGACCAAGAAATTGTACTTCACGAATCCAGAATTCGAATTTAGAAAATTTTGCGTACAATTTTTGGTTTTAGAGTAGCTCCAATATTATCCTCAGATGTTGCTCATGGTCCTCCCTGCTACGTGAATAAATTAATATATCGTCTATGAAGACAATTACAAATTTATCCAGATATAGTCTACAGACTCTATTCATTAGGTCTATGAAGACAGCCGGTGCATTGGTTAACCCGAATGACATAACCAGAAATTCGTAATGGCCGTAACGAGTTCTGAAGGCTGTTTTGGGAATGTCCTCTTCCCGAACTCTCACTTGGTGGTATCCAGATCGTAGGTCAATCTTGGAAAAATATACCGCTCCTTGAAGTTGATCAAACATATCATCGATTCTAGGGAGAGGGTATGTGTTCTTGATGGTCAACTTGTTAAGTTCCCTATAATCAATGCACATTCGCATTGACCCATCTTTCTTTTTAACGAACAAAACCGGTGCACCCCATGGCGAGTAGCTTAGTCTTATAAATCCCCTATCTAATAACTCCTGGAGTTGATTTGACATTTCTTGCATCTCCGATGGTGCCAAGCGATATGGTGCCCTTGCCACTGGGGCAACTCCAAGAATTAAGTCGATACCGAATTCGACTTGTCTTTGCGGGGGTAGTCCTGGTAAATCCTCAGGAAATACGTCAGAAAACTCCCAAACTACAGGGAAATTCTCAATACTTTTCTCCTTGACCTTCCCATCAATCACATGTGCCAGAAATGCAGGGCAATTCTTCTTCAAGTACCTTCGCATCTTCATGCAGGATACTATCTTATTTTTTCATTCTTACTTGTCTCCTTGAATCATAATTGGGTCATTTCCATCTTGAGGAATCCGGATAGTCTTCTCTGAACATACAATCTCAGCTTGATTTTTGGATAGCCAATCCATGCCGATAACTATGTCAAAACTTC
>NC_037537.1:14262752-14264180 GCF_001531365.2 Cynara cardunculus var. scolymus | reverse complement strand
CATTTCTAACTTCTGGAGTTCGCTTCTTGGGCAGTATTCATCCTTTAGCAATTTCTTAAATTCTTCCCAAGAAAGCCGGTTAACCGTTTCTCGGCCTCTAGTTTGCACTAATGTATTCCACCAGGTAAGTGCTATTCCTTGCAACAGACACGCCGCATATTCTACTTTATTTCCTTCAGTACATTTACTAATGTGAAGAACAGACTCCATGCTTTTGAGCCATGATAATAATCCTACTGCTCCTTCGGTTCCATTGAATTCTTTCGGGTTGAAAGATCTAAAGGATTTATCAGTGCATTCCCTAGCCGTCCTTGGCTCTGGATTATTTGGTTGGTTTGCATTCATGCCAACAGCCACTTGACTAACTATGTTGGGGAGTGCTGCCAGAAGTTGTTCTGACACAAGTCGTGCAATCTCAGGATTTTCTCTCCTTGGCGGCATCTTCTAAGCCTAAGTCAGAAGGGAATTCGTCATTTTTATGGCATAACAAGGGTGGTAGCTTTCAGACGTTTAAATGATGCCAAGAGTGTTCATCGCATGGATATTATTCAAGCATTTGCACAATCAGAATAAATTAATCTTATGCACACCATAACTTGACATAAATAAGCGTTTCCCAAAAAGACATTATGCATTCAAAGATGTTCACAGTCACACAAAACAGGATAGTGAGTTTCTACACAAAAGAGTGGGCATCCTACCACTAATCCTTCTTCTAGAACAACATCCATCTTATCACTATTACGAAAATTAGCATCACCATTCCACTAACTACCATCGACCTGTACAACCTCCTTATTTCCCGCCTTGCTGCAGCGACAACGTCCGTGTTCCTCAACATGCGCTGATGGTGTGCTTCCATCACATCGGACAGGTTGTTCAGGATGTGGTGGTGGTATCCCAGCCGGGTCTGGTGCACTTGCGTATCAGATGCAATTCTCCTTACCCATTCTCTTCCAGCCGGATTCATGCCCTGGGTGCAGGACGCAGGTACCCCGGTCACCACTTGAGTTATCCTGCTCCCCAATTGTGGTAGGGATGTCTCTCCTATAACTCTAATAGAGTCCTCAAATGCCACACGTTGCGGTAGTGGAATGCTCTTCCTTGGCGTGACTCTGATCCTTGAGCCATGATAGGTTTGTGGTGGAACATCGGGTGCTGGCTCCGATGGGTGTAGGAAGGATGCTTGTGGAGAAGCAGATGCTCCACTGGTTGCAGTGTCCTCCTCATACGGGTCTATCTCTTCATTATGGGCTGAGTTTCTTCTAGAGTGGCCAACCACGTAACCGGATTCATCGACTGAGTATTCACTAGGATCGGATGACGCCATAGTGATCTGCGACATTAATAACCTTAATTACTAAATACGCCATCTATAAATACTTAGAGATATAGCCAAAGCTTCTAAACAAGGCTAAGAGTGGAAAT
>NC_037537.1:14240582-14262652 GCF_001531365.2 Cynara cardunculus var. scolymus | reverse complement strand
GTTCAACAACAAAATTATGATTCTTTTGTAGCACTTCTGCTACATTCTTCCAAGAAACTGCCTTAAGACTACCCCCTTCTCGTCCATTTACGGAGATCTCATGCAAACAAGACTCGATGAATGTTTTCACCACATTTTCTTTTTTCCAGTTAACCCTAGGCTTTTTTTGATTGTGAAGATCTGCCAAAATTTGTCATATCTAAAACATTAACCATCATATCATGATTAGTTCAAAGGTGCATGTCTTGTAGTCCAAATAATTAAAGGTTGTTTGCTTCATATTGAGGAATGAAAAATGGTCATCTTAGCAAACAACGGCATGATAGTTATAAGACCTCCTATATTAATGGTAAATACAAACTCCATCAAGGATATTTTTGTAAAGACCTCCTGCTTGTAAAAAGTTCTAGAAAACAAGATTTTACGAGAAATATTTGGTACTGCATTAGTAAATGATTTAGAAAGCGAACCAAGTATATATAGAAACCCAAAAACAGGTTGTATGCCAGTGTTGGTCCTAGAAAGTCAACTTCCAATAACCAGTCTGGACTTGAAAGTTGTTTGCCAAAAGGTAAAAATGATCTGTGTTAAGATGTAACGAAGTTTCATGATGTGCTTCTGTATCTATAATATCCAAATGGTACCGATTGACACATTAAGCCCAGTTAATATGAGTGACTTTTTGAACTGTCAGCTTTACCCTTTGGCCTATCCAACAAGAAAATTTCTCTAGTAGATTTACACAAAGCTAGTGCTAATTAACTATCAACCAACTAGTACAGATACTGAGGATTAATGCACATATCCATGTAACTTAACTTTTTATTTTATCATGTAAAGGATCTTGTTACTCCTGTAGTCACCTTACAAGTCTAATATCTTAAGATGGTCTTCATCTTCTGTCATGTAAACTACTTTAGACTACATGCATCTACTAGTCATCTGTGACTACTCGTTTCTTTGTAAGACTCTTGTTACATGCTTTGTATACAAGTTCAATTGTTGCATTATGCAGAAGAAATCAAGCTTTCCAACAAAGTGGAGGCCTCAGATGATCAAGTTATTCTTGACATTGATTGTAAGAATAAAGATCCTAAGATGTGCAGTTTATATGTTGCTGAAGTATATAACAATTTACGTGTGATAGAGGTATGTTTGGTTGTTGACCTCCCTTTATTGGTTATTACCACATATTCTACAACTTCTATGCACATGGTAATCATTCAAATATCTCCATCACATGCAACTATGCAAGGTTTATTCTAAAAGTACATAATCTCATTTTCCTTTTACCATGTGTATTATTAGTTTTATCTTATATAACCAAAGTGAGGTTGTTCTTGTATTACATATGTTTCATAATTCATATCATATAACTAAATGTTCATTAACATCCACATGTTATTTTACTTATGAATATTGAAGGATCTCTATCTTAATGGCAAAAAAAGTTATAACCTTTTCTATGTTCCCTCATTCTAAAGTACGTCTTTCTCTTCAGCTGAAGTGGAGACCCTGCTGATTTTGATACTGCATCCTCAAGCTAATGTTCAACTTGCAGTGTTGTCTTTGATTTTATGTTGGGACTAATATATTCAACTTGAATGGCATGTTGAAGAACACCTTTATTGGGGATAAAAACATGCATTTGGTATGTTATATCTCTAAATAATAAATGTTGAGGACCACCGTCTTACTTTCCCTTTTTCCCTTGAAATTTTTTGCCATTTGAGCAATAAAATGTACAGGGAAGAGTATTTGATGTTCGAGTCTTGGAACTATGTTATATTAACTACTTGCACATACAGATTTTTGCTAAAGATGCCACAAAGACCAAGTGTATAGCCTTTTGCATGTCTAACTAGTTTTAAACATGTTGGTGATAGGTGAAAGGCGACAAATATTCAATATCTGGATGTTATGATGGTCTTATGAGCTCTCTAATAACACCAACATATGAGCAAGAAGAAGTAACCAATTCTCTGGTAAGCATGTAAATCAACATTCAGAAAATGGAAATGATGGCATCTTCGGCTATAGTCAAATATTTTTTAAGTTAAAGATGGCATCTTCATTTACATAATGCAAAGCATAAACAAGGGTAGTAGCAGTGGTAAACATTGATTTAAACAAACAAAATCAAACATTTGTTCATCAACCAAATACATATAGAAGCCCTAAATAGATCAAACGGTAAGAAATCATCTATACTACCTTATTAAACATACTACCCCAAAGTCTTAAAGTCTTAACTTTTTTAATACCCAAATTACCCTTGAACTTCCTTTACACGCCTCCCCCACCTCCCAATATGCCTCTTCATTTTACCTGTCAATATGCCTCTTCATTTTACCCGGCTCCCCTCCCCCAAGAAACTCTTCCCCTTATCGACTCCCAAGGCGACGATTCACTCCCCAAGATGGTTCCTTTAAGAATCGTCCATCGTCCTTCTCAATCGCCCAAAATAGTTCAATCGTCCATCGTCCCACCGCTGCCGAATCGTTCAATCGTCCATCGTCCCACCGCTGCCGAATCGTTCAATCGTCCATCGTCCCACCGCTGCCGAATCGTTCAATCGTCCATCGCCCAAAATCTTTTAAGAATCGTCCATCGTCCCACCACTGCCGTCGTCCATCGTCCCACCGCTGCCGAATCGTTCAATCGCCTTCAATCATCGTTCTCCAATCATTCCTCAATCGCTTTCAGGTATGAACAATTTGTTTTTAGGTTTTGCTTTTGGGTTTTCACTCTACAAGTTTTGCTTTTGGGTTTTCGCTCTCCATCTGTTTGAGTTTTATTTTTGCGTTTTGCGTTTTGCTTTTGTTTTTAGGTTTTGCTTTTACACTTCGAATCGTTCTGCTTACACTGTCCTTCAACCTTCAACCTTCAACCTTCAATCCATCTTCAAGATAATTATTTGGTTTGTTTTGCTGTTTTGGGTATGATTTTGCTTTTAGTGATTTTGCTTTTAGTGATTTTGCTTTTCGGTATGATTTTGCTTTTGTTTTGCTGTTTTGGGTATCGTTCTGCTTAGGCTTAAAGAAATCAAAACAAAAAGAAAGCAAAAAAAATAAAAACACAATCTGCACAAACCAATGATCAATCAATCTTCTCAAACCCAAACATGTAGCATCAACCAGAGGTTTGTGAAGACAAGAAACTGAAGTCAGTGACCGATTGCATTACAGTAGATGTACCAGGTGGAAGTTTTAAGTTCAAGTTGCAATGCATTTGTNGTGAAGACAAGAAACTGAAGTCAGTGACCGATTGCATTACAGTAGATGTACCAGGTGGAAGTTTTAAGTTCAAGTTGCAATGCATTTGTCTATTTTTCTACAAAAAAATGCCACATATCTGAGTCACTTAACATAAAGTGCCTCCTGTGATTGCATTACAGTAGCTGTACCAATAAATTCACAACTGAATTCACATAAGSAGTAAGTTCAAAACCTAAAGAATCTAGAAAGAAGTATACCTATGATTTTAATCAATCTGATAATTTGTAAACTGAAGAGCTATTTTATACTATAGAAAGTTGACTTGTTCAAGTATCAAACATAAGCAACCTATTATATATTTTCTTAGATTTCTTCCTCTTAATTATCAAGTCTTAGCAGATACTCACTTTCCATTTTGTCTATTTCAAAGAATGGCCTATTACATTGGGGGATATGGTGGGGTCTTCAAGTGTTGACTGTATCCTCAAACTGATGACCAAATATACAAGGGGATGCATGGTTGGGGATATGGGAAGGGCAATTTTCTTAATTTAGAAAATAGAGATGAAAGATCACAAATTGTATAAAAGTTTAAATTATTTGAAAGCTGAAAAAGAACCACCACACTATTATGCATGGTCTTGTTTGCATGATGGCAAGTTCTTGTGTGAAAGAAACTGTATGGAAGACATTTACTATCAACTTGGAGGTTCCTATCTATCTTTTATCTTTTAGCTAAACTGAAACACGAAAATGATGTGTGCTTAGCTTTGCAACAACCTTGTGTAAATATGATGGAAGTGAAATAAAATGTGATGACTGTTTGCTACCTTTGGTTCCATGCAATCTACTTACAAGCATGCTTCTCTTGACATATATATGGACAAACATTCTTTGCGTCCCAGGAGCATGCATTAGTTATCTGCTATTAGTTGTTAAAAAAAGAGTTTCACCTTCATGGGTGTGGTTTCTTGGGTCTTCTAAGAAAAATGTTCTATTTACTCACGGTATGGGTGTGCTATTCGAACAGGAAGATTCCTTGACTTTTGCTGTCTCACATAGTTCTTTGTGTTTTTAGTAGAAATTTATTAATGTCTTTTCAGATATATGTTGGAGTCTCCGAGCTTTGAACTATTTTTCAAGTATGTGGAGCTTGCTAACTTCGATGTTGCTTCTGATGCATTTTCCACCTTTAAGGTCAGATCTTTGAGTCATAATTGTTGAAATGTTGGGCAGAAAAGGCAGGTACAACTTGTCTTCAGGCTGTGTTGCATGCTGTCTCTAACATATTATCATACAAAATTGTATCAGGATCTGCTCACCAAACATCCAATTGCAGTATCTGAATTCTTAACTTCTCATTATGATGAGGTTTGCTTCTCACTTGTATAGGTTTATGATGGTTAATGAAGTTGTTTCATTTTAAATACCTTTTGATTTTCTTAAATGAGTGACAACAAACAGAATTCCTAAAAACTTGGCTAGGTAATTGTGAAATATTTTCATAATCACCCTCGCTGCTGCGTTGGAAATATCCCGAATCCTGACGTTTTTGGGATGAAATTACTTTAAACTGTCTTTAGTTTGTACCAAGAATTTCAATATCTTTGTTAATTCTTCTAGATATAATTACTATATTAAAAAGATAAGAGATAAAGAAAATATCAGCAGCTGCTGTCTTTAAAATCATGTTTTATGAGTAGTACTTTGGATGTGGAACTACCCAATGTGCATGCTTTTAAGCCCTTAATAGACTTGTGACCAGATTTTAGGAAGTGCTGGTAGTGTACAACCTTAATTAACATAGATCTTTTGTATATATTGTATGTAGAGATAATAACACTTTTTTTGGAATACTTTTATATTCTCGAAAGTAATTAGAAAACCTAACAGTAAAATTTATCACCAAAGAAAAAAACCCAGCTGCTATGTGGTATGCATGGTGTCCTCCGAATCCCCCACTTGAATATGTTGCCGTTGTGGTTTTACAATCCCCAAGAAAACCTCTAAGCCTTTTTCTCCTTTTTTGTTTTTCAGCCGTCAATACCTCTCACGACACTGCCTCTCCTTTTTATAAGATTTCATTGCCTTCTTTTTTATAAAAAATACTCCACAATTGAGTAAAAAACGATGACGACCCTTTTTTCCTTTTCTTATTGTCCCACTTGCTGCATTGACTTGTACTTTAGACATGTTATGACAATTTTTTTCATCCAACTTCAACTCAAAGGTTGATGGTCTGTTTGTTGGTTGTCCGAATAATCTTGAATCACTTGAATTGACGTTTGAACGAGTGAGATATGCTCGAAAATATGTCACGACATCACAAATCTATCCAGCATCCTTATTTTGTTTCTTTTTTTCATTCCATTCTTTGATTATCGATACTAACTTGAGTGATGTGATGCACATACACTGAGGGACCGTTTATTAAACGCTTACCTGGTAAGTACTTATTGAGCAATTTTCCTCACTGAATGAACATGGCAAGGGACAAGAAGCTTACCCGGTAAGAGAAATGGAATCACTCACTTATCGATACTAACTTCATGTTTCTTATGTTTTTTGGTCAAGAAAAATGGAATCACTCACTTATCCTTCTTTTCTAAGTGATTTATAAGGAAGATGATAACACTCTATTGAGAACTTTGATTAGTTAGACCCTACCCTGTTTAACTATCCTTGTATTTAGTTGTTTAGAATTATGTGCAAGGAATTGTTTCTTACATCCAACATTATTTAAATTGTTTGTGGCATGGTAACATTATGTCTTTGAATAATATTTTTGGATAGATGCATTTTTCTCTATACTTTTTTATCATTTTTCTCTATACTTTTTAAGCATTTTTCTCTAAATCATTAGTGAGAAGATTTATCGTTCAACGAGATTGTATGGTCGCTCATAATCTATTCATTGCACCCATAATTGCATTAACAAGTGGGTTTGTATTTGTACACAATTCATATTAACGATTTGTATTTTATGGATGATTGAAGAAATTACGAGAACTAATGTTTTGGATAGGTGGATATTTGAATCTAACTTACATACAAACGTAAGGAAAAAATTATGAGAACCAATGTTTTGTTTGTGGCTTTATAACATCTTAAGAAAAAAAATTGATATCTCGAATTAAATAAATCTTAATGAATTTTTTGTATCCCGCCGCATCGCGCAGGTACACAACTAGTTATTCATCAAATAAAAACCCTAATCTTGAAGCCCTTAGACATAAACGAATGGTAATGCACATGCCTGAAATTGTAGATGGAGACTGATTAGAGCGATATTGCCGATGACAAACAGAGGAAGGCGAATGAGAGAATGAGGACGACGCACAGGAGATTGATGAACTATAATGAAAGTTCTGCAATCTTGATTGCTTCTGAAATAGGGACGATTGATCTTGAAAGGATGAAGAATGCGATTGAAATAGGGGGAATGGAGGATAAAATCGGAAAAAACGTAGCACCGTATCTCTGAATGCTGTAAGGAGGGAAATCGTTGTTGACCGATTGTTACCTGGTAAGAGGGACGGTCATAGTCTCTTTTTATAATACCTCTTAATTTATCAAGGTAAGAGGCTCTTATCTAATAAATGTCAATAAGAAGCAAGTAAAGAATCCCTAACATATAGCACTTTAGCACATCCATTAATAATGTTATTAAGCAAACAAAAGAAATGGTTAATATATTTACAGTAAAATGGATTGTCTAAAGGATCGGTTTGACCAATTACAATGTGTCCATTTTTTTTCTTCAGGAAACCGGTCTAAAGTGGAACCCATTATGAAAAGACTGGTTCAAGCTAGTGGAGGTTGGACTCGTCGAAGGACCGGCCGGTTTACCCACCTAGCAACATACATTACTGTGAGATCGCAGTTCTCTCAGTCTTTGAATAAATGTAGAAAATATTAGAGTGAGGGAAGATGATCTATTCATTGGGATATGAAGATTTTATCGATAGCTATGAACATTCAAGAACAGGTTGTAGCCATCATCATCATCTTCATATATATATATATATATATATATATATATAGGGGCTGGTTTAAATACTAACCCAATATTTTGTTCAAACTATGCTAACCCATCTTAATCGTTCATTTTCTCATCTAACGGTTATTATTAAATGAGATTAAATAAACAATAATTTAATTAATATATTAATTAATATGTGTATGAACAATTGTTCAAAGGATAAATTGGTCAAAAATTTGTATTAATTAATATGTGTATGAACAATCGTTCATCTTCGTGCCTATATCAAGGTATGAACATTCATGTGAACCCTATGGTGTGAACCCTAGATATATGAACATTAGCTACACCGTGTGAACCCTAGATATATGAACATTAGCTACACCGTGTGAACCTAATGAACACTATAATCGATATATGTTGGTCATATGATCATGTTCTTCAACCTTGATGCATGCTCGTAGTGATACACATGCACGACGATGAGACATGCACATTAACAAAAACAGGGGTTGTGCAGATAAAACCGATACCTGTACTTTATATCTGTTCGTGCATGATGTTCGTTGTAGGTGGTTTCATATGTGAATTAGTTGTCAATAAGATGAACATATTTGAATCTTCATGTCATTATTAGATGAAGATCAATTTGAGATATTGTAGGATTTGTAACTCCCAATTAAAATATTTGGGAGTTACATAAGAATGACTAATGACCTAAATACCCTTATCATTAATATGTAAGTTACATTTTAACCAAACCCAAAGATGCAACATTATTGGTTGATGTGGGTTAGCAAAATTTGCACAAAATATTGGGTTAGTATTTGAACCACCCTCTATATATATATATATATATATATATATATATATATATATATATATATAAAGAAAAGCTTTAATTACAATACATATCTTCAAAAAAAATTACACACAAGTGTGTGTAGTAAGTAACCAAAAGCTTGCATTAAAGGTTACTGATACAATGAAAGAAACAACCATTTATAACCCACTAGTGGACAAAGTCAAGACATTGATGAATCATAGTTTGCCATGTGTAAAGTGAAATAATTGCCTCTAGGTGGCATGTCAAATCTAGAGCCTCCATGTGACAGTTTGTTAGGCAAGAGTTGACCGGACAATAGTTGATGTCATAATCATTCCTCATCAGCTGAAGATCAGAAGGGCTTCCAGAGATGGGCTGTTCCTAGACCAAAGGGACTCTTCATCAGTGGGTGATCATCAGTTTTGGTATCTCTGGTTCTTCATGGGTTATCTCTCGTTTGTCTTCATAGGGTCTCTAATCTTCAGCACTTGACAATTTTACAATATTTTTACAGATAAGAGTTTTGAGGTCTAACAATTATGATTTATATAATTTGGAGAAAGTCTCTAAAAATGATTGCTTATAAAATATAAATGAAATTTTGTTATTCTCATCAATAAGACCGATTAAAGTTAAATGTTTAAGAAAAAAAATAATACTCTAAACATATTAAATATTTTAATAATATAATCAGTATTGCAATCTCTAAAATAAAAAAGCTGTCGGAGAATATGGTTTTTTTTTTTTCATTTTAATTTTTTATTTCCATTTTAAAATATTTTTTGAGAATCTATCAAAAATGCTCTTAAGATGTCGTTAGCTCAATAAACCCATGTAATACAAACCCAATATTTTAATTTAACCTTCTGGTAACCTTTTAATAGATTTCAGGACATTCTTATATCAGAGACATTCTTAAATTTGTCATGCATTAAAAACAGACCGTCAAAAGGTTAATCTCTATAATAACCCGGGCTGCAAGGGTCAAAAACCAGCTAATCGAAAACCCAAGCAAGAGATCTTGAAGCTTGGCGAACCACGAGTCAAGCTCAACCACCAATTCACACACCAAAGTTAACCAAGAAGATGAATAGGTATTAATCAAAGTTACGCTACTTAAATACATCTATACATATATCATGTCCCATAAGAATAATATGTATGCTTCTACAACCCCACCCCACAACTTCGGTCTCTTAACGTACGCCTGCCCGCTTGGGTAACACGATCGGGAACAACCTGCAAAACCAAGTCAAAGTCAACTCTTCCGACAAGTCTGCCTGCACAAGAAACACGCACAAAAGCAGCATACATACGCGGAAAACTATCTGCTCTGAACTATGAGGTTGTTATCGTGTGTTTCCATGGTGGGGCCAGGAGGAGACAATGGTGGCACGGCTGCTTCGTGAAGTTCTGTAGCTTCCAAAGCCTTCCTAACAGTTGCGTGGGATTGATGATCTGTGTTTCTTATGATCTTTCTTGGGGGCTGTGAATGGGTCCCACTGGCCCTCGATGAGTTACTACTCTCGATGGACGCTAAGAATTTGTCCTGGGAGAGAGTTGCAGGGGCTTTAGCGATCACGGAACTAAAAACACCCGACTCCTTCAAACCCTCGATGATAACCTGTATCAAACCACACAATAACAATGATAGAGCATCCACGATAGAGCTTTTTGGCCACCTAATCTTGTGAAATTTTTATCCTACAGCCTTTCATCCATTATCATTTCCCAAAATAAATGTTCATAA
The DNA here is from genome assembly GCF_001531365.2 of Cynara cardunculus var. scolymus. Classification (NCBI taxonomy): domain Eukaryota; kingdom Viridiplantae; phylum Streptophyta; class Magnoliopsida; order Asterales; family Asteraceae; genus Cynara; species Cynara cardunculus. The sequence continues at coordinate 14,252,876 of NC_037537.1, read as the reverse complement.
TGAAGGTACACGGTTTTGGAAATGTGTAACTATTACCCTTTTTAATCAACTAAATGACAATTTTACCCAAGAGAGTAATGAGTTTGTCTTATAGTCAAGAGGAGAATTGGAAAGTAGACACTTACTTTTAAAAATGAACATTTATTCTGAGACAAACTAAAATAGAAATGTGTACAAGTAGTAGAAACTAAAGGAGGGGATGCCCTCTCGAAGAGTGGTGCATCCATTTCTAGATAATGAGTTACGTCTAACATTCTTACCGATGGGGCATATATGCGAGTTAAAATGCCTTTCCTCAACAGCTTCAAGTTTATTGTTTTGTCGGTCCACACCACATGTTCGCGATACCTAGTGATATAAGTCGTAAACATGATTAGATCAAAAAGATGCAATCTTGCTGTAAACTTTACAGTGACATATTTATATGAGGGTGTCCAGAAAACAAAAAAATTGGAAAAGAAATGTAAGAAGAATCAAGATAAATATCGGTTCATATAACTAAAAAGTTTCAGTCATTTATAGCTTACCAGTTCAGCTTTTCTTCTTCCGTTGCGGTTGAAGCAACTATGAATGCCTGAATCAATCAAAGAATAGGTTATTTGATAGTACCTCAAAATCCTACTGAACTAAATGGTAGCATAACATATATATATATATATATATATATATTCATATGAACTTCGATTGGCTATATACAACTTTTAAGAATCAATTAAAAACATTTTGTTTATTGAAGCAACTTCTGACGTGGTTATAGACAATTGTATGGAACAACCAGAAGTAAAACAGAAACAGAAATAAATCAATCAACTCACTGATCTGTCAAATTCTAACATAAAGCATCTTTTGACATCGTCTTTAGTAGGCTTGCAGCCACATCTATCTCTTCGTGAAGTCAAATCGGAGAACTTGGCATACGTGTAGTGTAGAACAGCAGCCTCTTCCAGTTTTATCTCCCTGCAAGTGTATCACATTAAAGTTAATATATTATTGCCTTTTGTGCACACTATTGACTAATTCTCTAAAGATTATAAAGTAAAAGGCACGGGAAATTAACTATTTGAAGGTCAACAAGCACATATAAACCGTGCATATCTACATAGAGAGTTTATAGAATCAGCATACTTTGGAGTTTTCATGTAATTATGCCATCTGTGAGCACCGTTAGGTCGTAGATGATCCTGAACCCGAGCAACTGATTTTCCATTCCCATAAGTCAAAAAGTAGTTTGGATTCCCACGAGTAGATTCTTTGTACATGCCAAAATAGGTATCCTTTGGAAGATGGTCATAGTTCCTTTTGAACATAGATACCTAATCAAATGGATACAATAAATACGTTAGACAAGGATATTGGTACAGGGATACCAGTAATTTTTAAGGAGAGACACCAACTCATGGTATCTGGGAAATTGGGGATAGAAGTCAGGAATGCAGAACATATTTGTAACTGAAATTGAAACAGCCCAACCAATGTTGGGATACACACACAATGAACATATAAATATCAGAACTTAAAGATTGAAAAATGAAACCGCACATTTACATTCGAGATATACACACGCTATCCATATAAATAACACATTCATATATATATATATATATATATATATATATATATATGACAAAGCCAAAAACATGTCTTAGAACATTCCTATTCATATACAAGATACTGGTGAGATTGAGGCACTTGACATTGTGGGATTTACCAGGTTTGTATAGTTTGGTGTGGTTCGGTTTATATATAGTATGTGCATCCTTGGTGGCCAACAAAAGAATAAATAGAATCCTAGAAAGTAAGGAACATATGAAGAGATGACAAACAAAATTACTATCGAATATTTCTTCCCCCATGACCAAACACCCCCAACAACATGCATACATCTCACCTCTAAGTATACCGTTAATTAGCTCTATAGCTCCTACCACCTAATGAGAGTTCCCAGAATGGTGGAATTGTTAGTTTTACGTTCCTATTTGGGGTGCATGGTACTTATGTGTCATTACATTTTCTTATTCAAAGCCCATCCCATACCCTGTGAACTGCAATTTCCTCAATGTTGAGCCCTTACTATACGAATCCCACTTTATAGCCTCTCATGTCTAAAAACTTCATTTGTGAATCATGAGTCCTTATCATTTCTTCATCCATCATCATAACTACTGCACCTCAGCTTATAGAAGGTAAAAACAGCTTGATACAAACTTGCATAATCTAACTTTGGTATCGAAAGGTTAAAATTGCTTATTTATAATATCATGGAGCTTGAGTTTTTACAGATCATTTGTTGACAGTACATCTATCCAATGGCCAATAATATGCTTGCACATTAAACATAACATTGAATGATTGAGGAATATCTTGTTTACCTAACCGATTACACAATAGAAAAGAAAACAAAAATAAAACAATAAAATGAAGTAGTTAAGTCAAAACCAAAATAGTACAAGAAATACCTCTATAAAAGGATCCTTGATGTCATCACGCTCTACACTGCTCTCCTGTACAAAAGAGTGTACTTTAATTCTTCACAAAAGATTCCCAATGTCAGCTGTTAAATTATAAGAGAATAGCATGTTGAAGTATTGTATTTGTCAGGTTGATTTTTTATGAACCATCATATTCTTGGAAATGCAAATTGAACACTAAATTGGCCGAAATAGCGCTGCTAATGATAATCTCAGACTAGAACTTGCCACATACAATACAGCAGTCAGGGTCCATCAGATATGGAATGGATGACTTGCACCTTGTACATAAGCACATGGACTGAATGTAACCCTGCACCAGGCAAACAGCATTGCGCCCACCACATGCATGAAACCCCAATCCCCTTCCAGTCAAGGTCTATTATGTTTACTAAAACTGAAATGGAATCTCTCATGTCTCTTTATTCCTTGGCTTGCATTTTAATTTGGAAAATAGAGAGATTATGTCAGTGTTTTGAAATTAACAAGCTCCGATTTGAGCTTTTATGTGTGTTTTATATATAATATATACGGGGTTTGAGTCAACAGAAATTTTGTGATCATGCAAACGGCTTTAGATTCATGTGTTGGTTCGAGGTAATTTGACACCACAAGCAGTAATAACGACGAATGCTGCCAGTGGTGATGGGGTCCATGTGGACCAACCAAACCACCACTAGAGTGATGGGTTTATACAGAATGTCATAATGGAACCTTCAACGGTTTGAAATGACTTTATTTGAACAGATCAGATCATTTATCATTGGTTTGATTTAGGCCTAACTTCTGCAAATCAAGTCATTAGTGCGACCCATTAGTTGGGGAAGAAGGCTCTCTCTTGGTTTGATAGTTGGAGGGTTTTGATTGCAATACGAGTTGTTTACTAGTGTGGCTTAACCCCATTAAACACACTATTTCTGGCCAACTTCAGCATTTTTATTTTAGGGAGTACAATGGTTCATCACTACATGCTTGACAAGTAGACTGATATGAAGTACATTCACTTGTTAATTTCTAACAAAAAATTGAGCATCGCCCAAGAACAATAACTCATGCAATTACCAGACATCTGAAAATTCCAAACAAGTTATTAGAATCCTGTAAATTCATTGGACGGGTATTACATTATATAACTTACATAGTTCGGAAAGACCACCATATCCACATCCCCAGGAATATCACGAAGTAACTGCCTCAGTGAATATTCCCCAGCACCCGCCGGGTGTATCAATTCATCTGTGTCAAGATGAAGTATCCAGTCCATGCCTGATTTCTAGCGATTCACAACCAAAGGTGTCATGGATAAGCAATAGCACCCGAAATGATGACTTGCCACAAAAGAGGAACATAAGCATACCCTTGCCATGACAATAGCCATCTCCATGTTGAGCGATTGCTTGACAAAAAGCTCATAGTTACATGGTTTATAGAAGAAACTTGAAAGCCACGTCTCATTCCAGATCCGACTTTTGATGCCAAGGGAAATAGAGAAATTATATGTCAAACAAACAGATCAAAACAATCTAAAACTAAAATGTGTTTACATTAAAGTAATCCCTTCTTTCAAACAATTGGGTCCATTCTTTAGCCCATTTGTCCTCACATCATGGATATAAGCATATGATACAGCCTCAAATCGAACAGTTAAGGGCAATCATCAATAAGAAGAAAACACCAACCTGTTAGCTTGTTGTTCTTCTAACTCTTTTGTTCTGTATATAACCTTGACTCCCTGAAAACAAGCACAAAGTTCATTTCACATTTTTACAGTAACTTGAGAAAACAGAAGTACATTTTTAGTATACACTTGAAACCACCAATCTAGTAAAAAAATGTGCTACAAAAACAAACTGTGAATTGAAACTTACAGGAATAGATTCAAGAACTTTTGATACACTAGGAGAGGCAGCTTTTCCTTCAACAAACAGAAAGAAGGTTCCAACTCCCAGTACTTTATGATAGAACATCCATGGCAAAATCTGATCTAATCCGGCCGATGTACTAGTTGTAATACATATCTGAACATATAGAAAATGATGTTAGAAGTTAGAAAAAGTCAGTGTGTGGAATATCCAAAATAAGGTTACAACAGAAAGAGACTAAAATATGATGGAGGGCTGGAAATTTCAGGTGCCACAACATTGGGTCGCTACTGCAAAGGGTTCAAGAAAGTGCCCAAAGTGTATCAGTGCTTATATTGAAAACAAGGTTAAACTGAAATTACAGTTAAATATCACTGCAGGAAGCAGTCCGTGATATGCCAGAACCTATTTTAGAGAGCCAGCAAAGACATGTGCATGTGGCAGGTTTTTATGTAGCTATTGGTGAAATATATCAGCATCCTAGTTTTCAGCTTCCTGATGGAGATGGAGATGGAATGGGTAGATAGATTCATACCATCACAAGAAGAGATTCCGAACACAGGAAGTGTCAAATATTTGGGAAAAAAAAGAGATACTTGCAAAGACACATGAAAAGCAATCATAACCCGTATAGTTTCACTCCAAGCAAATTTCAGAATATGCATTTAAATAGAATGAAGAAATGTTCAAAACTTGTATGGTGAAGTTCTAAAAGGTCGCTGGTTCACCTTCAAATTTTCATAATTTGGGTTTGAACAATTTAGAAGTAAAACCAACTATGTTTCATGGAGAGAATAATTGGACTATGAAGCAGCAGGTCAAGTCGATGAAAATTGTGTACATCATATGGTTTCTTGATTATATTTTTGAAGGGATGGGTGAGATTACATTTTAGAGCAAGGAGCATCCTCAAAGACTTTGGTTGGGAAGTTCTTTATGGGAATATGGTATGAGCCTCCATCCTACACAGCACCTCATGCTTTTCTTTATTACTCTCAAGATTTCTGTGCAGATTCTCTCTAAAATATCTGTCTCAGCTCCATGGATGTTGGTTTAGTGTAGGATATGAAATATGTGTGCAACCAAGGCACCGCTTGGTTAGCGTGATTCCTATGGAATCCGAAGGAATTGAATGGCCAATTCTGTTGAGCAAATTCCATTTAGCTGTTTGGTTTGCACGTGGAATAGTATTGAACTCCATAGATTCCACTGTTCATGGATTCCATCATTCCATAGCAATGTGATAGAATTAGAATCGATTCCTCCTCAATTTTTTTCAAAAAGACTACCACCCAAAAAAACCTAGCCTACTATATACATGACCAACATCACCACCACCCTTCAGTGCCACGGTGCCGCCCCCATCACCACCGACACCACTACTGCCAATTAATATTACCATTAAATAGTATTTATGATTCAAGCAAGAAAGTATGAAAATGTCATAAAGAGGTATTTTGGTCATTTATTATTATTCCATTCCAATTATGCAACTACATCCATCCAAGCGAACATGCATATTACAATTCCTTTGAGAGATTTCATTCCAATACCTTCGAATTCCAATTCCTTTGATGGATTCCAGTTCCAGCAGATTACATTATTTCTTCAAACCAAAAGCCCCCTAAGTGATTTATATCAGCCATACTTTTTACTACTTTTTTAATCATGATTACTTACTTGGTTATTTGAAATAATGGGTAAAATGTCATAAGGCCAACTTTTTCCCCCAAAATTGTTCTTGTCCTAGTCGGTAGAAGATGGTTCACTTGTAGTAAGACTGTTGGAAAACTTGTTCTTTGATGAAGTTGATAGGTTATGTGACCTTACGAATTCAATAGTGTCTAATAGGGATGTCCGGTTGATGAATTATTTTTGGAGAACTCCCTGAAAATGTTTAAAAGTGCATTTAAGTTCATAACTATGTATCATTGATACTCATGGTCAAACCAAAATAGACAATAGAATTCAAGGGAATTTGTTGCATTATTTAGGAGGAAAACATTCCAACACATGGGACCATGTTGCCATGTCTAGCATACTTGTTGACTTAGCTTCCGTTCTCGCCACGCGTATAACTACAGGAACTGCAATTCATTTGTGTCTCATGTACACGATATGCACGTTGAGATATGACAATTAATCCATTTAACTACATCGCAGGTTCCAAAACTCTTTGAAAACAAACAAGTCATGATTCCTACTTGTTAATTGACCTCCTGAAGTACAATCTTCATATTATATATGCAGGGTAATTGTTTAATTCAAAACACTTACCAAACGGTTATATTTCATTCAACGCTAAAAATAATACACAAGGTTAATGGTAATTGTTTGCCATTTCAAACCATCTATAGAACACTTTCCAAACAACTATTTTTCATGATACAGTAAATCATACAGAACCTTTTTAATCACTCTGCATCTCACAAACAGCATCTTAGTGTATCATATAACCAATAGATGCTTATTATTTATATTTTAGGAGCCTATATATAAATCTTTGCAAATGTTCGGATAAAATAGTAATGTTCAACTAAATGTGGCACAGGTAAACAGTAGATGTTTATATAGTGAGACATATCTTCAAAGATTAAATGTCTATTTTAAGCAATATTGTTTCTTGATGTGCATGTGTTCTAAAAATTGTTATCGCAGGGGACCTTAATCGCAACAACTAATGTAAGCATTAAACCACTCACTTTGGTATATGCCTCTCACCCGGCATTCAAGTGCTTCAAACGGCTTAAGTTACTAATGTATTTACAAAGCCCTTTTGTTCAAAACAAAAAGTTGCTTCAATAGCTCACTCTCCGATGACTCCATAATTTGTTGTAGAATTTTTTTTCTCTAAGGACTACCTAATTGAAAATCTGGACTCCTCCCTGTCAACATCACTACAGGCCTCCTTTAGGTCGTTACCTCATAAAAATCTTTAGCTCCACTTGTGGTCGACATAGCTCGATCAAAAATTAAAAAAAAAAACATGTAAGAGGCAATGCTATGATAATCAAGAGGCCTTCATCTTCTGATCTATCCAATTTCAGCATCTGATCCTAATCACCGAGCAAAACATAACCAACTTGAACTCTGGTCGTGCTGACTGCCTAAGATCCCAGACTGACTAGCAATCCCACTTCAATGCAGTCATAAATTTTATTAGAATTTACCGTTTCATAGGATTTATTTTCAAGTGAAAAATGTAAGCTTAGTGTAGAAAATCACATATAGAATAACCAAACCCATATACTTACACAAACAAAATAATCTTCTCTCATTAGCCTAGATTGTATAAATACTAACAATTTGTGGGTTTTAGTGAACTAAATCAAATTCTGACTTGAAGGTTTCATACATATGAAACATATTTTATCTCAAATTCAAGTTCATATGGCTAAGTGTTATAAGGCTAACACCACCAGCTATTCTATTTGTACTACTTGTGTCCAAGTTTTATGTAGTTAAGCATATACTCCTCTCAAATTTTAATGCCAGATCCATTAAGTTGAAGGGTACTCACTAGCCATCAAAATTCAAAAATTAAAGCACCCTCTGTTGGAACGAATGAGGTATATATTCCTACAATAGTAAAGAATGATGGAAGAGCAACGATTATACCTTAGGTTTAAGATCCGTTTCAAATCGGAATTTCCAATCATGGTAGTAAGGAAATGATGGAGAAGAGGATTGTCCGAGAGAGAGGCAATCGGAAGAGGAGGAGTGGCGATCAACAACGGTGGCGAGAGGAGATGAATCCATTCCAGGGAATTTGTGGGAACTGTGTTGAGGTGACCAGTGAGAGATCGGATCGTCTACATCTACAACGCCACCGCCGCGCCATTGGAGGACGAAAGCGAAGGCTGCAAGGGTGATTGGGAGCAGCGTGAGGAGGAGAATTAACTTGGAAGCAAAGGAATGGTGGGTGGAGGAGGCAGTTTGCGGTTGTTTGAGACCTGCCATTGGTGGTTACTACTCCACAGAGAAAGTGACGGAAGATCAGCCCTTGCGAACCCCCCTCTTTCGTCTGCAGACTCTTGTTGAGACTTGAGAGAGAGAAACCGACAAAGGCATCTATTTTGAATTTTTCCCCTTTTCATGTTATATATGTTTTCATTTTTCAATTATTTATGTTTTCTTTTATATTTTCATTTTCCAACCTTTATTTATGGTTTTGTTGAGTGAATATTTTGGTTATAACTTATTTTTTTTTTATAACAGTCTTTAACAACTTATTATAAGTTAAAATTGTTTAACTTCTTCAAAAACACCTTATAACTGGTTTAGCACCGATATAAGTTGTTTATCCATACAATCAAAAGTGTTTATTACTGGTGTTACATCGGAATAAGTCAATAAGTTGTTTTAATAAGCAATCTCAAAACACCCCCTTTGTTATATTCGTCGTCTACTCGTACGATGCAGCAGGATGAAGTTGAAAATAAAAAACTATACAGTTCTAATTAAAAAAGAAAAATGGAAGTTTTCGTTTTTATGAAATAGAAATTAGTTGTAGTTGAATATGTTTTACTAATTTGAAAACAGGGATGTGGCCGCCTTCGCACCGCCATTTTCAGACAAACTTGCGATTTTAATTTTAGTTTTAATGTGTTATTTAGTGTTCATAATATGTCCATGGTTGTTTACATGGTTTTTATGTGTTTAATGGTGGAGGGATGATACGTAGAGTGTAGTGAATTTGAATGTTACAAGCCTTTTAGGTTTGTTTACCAAACCCTCACCTCCAATAAAGCGATCCTCACATATAGTATCGAATAACATTTTCGGTTATCAAAATGAATTGTTGGTAAACAACTATTACTTGGTAAGCATTTACCGAGTATTACCGGGTAAATAAAATCTCGGTTCTTACTAGATAAGATTATTGATGATTGGTATACTCATCCAAAAAATAAATGGCATTCAATAATCGTTTGATAAATAGCTCCTAACTTTTTTTGATTAACCTGGATAACCAACCAGCCATGCGAGTCGATCAATCTCAGGGTAAACACCTGCTTTACAGGTAGCCCTGAATCATCGCATTTAAACCTCCGTGATCACAAGGGGATTTTTGTTCCTCCTTTGTTTTGAACATGTGACCTCCAGACACTTTTGACCTTTGAAGACAAACTCAAATCAATCAGGCACCACCCTTGTGGTTTGAGTTTACCTATTCATGTATGTTATGTTATAGTTAAGAGGAGAGATGGTACTATAAAATCCTCAAATAGTTGTTGATTGTTTTTTATATGTGTTACGAAATAATTAAAATGAATGTAAATAATATATATATAGGGTTTTGTTTAAATACAATTCATTGTATTTATACAACCAATGCAACCCAATATTTTGAGATATTTATGGAAATAATGAGAGTTCATTTATTATGATTTGAATATTTATGGAAGATGAATATGATTCATTAATTATGATCGATACTTTATATTAGAAAACAATAAAAACTTCTATGAAATCACATATTAATCAAATGAAATTAACGGTTGAGATTGGGTTATATTGGTTGCATAAATGTCAAGGGTTATATAATAACCAACCTATATATATATATATATATATATATATATAACCCTAATAAATAAGTAACTTTTGGGACACATGTCATGTTTTCGTGCGACGGTTATTATTTTTTCCGCTTAAATATGTATCTAGACACAATTTTCAATTACGGTTCAAATAGGTCTATTTAAGTGACATGTGTCCCTTTGGACGGTTAATTTCACGTATTCGTGGTAAAACCGCCTTCGTAGAGTAATTGGCGGTTCAGAGTTCCAAAATCTGGAGTTCTTCTTTCCAGATTTAGAGACCCGTCCAACGATTTCGTCTCTAAATTTAGAAGGAGACTTAGAGATCTCTGCATGTACTATGCAGAGGCATTGTGTCTGGAGTGAAGCTCTGCATGTACTATGCCAAGTATTCTGTCTAGAGTGAAGCTCTGCATGTACTATGTCAAGTATTCTGTCTAGAGTGAAGCTTTGCATGTACTATGCAGAGGCTCTATGTCTGGAGTGAAGCTCTGCATGTACTATGCAGAGGCTTTGTGTCTGGAGTGAAGCTCTGCATCAAGCACTTAACCTTTTTAGCGCTTAAGCATTGATCTTCCTTGGAATACAGCACGGGCACTGTATATATATATATATATATATATATATATATATATATATATGAGATACTTAACTCTTGAGTAAAAGCTTTGTCTCTTGATGTCTTCTGCATGAGAACTCTGGGAAAATTCAGAGTTGTAAGTCTGAATTCAACTCTAGAGTGGTCATCAAAACCCTATTTTAAATTTCAAATTCGGATTTTTGAAGCATTTTTCACAAAACAATATTACCCGGAAAAAATCCCAGCCAGGGCCTCTGCCCCTTTGACCCCGCCACTGGGGGCGCTGCCCCCGGACCCCCGTCGTTTAGGGGATTCACCCCTAAATCAAAATTAACTCAAACAAATGTGCATTCCGCACCTTCCTTAATTGTTCGATATTTATCATGATTACATTGTCAACAATTAATCCCGTTAAACTTAAATGACATTAGTGATACAAATCACCAAAATGAAGTCATCAGATATTGATTATTTCTCAGATTTACAACATAACTCTAAATTGTTCTGTTCCAGACTTAGTTCCATAGTTTATTCCCAGACTTAGAATTCGACTCTGAACTCCTCTTCAGAGTTGAAGTTCAGAGTTATGTTTATGAGTTATAAGAAGTTAGAATTTTTGTGACTCAACGTTATGCTCATAGATACTTTCTAGACTTAGAAGATAATTATGAATTCATCTTATTTAAAGTTAAGTCAAAGAGTTATTTTTCAGCCTAACAATAGAACTTTGAATTCTTGTGTTTCAAATTTAATGTTCACAGTTTTCTTTTCAACTTGAGGAATGGTCTTAACTCATTTTCCTCATTTAAAATACCCCGTGTAATACACGGGGATCAAACCTAGTATATATATATATATATATATATAATTTCTTTTTTCATTGACAGTTTTCATATAAAAAAATTTCTAAAAATACATATTTTAATTATTTAATTTAAAGCATCTGTAGGTGGCTTTTTAAGTCCGTCGTCAAATCATAGGGCTCAACTCTGGACAGACAGTGAAAACTTTATTTTTATATAAATAAAAAACAATACTTATATAGATACCGAAAAATTATGCGTTTAATTCATAAGGTAATTTCTATAAACCATTTTATTTTTTATTAATAAAAATCTTCATTTTTTTATTACAAGTCCCAGTAATAACTTTATAAGTTATTTCACTTTTTGTTAATAAAAATCTTGCATTAAAGATACTTATAATCAACGATAATATTAATAATAATAAATGATGACGAATATTTAGTTACATTGATTTAATTATCATCAACATATTTATTGTTAATAATACATTATTAATAGTCAATATATATTTATTATAGTCTGGTTCATGATTTTAATCATATTTTTTAAATGTAAATAAGGTATTAAATGCCATATTAATTTTAAAAGTTTTTTTTAATATTTAATTGGTATTTAAATAAAAATATGTATAAAATAAAATTTCAAAAAAGTTAAATATTGAATATAAATCATATAACAAGTGTTTTATTATATTCATTGTTATACGAATTAAAATCTAGACTCATGTAATTTATGGTTTTATATAGAGAGAGGATAAATCGTATACTAACTATGTAAATGTTATACACCATGTAAACCAATCTCGGCCTATAGTTTTGTGTATTTCGAGAATTTTAAACAGTTTGTAAAGCAGTTGTCGATAAGGTTAAAATAAATTTCGAAGCCGATTTTAATCCACATTGTCGACATTGATTTGATAATTTCTACAAGACGGTTGAAATTGGTTTATATGGTTTATAAGATTTCGATAATTTGTATTTGAAACAACCTCTCTCTCTCTCTCTCTCTCTCTATATATATATATATATATATATA
>NC_037537.1:14237202-14239962 GCF_001531365.2 Cynara cardunculus var. scolymus | reverse complement strand
TGTGTGTGTGTGTGTGTGTGTGTGTTGGGGGGGCATAATCAAATGAGAATTTTATATATATTGTGACTATTACGAGAACTTTTACCTTGATATATTGTTTCAAATGATTTTTCTCATCTAAGACTAGAAGGTTGTTTGTTTACATCTTAATAGTTTCATTAAGAGACAACTTTTTTCTAGAATGCCTAATATTTGTTTTACATCTTCTATGCGAAAATGTCTCCGAATCACTAAGAGGTGAATCATGGTTGGCAAAAAAAGTCTGTCTCTTAATGATTCTAAAACCCTCTGAATAATTTTGTATTTTGGACCTCTCTAAACCATTCAAAGCCCTAATTTTATTCTCAATAATTTCTAAACAACCATATTCATTTTGAACTATATCATAAGAGCCTCTTAATTATTCTGACCACTTCCAAATCATTCAATAACTGCGAAACAGCCTCTAACATTTAATGTGTTAATGAACATATATTTGTTTCATAATGTGTTTGTTTCACATGTATTCGATTCACAATATGAAAATTTTTTACGTGTAGTTTTTGTTTCACAAGCAGGGTAAAAAAAGTTACACTAAGGTATGTGGACCTTTCAGTTCAAGCACAAGAAATGGTCATCGTTACTTCATAACCTTTAATGATGACTTCAGCGAGATACGAGTATATTTTACCTAATGAGAAACAAGTATGAAAGTTTTGAGATATTCGAAGAGTTTCATAATGAAGTAGATAATCAACATGGCAAAAAGATAAAGAGTTTCGGTCGAAATAGGACACGAATATCTAAGCCAAAAGTTAATTGATCATCTTAGATACTGTGAGATAGTATCTCAACTCACCCCTCCAGGAACAGTACAACATAATAGTGTGTCCGGAAGGAGAAATAGAACCGTATTGGGAATGCTCGCTCTATGATAAGTAGTACCACTCTACCTAAGAGTTTCTAGGGTTATGCCCAAGAAACAACTGCCCACATACTGAATAATTCACCAACTAAAAAGACCAGTAAAACCCATATGAATTATGGACTGGGAAGATCCATAAATTATCTTATATGAGAATATGGAGTTGTAATGTTTATGTTAAGCATGAAGCTTTTAAGAAGTTGGCCCAATGTCTAAAAAGTGCATCTTAGTGGGATATGCAAAAGAAATAATTAGATATTACTTCTACAAACCCAATGAGAACAAAATATTTGTTGTTCTACGTGGTGAATTCTTAAAAAATGATTTTCTAACAAGAACCACTACGAGGGATATAGTAGAATTGAAGAAATTCAAAAACTACAAGACGAGACAATGGTTGACATTGACCATCAACAAGATGTTGAACCTCAACAGGATGTTGAGAAAAATGATGACATACAAACAATATGAAGATCAGATAGGAATCGCTAAGAGCCTAAGAGATATGGTTATCTCATTGGCAGCGACGATACAATTCGTGATGAACATGTAACCTAACAGAAAGCCGTATAAGGTTTGGAATCTGATAAAATATCATGATGATATGAAGGTCAAAATACAATCCATGTTAGACAACCAAGTTTGGAATGTGGTAGATGCTCCCGCCGGTTGTAAAATCGTCGGGTGTAAGTAGGTATTCAAAAGAAAAACTGACATGGATGGGATTGTGCATACTTGCAAAGCTAAGTTGGTAGAAAAAGGTTTCACTTAGACTTAGGGAGTAGATTATGATAAAACCTTTTTTGGATAGCTATAATTAAATCCATCAGGATTTTCCCTGGCCATAGATGCGTATCATGATTACGAGGTATGACAGATTGATGTTAAAATCGTGTTCCTTAATGGAATTTTGAGCGAAGATGTGTACATGGCTTTAGGAATCCAAAGTATCCTAAAAATTTATGCAAGTAGCAGAAGTCCATTTATGGACTAAAACAATATCTCGTAGTTGGAATCTTGTGTACATAAAAAGGTCAGTGGGAGCATAATAGTATTCTTGAACCTATATGTCGATGACATATTGATCATCGGAAATGACATACCAATGCCTGGCTAGGGAAGTGTTTTAAGATAAAGGATCTAGTTGAGACAACACATATCCTTGCCATAAAGATCTATAGATATAAATCTAAGCGCTTAATTGGATTAAGCCAGAGTGCATACATTAACAATATCTTGAAACGCTTCAAGATGGAGGGTTCCAAGAGAAGAAAATTTCCAATGGTACATGGCATACAATTGAGAAATTACTCATTGTCCTAGTACTAAAGAGGACATGAATCGTAGAAAGGGCATTCTATTGGTCCCTTGAGGGTCTACAAGATATGTATAACAGTTTGTAGAAGGGGGGGGGGATGAATACAAACACAATATTTTCAAATTTAAAATGTATATTGATAAGAAAAGATCAATACAAATTTTACAAGACTGTTTGCGGAAAAATAAGGTAAGAAAACATATTTAAACAATCTTTGGTTACACACAGAATCTTAGCAAATGAGAAAAGAAATGATGTAAAGAAAAGTTCTTTTACTTAAGCTCTAGAATGCTAAAAGTAAGAATTGGGTTAAGAGAGTGTTGCGCACACTCTGCATGGAGAAGAAACACTTCTATATATACCCAATGCATTAAATGTTCATTTAATGCAATATGGTAGTATAATGGCAGTGTAACTGCGAGTGAGATGGCGGTGTAACCGCGATAGTAATATAATGGCAGTGTAACTGCGAGTGAGATGGCGGTGTAACCGCGAGAGTGATATAATGGCGGTGTAACCGCGAGAGTGATATGATGGC
>NC_037537.1:14234975-14237102 GCF_001531365.2 Cynara cardunculus var. scolymus | reverse complement strand
AAGGTCTCATCATCATTCGCTGAAGCTAGAGCAGTCTTCACACATATATAGAAAGACTTGTAATMACTGAATACCGCTTCAGATCACGTACTCGCCGGTCTCTAATCTTCAGTTTCAGTCTTCGACGTTTGCTGAAGGTTCTTTGGTGTGAGTGTTGTCTTCTTGAAGTATTGTTGTTTTTGAAAGATTTACAAAGCAAGTTCTTCAGTGATCACTAAACATACTCAGTGAAGATCGCTGGAACTGAAAATACAGAAACACAAATACAACGTGAAAGAGAAAAGGGATTATCATCAAATCACTGAGAGAGAGGATCAACAGTTTAAGGTCAAAAAGTTCTTAAATGCAACCATACATTCTCTTGCTTCTTGTTTCTCTTCATCCACCGATTTCAACAGAATCGGTTATGGAAGTTTCATTTTCCATTTTTCATATTTTAGTAAACCTTTTGAATTTGAAAAAATTGACATTGCTTTTGAATGGGGTGATATTGTGCAGATGGTAGAACATTTGCTAGAGGTTTAACGGCTCAGCCTCACACCTAGGATGCAAGCCACTTGCTACTTACAAAACATGCTCAGTTACACATGTTTGCATATACACCCCTTGTGGAAACAAGCCAACAATTTTGAAATTCTAAGGTGGGTTCAAGCCATGGAAGCTAAATCCCTATAGGTTTTAGACATATCAACAACATAATGAGAATTTAAGTTATGTACCTGAGCCTGCTCCTGGTAAGCATCAGAAATTGTTGATGTTACTCATGATAAACGATCAACTGTGTAAGAAAACCATTGAAAAAAACACAAAATGGAGAGGCAAACAACCAATGAAGAAAAAATCTAGTAGAAGAGAGAGTTCAAACCTGGAGAGTGATGAAGAAATCTGAATGCATAAATGAAATCCTGAATTTGACATCAAAGAACAAAAACAATGATCAATCCAAATGTACAAATGAAACCCTAAGTTCGATGTCAAACAACAAAAAAACAATGATCAATCAAAATATATCACCAAAGAAACAACAATTAATAAAAATTCAATAACATTTATAAAAAACGACGATAAAAACCAAATTAAAAAACACATGAAGCACATATATTACCTCAGATCAAAAACGCATTCAACACCGAAACTTGAAATGGTGAAGGAGAAACAAAGATGGAGGAACTTATGGTAAGGATAACGTGATTGGAGGCAGAGATGGAGAAGCAAATTGTGGAGAGTTGATCATGATATGAGTACCTTGAGAAATCAACAGTCACATTGAAAGTTGTGTCTTGGGAGCACATTTGGGAGCCGAACAACCTGGAGGAAGGAACGCCATCTTGAAGTTGTACATTGTGCTTGTAACTTATTGAGAGCAGGAAGAGCATCTTGGGAGCCGAAAGGACAAACTTTGGGAGCAGGAATAGCATGATGGGGGTTGTAAAAGCATTAAGAAGTTGTACAATGTGTTTATGAAATTGTAATTAAGACTTTAAGACTTTGTGCATCAAAAGGTAGTACCTTATGCATATGAGGTTGTTTTTAAGACTTTTCTCAAATCTGGTTTATAAGATAGTATAGATTAGGGAAAAAAGTAATAAAAGCAAACTCAGGACAAAAATAAATAAAAACATCAATATTATAAAGCATTTTGAGAACCACTTAATGAAAAAGGTTAATAATTGAAGTCATAACTTGAAGAAAGGTTTAATATCCAAAACCAGGATATCAAGATTGAAAAAATGTTACATATATTACCCTTAAATTATCATGTATTTACATTTTTCATTTTTTCCATTTTCAATCAATAATGTTTTATTAATTAAATACATAAAATGAAATTATTATTAATTTTAACAAAATTCATTATTGGAAAAAGCTCTTAAAGACGATCAAAATGACACTTATATCGAATATTTAAAGAACACAAAAATCAAAATGTTTTTATTTCTAGATATAATACTTGTAAGTATATATAGTTTATCTATACTATATTACAAAGCATTTTGTTAAAACTCTTAAAAACTCTTAAAATCTTAAAAACTCTTAAACTCGTTCATCCCTAACGATTTCATTTCTATCCGATTTCATCCCATATCTGAATTCGTATAACTAACTGCAGATAAACACAATCAAATA
>NC_037537.1:14228178-14234875 GCF_001531365.2 Cynara cardunculus var. scolymus | reverse complement strand
ATACTCATAACAAGATTCATATATCGATATAAATCTATCAAATATTCATTAATCATGCTTTTCACCCCAAAACGATAAATTGGTAAAAAAGGGCCGTGAAACTCACTTTTGATGCAGAGCTTCGCAAGAAAAAGAGATACGATCCGAATACCGCGCTAGTTCAACAATTCCCTATCAATAGGAATATCCAAAACTATCACTTATTGATTTATCTCTACCTATGGGGTTTAATAAATCCTAAGTCCATATTTGTCTACTTATGTCCCATAATATCATCCATAGTCCAATATACATAATGTCCATATGCTCATTATTGAATTAATTTATACCGGAAATGATGCTATAATCCAATAAAAGATCAAATTTTACAAAATCAACCAATCCCAAAATCTTGATCCTGGACAGAAACTTATGACACATAAAGATGATCAAAATAAAGAGAATTTAAAAATGAGATAAATTCCCATATTTTTATATGGGTTATAGCACTGAGTTATAGTCTTTGTGACCAAATTTCATGTATTTTGGGCATGAGATGATGATTCATATAATTTATGCAATACAACTTATCACAACTGAAATGGCAGATTACACCATGTTAGTAAAACCTCATTAAAATAGTTCTACTAAGTGTTTTGCAGAAATTCAAGTTGGATTGGAAACTTAACACTTATATGAAACTTTTAAACTAAGAATCACTCATTTTGGATGAGCTGAGAGGAAGATATGGCACCTTAAAGTCACATGCACACATCTGTCATTAGTTGACAGATTGCACACTTAACTTAAATAAATTGGTTCATGCCCCAAAACGTCGTATGTTTGAGTGAAACTGGATTCAAATGAATCCTAACTCATAAAAGAACATTTTATAAGAAGAATCATACATTAAAAACAAATAAGTAGAAAGATATTAGCATTCAAAGTAAGAGTTACCTATTGGTGGTTTCACAGTTTGCACACCTATAGTGTTTTAGGTGCTTGGAGGTCAAAACTCCATAATTTCATGTGATTCCACTTGCATGTAGGAGATAACCCATAACGTTAACTCTAAAAAGAAGAATAATCCTTTTTCATCGAGTTTTGAAAGAGATATGGTCGATGGAACATACATATACAAATCTGTCAGAATCGGACAGATTGCATGTTCATCTTATTTTGAGTAATTAAAACCTCAAATCACCACAATATAAAATGAAATCGGTGGCATTTGAAAGGTAACTCATTAAACTAACATTTAGAAGAAAAATCAACAATTTTGGATGATTATCTAGAGAGTTATGGCTGTTCAAWGTAGGGTTTACCTACTGAAAAACTCTCAGATGCACATATACAATGTTTTGAGCATTTGGGGGGTCAAAACTCAATGTTTTTGAGTGAGACCAATTGCATTACAACCCCAACTCAATAAATAAACTTTTAGAAGAAACCTCATAACATTTGAACAAGCCATTTAAAAGATATGGACGATTTGTGCACATGCACATAATCTGTCAGCACCAAAAGAAAAGGTTTTTAAGAAATAAACTCACATAAAATCATGATTCTACCTATCATTTTGAGTTCTAATGCTTGGGTCATGGATTACCACCATCAAATAAACATTTTTACATGTTTTTGGTGTATAATCTCACCTTGAWACTCAAAATTTTCGAAACTTATAAAATAGGAGATGAAGAATGCATAAAAGTGGGTTTTTCTCCCAAAAACTTACAAGAAAAATTGAAGGGATGAATGCATTACCTTGTTTKTGGATGAAAGGATTGTTGTATCTTCAAAACTCTTGCCAAATGATGATGATAGATGGAAAAATCGGCTGAAATGGTTGGAAAATGAAGAAGATATCTTAAGGTGACCCTTGAGTTTTTAGGGAGAGGAAAAAGAGAGGTTTAGAAATTTGAATGGAGAAATAATGAGGAATTAAGAGAAATGATGCTATTTATATGTGGCCAAGGGAGGGAAAAGAGAGGGGGAAGGGGCCGGCCATGAGGCCCAAGCCCACCCTCATACTACAATTTTTTTTATAAAAAGAAAACCCAAAATGCATAAAAGGTCATTTTCTCAATTTTGACATTTTTCTTCAATTTAAAAGCCCATGATGACTAGAATTATTTAAATAGAAAGATTTTATATTTAAAACATTAAAACTTAATGTTTTATATATATTAGGTATAAATTAGAGCATTTAGTACTGTATAGGACGTTTCAGATAATTTCGGGTCGGAACTGGACTTTCTAAGCAACTGCCGGAAATTCTTAAAAATTTTCAACTAAACTAACCTAACTAACTCCTAATATTATAAATTACCCTCAATAACACTAATATAATCTTAATAAAAGCTAAACTGAGATTTCGAATTTGACAGTTGTCACACGAGGCATGAGTAGAAGTAAAAATCTTGAAATTGCCCTTTCAGGCCAATGCAAACAAGTCATTGCCAATCGATTTTGATCTGATAGAGGGCACGTACAAACTAGTTGGGTCATACGCAAGTATGTTTACAAGGTATGTTGGAAACGCGATTGGCCATGGTGCCTCATCATAACATGCAATCTGGAATGATGTTTCTCCAGAGTTCAACAAGAACTCGATAATCAGAAGACTTACGGAAATATTATAATAATTATTTAATTATTTATAAACTTTACAAGATTTTTGACTTTTTTTATTTTGAAGAGATATTTCATCCTTTATTAGCAACGACATGTCGTCGCAGTATGTAAAATATACTTTTTTTGCCATTTTAATTAAATATATTTGAATTAAATAATTTGATATTCCACAAACTAGAGAATAATTTTGAAAACCATAATACAATAATTCTAAAAACCGTTATATAGTAAATTTGAAAACCGTAATACAAAATTAATGATATAAAATAAACATTTATGTTTCATACATATTAATATACAAATATCTAATTGTCCTACGAGTCAATCTATGTGTCCTCATCCCCTTCCGCATCTTGTGGTGGTTGTCCTACCATAACTGACGCAAATAATGCGTGTGTGTCAATAACGGGTGACGGGGGACTGCGTGCCAGGTAGAGAGATTCAAATGATGCATGTACTGGTTAAAAACATTTATTGCATCAAAGACATTCTTCATCCAATTATGACTAGGTGGGTGGGGGGCGGTTCAAAAAATGATGAAAAAGCAAAACCCTTCAACTTTCGTCCAATCCCTCGGTTGTGACCGCGACGTTACCAAGTACTTTGGTCATGATTTCTTTCTCCTTTACAAAAGACGAAGTCGAACCATGCTCTTGTGTTTGTGCAGCTTGCTCTGGAAGCATGGCTTCCTATATTTCTTAAGAAATATAATCAGTAGTAGGAACAATAATTTAAATATAAATATAAACATATATATATATATATATATGTATATATATATACACACACACGTGTGCGTTAGTTGAAATTTAAACAATTACTTACATGATCGATTCTAGCTAGATCATTTACCCATCCACCCCTTGGCCTATGATACATGTGATGCCAATTATCTATTGGACCTTACAATTCTTGCATTTCCGGGTTTTCCTCTAACAAAAAGAATTTAAATACTATCAGAAGAATTATGGAACCACTGACACATTCTAAAATAGTATACAAGTTTAACTCGTTTACCTTCTTATACCGTGAGCAATATATGAAGCGGATCTGTGAAGACATGGGTACTTCGCATGACTCCTATTCTGTGTATTTTTCTTTGACCAGTTTTTATATTTGAATCACAAAAACGATTCACAGTCTTATTCCATTTTTCAGGTTAAAGGTGTGGCAGTGGATTTCTCCTAACATTTGCAGCGTCATCATACCCGTCAACTCGTTCAAAATATTTCTTGAGTTTCGCCTTCCTGTCTCTTAACGATCTTGACAATCTCGCTCGATGCAACTAGAATACTTGGCCATTCGAGAACAGTTGGAGTCTTGGTCCTCCCGCTTTGCGCTTGGTCGCAACAGCCATGGAGCATTCCACCATGCCCCTATCCTAGCAACCCATGGACCAAGCCACAAGGACCTTTGCGCCTGCCTTCTACAACATCTGGTGTGTTAGGTCTAAGACCACAACATGTTTTTTATGGTCCATCATCTTCTGATTTTGCTTCAATAGATATTGATGCTGCTCTCTACACCATGACACTCAATCCCCCCAATGACAATAACTGGTATATGGACACCGGTGCTACTTCACACATGACATCCAACCAAGGTACTCTCTCATCCTACTTTAATTTGAGCATGAAAAAAAAATATTGTTGTCGGTAATGGTCACATGATTCCTATCTCCGATTATGGCCAATCCTACTTATCCCCACCATACCCTCCTCTTTCCTTCACCAATGTTTTGCATACTCCTAAACTAATTAAAAACCTTATAGTCGTTCACCAATTTACTATGGATAATTGTCTATCTGCTTAATTTGATCTTTTTGTGTTTTCTGTGAAGGACCTCCAGACGGGGCAACATCTCATGAGGTGCAATAGCTATGGTGATCTATATCCTACCACAACCGCTTCTACTCGGACCGCCAACCTAACCTCTTTTACTCTATCTCATCGTCTCCTTGGCATGAACATCTAGGTCATCCTGGAGCACCCGTTTTTGGTTCTCTTGGAAATCAAAATCTTATGAATTGTAACAAGACTTGTAGTTATTCACTTTGTCATGGTTGTCAACTTGGGAAACATGTTAAGGTCTTCATTTAATTTCACATCTGCTCCTTTTGATTTAATTCATATGGAACTTTGGACTTCTCCTATTGTGAGTTCACTTGGGCATCATTATTATGTTTTATTTTTGGATGATTATACTAATTTTTTGTGGACTTCTCCACTCAAACATAAGTCACACGTTTATTCCATCTTCACCACCTTTCGCACTTTCATTCGAACCCAATTCGAGAAAAAGAAGAAAATATTAAAAGTGACAATAACTATGTGAACTTCGTGATATGAATTTATGGCTATCTTGTCCTCATACTTCCCCTCAAAATTGCAAGGCCGAGCGTAAAATCCTATCCATTAATAACATGACATGCACTCTTCTTCTCCATGCTTCCAACCCCCCTTCTTATATATTGGCACCATGCCCTTCAAATGGCAACTTACCTTCACACCAAGCAAAATTCCATCATTTCTCTCCCCAACTCATATATTGTACCAGCAAAAAAGTAAGACCGCTTTCTTTGAACCCATGGACAAGTTAAATCTTAAACGTTCACTAAACCGGAATAGAAGCATAAGGTCGTGATGTGCCAGCTTTTGAAAATGTCATAAATGGGTAGTTGGTCATATATCATTCTCTTATCACAATTTTGAATTTATATTCAGCAAATGGAACTTGAAAAAATCTAGTTCTTCTGAAAATTTGATTTCAAACGTGATTAAATTTCATTTGAATTCTACGAGATTCCGATGAAACGATTACATTATGTGAACCAAACACCACCCTACATTAGGGTATGGATGGCACTTGACCTTTCGAAGGTTACATACCTTGTGCTCATTGATCTGTCTATATAGTCTCAATAACATTTTCGTTTTCTAGAGGATCCCTAGATCCTATCAATACATTAATTTTCTTTTAATTCAAAACTGGTTACAAGGATGTAAGTTGTGTTCATTTCATAAAGTTACTCTTTAATTCTAAACAATTTTTAATGTCTTTGATATGATATAAGGATTCTATGAAAAACAATAATGTTTAACGATTTCCTTCATCGATTTTTTGGAGACTGCTTTGACAGAGGGCAAGTAACATGATTGTCACTACATACGATTACTACTTGTTACCTTGGCACACTGAAAACGGAAAATAAGTAAGTATTTACATCTAAATGTTTCAATATTCTTCACCTTTTTATATCTTACCATTTTGATTATGTTATTTATATTCTCGTGTCATTAAAGAAATATGTTTTTCATTACAGAAATTTAGCTTTCTATTTTTCCTGAAACACTAATCAAATGCAGTTACCCAAAACACAAAGATAACTACTATCCCAATGATATATAACGCCCCCCCCCCCCCTTTGTAACTATTTTGTTAATTTATGGGTTTTGGTTCATTATTTTCACATGATCAAATTTTGTAATTTACTGTCTTTTCATAAATAAGTATTTAGTATTCAACCCACGCATTTGGTACTAGATACAATTAGATATATTTGTTACAACTGCTCAGGTTGGGTTACGTTGGATGATATGGGTTATAATTGTTCATATTTTGTTACATTTCGGTAGTGTCACGATGACTCATTTTGGTTACATTGGGTTATATTGGGTTACACTAGATGATGATGGATGGGTAAAAATGCAGTTGGTTGTATTTTTCTGTCAATTGAGACTTTGTAGCAATCATCCTAAAGCGGAACTCCATGCACGCTCCGTTGTGAAGATGAGTGGAAGATTGTCCTGTGTGCAACAAAGTTTCTTAGATCACTACAAAAATGCAGAGTATCAGCGAGGAAAATTCCTTCGCAAATCCGTCGCTAAAAGGGTAATCCGTCGCTGATCCATCGTTAAAAAGGTAATCCGTTGTTGATACTCCGTTGGTCAAATGCTCGTAGGTAATGCTATCAGCGACGGATCAGCAAGAGATATCAGCGACGGATTTGCGAGGGATACTTTCAGCGACGGATTTGCGAGGGATACTTTCAGCGACGGATCAGCAAGGGAAATTATTACCAAC
>NC_037537.1:14209941-14227673 GCF_001531365.2 Cynara cardunculus var. scolymus | reverse complement strand
CCTTCCCAGATATAGGTGTATAATTGATCTCTAAAGATTGTTGAGTTCTCTTTGACGATTTAGCAATAGTGTCGTTTTGTATAGATCTATCAAAGTGGTTGCTCGTTGCAAGAGTTTTGTGTGAAGTTGGGAGACCACTTATCAAAGAATTTTGAAAAGTGTTTATACAAATATTAGATATTGCACCACTATTTATTACACAATTAAATCAAATCTATCAAGCATACTTTCTAATCAATTTACTTGTCCTTTGAAACTCATGTTTAATGAAGTTTTTAGATCTATTAATCCCATTCTTTAGAGGACAGGTGAGCTAATATAGCTTTGATGACCTCACTTTGTTCTTTAATTACATGATCTTGATCTTTGAGCTTCTGATCTTAGTCTTGAAGCTTCTGACCTTGTTCTTTAATTACAAGATTTTGATCTTGGACCATCTTTTGCAAACCCCCAACTTTTTCAGCATTCTCTCATTTTTCATCATCCAACTGCCTTTGTAGAATGGTATCTCTTGACGACCCCTCTTACACGCCCAGAATTCTCTTTGCCAAACGTAAGTGTAAGAGCATTTGCCCCGTGATCAAGCTTTAGGGATCCATCATGAATTTCCTTTTCATAAGTGACTTATCGCAACATATATCAATGATATGTCGGTAGAAAGAGGAATGCATTCCAATAAAGTATGGATTCTTACAATTTCATTTGCCTTGTCTTTGAGATTACGTATTTCAATTTTAGGTAACAAATTATATATTTCAGTTTTAGGTCGATTCAGGTTTTTAAAGAGGAAGCGATTGACATAGATTGAAGTTAAACATTCATTCAATTAACAAGCAATTAACACAGATCGAAGTTAACATTCATTCAATTAGCAAGCGATTAACACAAATTGAAGTTAAACATTCATTCGATTAGCACAAAATTGAACAACATACCTTTCAGTGAATCAGGRTGCACAACGACGAGAAGTTGGACGATGAACTCTGAACTCCGTAGCGAGAATGTACAACAACGAGAAGATTTGGACTCTGAACTAGACGAGAAGATTATGACGAGAGCCGTGAATGGGGCGATTTGGAATTAAGGTTTAAGATACCGTATTATGTTTCCCAATATTCAAAATCTAAAATTAATAACTAYACATTTTATCATCTAAATTTAATTTAATTTATTAAACATATCAAAGGAAAGYTCACTCTATAGCCTCGAGACTTCTCGAAACTRTTGCTTTTCTAGAATTTTTAATTATTCACCATCTTCAGCTTCGAAGTGAATGTTTGAAAAAATTGCTGACTCTTATCAAGAAAACATTAAACGGAGTGGCAACCTTTCAGTGCTTCTGTAAGCATGATAAAGATTTGAACTTCTTGTCCTCTACTGTACACTCTTTCTGCAATGTTCTCTCATTGTCTTTCTCATTTATACTAATATTTCTAAACAAATTATCACTGATCACCAATTCTACGTAACTCGCTTCCTCGTTCCAAGTGATCGTTTCAACAATAAATTGGGACAATTAAAGCCTTTTAGTCAAGCCAAAAGTTGTCTTCAATGGTTTATTTCTATTCCGACAATGAACCATCTTTAATTGAAGTGAGTAATCTAATCGGAGTGAAATGAGGTGGAAGTTTTTTTCTAGTGAAACTACATAGATTGCTAAATTAACTAATTCATTGGAAAATATAGAATCTATTAAATCAATTCGTTGTTATGCAAATATATAGTTATTTCAACCTGAAAAATTTGTAATTAAAATCATTTCATGAGTTCTTTACTCAAAATGTTCAAACATATTTCCAAAATTATAGTCTTCCCGAACTTGAAATTAACATTGGGACATCTAATTCAATTTGAAGAAAACGTAGCTACTCATAGTTCAAGAGAACATTGATGACTCTCGCTTTGTCAATATATATTCATTACCCCTCAAAACCGGGTCGTAACGGAACATTAACACTTGAAAAATAATTCTTCCATAATGTCAGAGCGGTACTAATAAACAAACTTGACAACTTAAACATAAATCAAAACACTTCCTCACGTACGTTTCTWACTGAGATCTTTCATTTTGAGTTATTGTAATTTGAAATCGTTTGATTAAGCATCCTTTCGAAGACGACTTGTTCAARATCATAGATGGATCACTACCCGAAGTTCAAGACAACGTTGATGATTCTCGCTAAAAAGAAAGAAAATTTTGTTGTATTATTTATTTTGTGGTTGTTGGATATAATATAAAATGTAATTTTTTTTTTTGATTTTAAAAAATCTATGACATTTATTTTAAGAAAAAATTGAATACGAATTTGTTGCCTTTTCTTGATGAGTCCAATAATAAGCCTATTGGACCGTGATCCAATGGATTAAATGGTATCAAATGATGAAATTAGGGTTGATTACGTCGACGTGATAAAATCTATGCTATATATACTCGCTTTCGGTATTCTACATTTCACTTCCTCATCGAATTCTGGGCWGCCGCCATGGATGAAGACATGAATCCTTATCATCCAAGAAACGCTTCTCACTCATATCACTCATTCACTGTAAGCGATTTTTATTCATTCTAGTTCTTTTGTTATGGATTTCGTTAGGATATATAATCATCTTCTTGGAATTACATTCTTCCTTTTTTCAATCGATTTTATTTGCAAAGGGCTTACGCTCTCTTTAATATAATTTTCTTTCGCACAAAGTTAAGCTAGATTTTTACAGCTACTGGAAACAATTTCTACCATTCTTTGAATCGATTTTAGATTGAAAATGATTTATACCCGATCTAATCACATTTCCTTTTCAACATCATTGGCATATTTCATTTCTGGATCGATTTGAAATTGTGTTCTTTAGATTCAAACACCAAAATGTTGTGTTGAAATTTTTGCTGCTCTAGTTTTCTAAAATGTGATCTAGCTAAACGAGAAAAGGAAATCTGGTTTAGATTTGCAAATACAAAAATCTATAGCTAAAATTGTTCAACATGAGTTGTTCTTGTGAATCCATGCACATAGTTTCAAGTGTTTTTTTATGTCTTCTTGTTCAAACTTGTTCAGACATGTACTTTTTTTGCTGCAGTTTAATACCTGTGGTGAGGTAAACAAGAATGGATTCTGTTWCAACGTCAGTGTTCATAACATTTCGCAAGGTTCTATACTTGACAATTCATGTTGCTTCTGCAMCTCATATACTTCAAGATGTTGGCGCCATTCCGTGTCACAGTTGGAATAGGTCAGATCTTTTCTGGATGATCCCTACATCCTATCAAGACATTATAATTGTTTTTGATTAAAAACTAGTTACAATCATAYAAGTTTTAATGTCTTAGATATAATATAGGGATGCTACAAAAACAAAAATGATTAACGATTGCCTTCATCTGTTTTATGTAGACTGCATAGTAATTACACCAAAAACGAAAATGTGYGAGGTGTCAGATAACGGHGATGGTGGACCTGCTTTTACTGTTAGAAGGTGCAGTTGCTCGACATGCCCTACTCCATGTGGTTCAAGTGYTCTGTGTAGGGCAGACCAGGAACCCTCTGATTACTTGAAATATAAACATCATGTTTTCATTGATTCTACACTGATTTGGATCATGATGAGTGTAACAATGTTCTGAAGATGCTTCCCGATATCTTTCCTCCTACTCAAATGGATCTTGGCAACAGTTCTKATGAATGTCCTGCTATGGGGACTTAAAGCGTGCTTCACCACWAAGCAATAGATAATGGTTTCTGGAGATCTTATTGGCCATCGAGCTTTTAGTTCAAGATTATTCACCATCTTCAAAAAAGAGTGGCTCTTTAGTGCTTCTGTAAGCATGCTAAAGATTCAAACTTTTTGTCCTCTATGCAGTTTACTGTCCGAGTGGCAGATGTCAGGTTGCGTCTTCGGGMACATTTGGTTCACAWCACCATGTCAAGGGTCCATCTTTCATTCAAGGTTACAAGGACTCTCATGAAWTTTCRGAATCATTGAWGAAATATTTTGAGAKGTTTCGACTAGACATTGGGTTTGTGCAAKAAATTATAGAACAACTCTTGCATGTGTAGAGCCTGTTCAGGATGTATTATATGCAAAGACCTCCTAACTGATTCATCCTTAACAACTGTAAATAAAAAGATCAAGATTAAGGAAGATGCCATAYGGAGCAAAAGGGAGAGCATARTAGTTACACAATCAATGAGGGTAAGGTACATATTGTACTTACTAGTTGTAGAAAATGTTTAATTGTTCTAATAGATTGTTTTATATGTTGGACATGTTTATAGTTCTAACCATCGTGTGCTCTTTGTAAATATTTTGCGATAAGTTTATACCAAGTTTTTGGATGTCTTCGCAATTGTTTTAGCTATTATACTTTTATATGACTGAAGGGTGTCGAGTTCGGAAAATAATAAAGTCTATAAAATAAGCCTATTACCTCTAAAACAAAACTTGTGATAGTGATAATTAGGGTCGTCTCTTCAAGGACTCGGTGTTAACCATAAGTCCAAACGTAGTTACGTGCATATCCAATATAAATAACATATATAAAGGGGGAGTGTTGGATGATTGATAAATACTAAATAGTCTAAATATGCACAATAAATTGAGAACTTTAAACAATAATAAAAAAAKCCCTGGTAGTAAGCAAACACACTTTTCATTGGACGATATATCAGACTTGTACTGAAGTTCATTTTCATGTCAATTCAGAATAGCTTAAACGTTGATACACATCAATGCTCTGTTCGCCATTAAAAAAAAATCAACTAGCACGAGTAGCTCAAAAACTAGTCCCTACCCAAATAGTCGRAACAGTCACAGACTTGGTATCAACCGATAAATGCATTAAGATTTAGCAAACACCATTCCTAGCTAATATTTAGATGCCAAATACTAAGACTAGAATATGCAAACTTGTAATGTTAAACAATTAACCAAACATATCAATCGGAACATTACTTGCTACAATAACGAAACGAGAAACAATTACGGATTCCCCGTTTCGTTTAGCAAATCAAAATCAGATTATACAAAATAGGGGATCCTTCGTAAATCAGAAACCAACTAAGATTCAACTTTACAGTCAAAGTTTGCATATATGAAATGATATTGAAATAGAAATCAAGTCTCAAACACCATCCAATTGAAGTGTTTACTTGCTCACTACTAGAATAAAGGATTTAGTTACTCTCATGCTTAGAACTAAAAACTTACAAAAGGATTGAAATGTAAGAATTGGTGAAGAGTCTTCAAAATCGCTTCCCAATATCTAGAAATAGGCTTCCTGTTTCTTCCCAATTCCAGTTCTGATCAAGCTCCTTTCGATCGACAGTTTCTGCCTCGATCCCCCTTCGATTTCTGTCCCTGATCAATCCTTTTGAAAATCTTGATTAGTCCTCTAATCCTCGTCTCCATTTCTGGCCTGCTCGAAACTGCTTCTCTTGAATTCCAGTTTCTGCTGCCTCTCCTCTCAACCGACAGGTTCTGGTCTGCTCGATCGACTGACCTCTCTGTTTTTTTCATCTCAATTGTTCCCCTTTCTCTCTCTAACTGACCAGTTCTGTTTTGATCGATAGTTTCAGTCTCCGTCTGTTTCTCTGTTTTGGTCGAGTTCTGCCCCTCCCAATCTGCCTCTCTCGATCGGTTTTTCAACTTCAGTTTTCTGCTCGAAGGAAACTGCCTCCGGTTCTGTCCTGGTCTCCTTCCCCTTCTCCTCACGTCTCKCTCTATCAACAGTTTCA
Organism: Cynara cardunculus var. scolymus; assembly: GCF_001531365.2. Taxonomy (NCBI): domain Eukaryota; kingdom Viridiplantae; phylum Streptophyta; class Magnoliopsida; order Asterales; family Asteraceae; genus Cynara; species Cynara cardunculus. Next base: position 14,221,944 of record NC_037537.1, on the reverse strand, counting down.
ATCGACCGCAGAAAAACCGGTTCAGGAAGAYGTGGCTGCTGTATCTGGGCTGCAGCTGCTGTTGAGCTGTTGAATGCTGTTTCTTCACGGGCTGCTGGTTCTTTGCATTCATGGGCTGCTGGCTTTTTCATCTTTTTTTTCCTTTCTTTCTTGCTGCCAAAAAGAATTCTCTCTTTTTTTTTCTTCTCATCTTAATTGGTTAGATACAAACAATTACCATCTCAACTTAAATTAGCCATTTATAACATCCGATTGATAATAACTGTTAGGTAATTCGGACATTAAAATGTATAAAATATCACTTTATCAATGACATTGTTTAAAAGATGTAAAATCATAAGCAGCTATGTTCATTTACACAAGAGAAATGAACACAACTTATGGAAGTCTGAATTAATATTGGCACACAATTCAGTTCAAAGAAAACCCAATTGAAGTTTAAAACAGCATTTATGACTCTCGTTTCATCATATATGTTAAAGGATATATAGACAGAAGGGGGACGGTTTATTGGATCATCACTGTTGATTTTTATTTTAATCGTGTGGTTCAGGGAGGAAATACATTAATCTCTTGAAGGAAGTTTGTTCAATAAATTTCTAGTTTGTTTCAGAGATGGATGGCTATTTGAACAAGAATCTATCAAACTTAATAATGACTTTCAAATATTATTTTGCTCAGGAAAGGCCTAATAATTGATTTTAAATATTTTTTGTGTCGAAGAGGATGAATGATTCTCTTCAAAGTTGGTATGCTTCCAAATTAAGAGCAACAATATTGTTATAATATGCTACTTGGATCATCCATGATCTAACTTTAATTTAAATGAGAGTGTTCAAATTGGAGGTAAATGAGGTGGAGTATATTTTGAAAAATCAATTCATCAGAAAACACAATCTATTATATCACTTAATTTGCTATTATGCAAATACATAGTAATTACAACCGCAATTAATACTTGAAGTCAAACATTAGCAGAACTTGAAATTAACCTTGTGACATAATTCACTTCTTATTCAATTTGAAAAAACGGGGCTACGTTACGTGATCCAGGACGATCTTGTGTTCGAACAGTTGCAAACAAAACCCACATCCACCAAAATAAAAGAAAAGGAGGAAAAAGCTCGTTATATATGTGAGCCTCTAAACGTTAGTAATTACCATTTGTAACTTGTGTTGTTGTGAGTGTGGATGTAGTATTAGAGAGACATAAAAAAAAATCTATGACATTTATTTATAAAATAAATAAATAGGAATTTGTTGCCACTTCTTGATTAGTCCAATAAGAAGCCTGTTGGACCGTGATCCAATGGATCAAATGGTATCCAATCACGAAATTAGGGTTGATTTCACGGAGGGAGGCTGACAAAATGTATGCTATATATAACTCGCTTCTGGTCTTCTACATTCCACGTTCAAATCAAATTCTTCCCTGCCACCATGGATGAAGTCGTGGACCCTTATCATCCGACAGACACTTCTCGCTCACATCCCTCATCCACTGTAAGCGATTTTTATTTAATCTGCTTCTTTTGTTCTGGATTTCATTAGGATATATACTGATCGTCAGCAAATTACTTTCTTCCATCTTTTCAATCGATTTGATTTACAAAGGGTGTATGCGTGCAAATTTTAGCAAGATTTTTGCATCGACAAGGATAATGATGATCAATCATAAAATAGATGCTTGAAAACTAGCCCAAAATTTCTTCTGTGAACTRCTATAAGATGAATTCTCGAACAAAATCAATTGGTCCAAAGAACACTTGATTTCTTACATCCCGAACAGATTAATTGTTTATGCAGTGGTTTTAATGAAAGCAGTTTTGATAATATTATATAATGGAACGTATTGGCATATTGGGCAATGCCCTAAATGTTAAATAACAGCTGGTCTTTATATGAACATCGTATCAGGCTACTATACTTGCTAAAACCAAAGTCCGTTCTTAATCTGTTGCTAACAGTAAATAGCAATGGATTTTGTTTGTTTATAGGTCGTAGCTCTCATTCAGTTTTCTAGTAGCTGCTGGAAACAATCTTCGTTCAAAGTTATCGAACAATTTGAGGCGGGTTTTGGAAGCCAAACTGAGCTAACTTCTTCTAGCAAATGCGAAATGTACATTTTATCAACCATCTTTAATGTTACCTTAGGATAGTCTAAAGAACTTCTAGTTAAGGCACATGTAGACTTGGAAAGTACTATGTAACAGTTTCTACTATGTAGGGACCATCACGACGCAAACTAATATGGACAACTCGACTCTTAGACGAAGTTCAATTTCATTTCTTTCCTTTATTCGATTATATGATATTCCTTGATTTGTTATAGTAATTACACTTTGTTTAAACTTGTTCGGACATGTACATTTTTTGTTGCAGTTCAACGTTTCTAGAGAGGTCATCAAGACTGGATGTGTTACAACGTCAATGTTCATAGCATTTCGCAAGGTTCTACACTTTACACTTCATATTGCTTTTGCACCTCACATAATTGTTTGTACTATTAGGAACAATTTCGCAAGGCTATACTATTTTCTTTCCCACAATTTTTAGCGAGATTTTTACATCTATTGGAAATAATTTTCTATCTTTTAGGAAGTAAGAGGTTTTATTTTGATGTTAGTGACAAAAGAATACCAAAATCTTTGTTGCTGGATCTGCAATCCAAATGACAAAAAGATCTCATTTTAGGCTTATAAATAATTTAATCTTTGCTGTTTGCATTTGGTTTTCTTCCATTCTTTGAATCAATTTAGATTGAAAATGATATATATCCAGATCTAATCACATCTCCTTTTCAAAACCATTGGCAGATTTCATTTCTGTATCTATTTGAAATTATTTTATTTAGATTCAAACACAAAATCTTATGTTTAAACTTCTTGTCCTCTATGCAGTTTATCCGGGATGAGAAACAGAGGTCATGTTGCCTCTTTGGGCAAATTTGGTTCARAACACCACGTCAAAGGTCCATTTATCATTCAAGGTGACAAGGAGCCTCATGCATTTTAAGAATCACTAATGAAATGCTTGAGAGACTAAAGGTTTGTTCAAAAATTGTAGAACAGCTTCCTGGTGCAGGATCCAGTTCGGGATATATATATATATATATATATGGGTGGAGGTTCAAACGAGAACACCTCTATTTTACGAGAACGCGAGAACACACCTTTATCACATGTGATAATACGTGTGAGATGACTCTGTGATGTGCGGACGACGTGTTCTACCACTTAGTTCGCGTCAAAGGTTGTCTATGTCTATGATTTAGCATCACATGTGATTAAGATAAAGGAGGGGATAGAGGGTGTGAAGGCTACCAAGGGAGATGCCATATCAAGCAAAATTAAAGGGAGAGCATAGTGGTGACACAATCAATGAGGGTAAGGTACCATATTGTACTTACTAGCTGTAGAACAACGAAATTGGCTTGTAAGATGCCAAAAATAGTTAATTGTTCTAATAGACTGTTCTATATGTTGTACATATGTGTATAGGGCCAAACTATCGTGTGTTCTTTGTAAATGTGTTGCAATAAGTTTATACCAAGTTTTTGGACGTCTTGGCAAGTGTTTTAGCCATTACATTTTTATATGACATTATTTAAAAGATGTCAAATAATAAGTAGCTATTTTCATTTACACAAGAGAAATGTACTCCACTTATAAGGGTCTTAACATTGACATCTATATACAAAACATTTACACAGGAGAAATGAACACAACGAATAATCATATTACGGGTCTGTTTTGCTAGATCAAGAAGCAGATTTATTTTTGGACCTCTTGTATACGCTCGTTTTACAATGTCTTCTCATTGTCTTTCTCAATTATACTAATATTTCTAAATAAAATACCACTGGTCGTCAATTTTACGTAACTTGCTTCCTGGTTCCAAGTGATCATTGTGCTAATAAATTGGGACTATTATAACCCTTTATCCACGCCAAAAGTTGGCTTCAATTGTTTATTTCTATTTATATCTTGAACTATCTTTAATTGAAAGTGTGAGTATTCGAACCGGAGTGAAATGAGGTGGAAGTTTTTTCCTAGTTAAACTACATAGATTGCTAAATTAACCAATTCATTGGAAAATATAGAATCTATTAAATCAATTTGCAATTATAAAAATACATAGTAATTACAACCTGAATTAGTAATTAAAATCAATTCATAAGTTCTTTACTCAAAACGTTCAAACATTTTTCCCAAAATAGAGTCTTTCAGAATTTGAAATTAACGTTAGGACATAATCCACATCTAATTCAATATGAAGAAAATGTAGCTACTCGGAGTTCAAGAAAACGTTGATGACTCACCTCAATTATTGTAGATTTGCCCTGTACTTGGTAGCTTCGTATCCTATATGAAATCATGATGTTTCTCTAAGTATACACGTTGTAATAAACAATTTGCTCAATTATCGAACCCTCAAACAAGTTCTTAAAAYTCGATCTATTACTCTTTAAATTGCTTTAGTCACTAGACCTCTTCATCCTTCATCTCGGTTTTACCACCATGCAAGCATACATACACACACACATATACATAGGGAGGATCATGCGAAAATTAAACTAATTTGTCAGAAAGCGAGAAGGAATATGTGTCACACACCTTAATTAATATTTAGACTAAACCCAAAACAATAGTACTCTGTGTTGGCTCGTAGGTAGCCGATGGAATACGATGGACTTGAAATGACATGTTACATCAACCAAATTTGAACAATGTGTTTGGTTCACTTTTTGAATTTTAGTATGAAATTTCTATTTCAACATATGACATAATTTAAATTCCTTGGGTGTTGGTAAAAAATTACAACTCATATTCATCCCATTTTAAAGAGATTGTTTTTCCCTTATACTTGATCGGATCCATTTCATCCCAGTATGACAATTGTCACCACTTCCGACCGCCATTGTTTCTGCCACCACCACCAACACCAACACCACCACCACAACCATTACCTCTTTCGTCTCCACCACAATCGATCACTACCATCACCATTGTCGCCACCACTACCACCATCATCACTACTATTGCCTCTAAAAACACAATTATCGCCCTACCACCATCATCGTTGCCGCCCACTACCACCACAATTATTGTCACATYGGCCCACTATCGCCAACATCACCGCCCCACCACTTAAGCTTTCAAGAACACTGTTTTTGAATTCAGTGTCGTTGTCACTTCGAATTGATCTGACAAGTTGATCATTCAAGACTTCAGTTCGCTTCACAAAGTTGATAATTTCTTCAGTTGCATCGCTCTTGTGTTGAAGAAAGAAGACCCAACTATATCTTGAGTACTCATCCACAATAACAAGAGTATATCGTTTTCCACCAAAACTTTGAACGCTCACAGGACCACAAAGATCCATGTGAAGCATATGCAAAGGAGCATAAATAGAAGAACACATCTTAGACTTGAAACTTGTTTTGGTTTGCTTGCCTTTTTCACAAGCAGCACACAGCTTCACTTTGACATATGACATCTTTGGAAGTCCAATAACCAGATCTTTACTAGAAAGATTGTTGATGGTTTTGAAGTTGAGATGGGACAACCTTTTATGCCATAGCCAATTTTGATCAACAGTAGCTTCGGAGTATAAACAGATGTTGGCGTCGGAAAAGCTAGAAGATTCCATGTTAATCACATAGACATTATCCTTTCGGATACTAGTTATTACCTTCTTGCTATGAATGGTACACTGGTTTTTTTCAAATTTTACAATGAAGTTGAGATCACATAGTTGACTGATGCTTAACAGATTGTGCTTCAGTCCATCCACATAAGCTACTCGGTTGAAGGTAACAGAGCCATTAGAAAGAACACCATATCCTTTAGTAATACCTCTGGCATTATCTCCAAAGGTTACAGAAGGACTAGGTTCAGACACATAGTTGATCAACACACATAGTTGATCAACAGGGACTTGTTTCCAGTCATGTGTCTTGAACATCCACTTTCCAAGTACCATATTTGTCGGTGTCCTAAGCCCTACAAACACAGATAAATCAATTTTTAGGTACCCATTTTACAATGGGTCCATTAGCGTTAGGAGTATTTTCTTCTTTCTCTTCTCTTACTGGCTTAGAGATTCTTTCTTTGGGACAGTTCTTGGCCATATGAAAAGTGTCACCACAATTATAACATTTTCGATAAATAAACACAGGTTTAATAGAAATTAAAGATGTGTTTAACTGTGTTGACATGCTTTTTGGATTTTTTGAGAGAGGAAGAAGCTTTGGAAGGAGGGACAGAGGATGAAGAGGGTTTTGGACCAAGAATCCATTTTTTAGACTCAAGGATAGGTGTCTTAGAAGAGGTAGAAACCTTGGAAGCCTTTTTCAAAGATACTGGTCTAGGAACGAACTCAGTAATAGAAGGTAATGAGGTACCTGACTGAGATGAGGTAGCCGAAGGCTTATGTTTCATCTTCAGTTTGGATTTTGGCTTCTTATTCTTGATAGGCTTGTCCCCAGACTTGCCTTTCTCAGCAGCAGAGAAACGATGATTCAAATGATGCTTCAGATGCTCAAATGTTTTAGATTTAGATGAGCATGAATCAGGAGATTCCTTAAGAGAGAAAGAGAGAGAGAGAGAGAGAGAGAGAGAGAGAGAGAGAGTTAAACACACAGTCGACAGGAACATTCTCAGATTCAAAGTTTGGACTTTTAGCTTTGACAAAAATTCTGAACTTAAGAGATTTTCCATTTTCATTAGATATAGGAGAAAGAGATCCAACAAAATCAGATAAGTGAAATGAAGAGGAGGAAGAGTGAATGTGAGAAGAAATGCACATAGAGTCATCAGGAGCATACAGATCCAGATCATCATAACCTAGGCCAGTCTTTCCTTCACTAGGAAGTTGATCATGTAAAATTTTATCTAGGTTCTTGGATGATCTAGCCCATTTTTGAAGAATGGCTTTTTCTTTCTCTAGTTTCTCAAAGACCTTAGTTTTTTTCTTTGTTAAGAACATTGTTTATTAACTTTTGTTCTTTCAGGTCATTTTTCAACTTATCAAAGTCTTTCAGTTGATTCATGCATTTATGTAACTGATTAGTTAGACTTTTGATTTCAAGGCCATCTTTCTTTTTAACAGATCTAGCATTGTAAAGATCAACAATCATAAGCTTGAACCTTTTCAAGTAAATAGCTCCAATTTATCCCTCTCAACTTGGATGCCATGAGGCGGACCTTGGAAAGTTTTAACTACACTTCTTACTTGGTGTAGCTTGTTACATGGGTCGTGAGTGGGAACTTTTAGAATTGGACTCATTTTCTCATTGAGGGAAGGGTGGAATTGTTTAATCTTAAAGGGGATCTTCTATTTTTTCGCACTTCATCTTTGGACCAAAAACAAGCAAGGGGTGGAAATTGATTAGACTTCCCACAATTGTAAGTAGCTTCATAGGGTCTTTCAGTCCAGGTGTAGGTAGTCTGCATGTTCACGGACATGTCTATTTCACCAAGCCTCTCCAAAGCTATATGATAGCACCCAATTTTTCCGATTTGGTGGTTCGATGAATCGTAGCAATGGAATAATTAAGTCATAGTTCATTGGCTAGGTTCAATACCTACCATATGCACGCCAATGGGACCCTCTAATAAGTCTATTGGAATTAAATTTGAACATGTCATCGTTGTACATAAAATATACTCTTTTTGCCATTTTAATTAAATATATCTTAATAAAATAATTTGATATTTTGATATTCAACTAACTAGAGAATAATTTTAAAAACCATGATACAATAATTGTAAAAACTGTTTTATATTAAATTTGAAAACCGTAATACAAAATTAATGACATAAAATAAACATTAATGTTTCAAACATATTAATACACAATTATCTAATCATTGTACGAGTCAGTCTCTGTGTCCTCATCCCCTTCCTCATCTTATGGCTGTTGTGGTGGTTGTCCCACCATAACTGATGCATATAATGCCAATATGTCTATAACGGGTGGTAGGGGGAACTGGTGCCAGGTGAAGAGGTATACAATTGATGCATGTACAGGCTAAAGACATTTCTTGCATCAAAGACATTCTTCATCCCATCATTACTAGGTGGGTTGGGTGGTGGCGGGGTTATTCAAAAAAGGATGAAAAAGCGGAACCCTTCAACTTTCATTCAGTCCCTCGGTTGTGACTGTGACGTTCCCCAACTACTTTGGTCATGCTTTCTTTCTCCTTTACAGAAGACAAGGTCGAACATGTTCTTATGTTTGTGCAACTTGCTCTGCAACTGTGGCTTCCTATATTTCTTAAGAAATATAATCAGTAATAGGAACAATAATATAAATATACATATTGTGTTAGTTGAAATTTAAACAATTACTTACATCATCGATTCTAGCTAGATCGTTTACCCATCCACCCCTTGGGCTATGATACATGTGATGCCAATTATCTATTGGACCTTGCTATTCTTGTGTTTTTAGATTTTTCTACAACAAAAATTATTTAAATACTAAGAAGAATTATGGAACCATCGACATATTTTAAAATAGTATACAAGTTTAACTCATTTACCTTCTTATACCGTATAGCAATATATGAAGTGGATCTGTGAAGACTTGGGTACTTCGCATAACTCCTATTTTGTGCATTTTTCTTTGACGGTTTTTATATTTCCAATCACAAAAAAAAAGATCAAGTCTTATTCCATTTTTCAGGTTCGAGGTGCAGCGGTGGAGTTCTCTTAGCATTTGCAACGACATCGTATCTGCCAACTCGTTCAAAAGGTCTCTTGATTTTTGCATTCTTGTCTCTGTAACGATCTTAATAGTCTCGCTTGATGCCATTCGGGAACAGTTGGATCAAGGATGAAATATCTCTTCAAAACAATAAAAGTCATGAATCATGTAAAAATTATAAATAATTACTATAATATTTACCCTAAGTCTTCTGATTCTCGACTTCTTGAACTCTCGAGAAACATCATTCCAGCTTCTTCGATGGTATGGTGAGGCCCCATGGCCAATCACGTTTCCAATATACCTTGTAAACATACTTGTGTATGGCCGAACCGGTTTGTACGTGCCCTCAATCAGATCAAAATCGATTGGTAACGACTTGTTTCCATTGGCCTCAAAGGTTTTTACTTCTACTCATACCTTGCTTCTTCTTCTTTTTTTGCTACAATATTGAAGTAAAAAATGTTAAAAGATAACACATTCAAATGTTTAAAAAAAATGAAAAAGATATTTACATGTTGCCTCGCATACTGTTGGTATTCTATTTGGATGAGGAGGAGGATCACCCCAGGCATCTCCCCCGTGTCCTCGAGCAATAGCGGCAGCGACAGACATAACTTTATCTAGACAAGAGCTAGAATACATTCAAATATAGTTTAATAATCATCATCATAACACAATGGCTATGTTGTACTCACTAAATAAACATGGATCAACGGACCACCCTTATAACCTTATGTTGTGAAGAGGAAAGTAATACCTATCAAAATTTTGATAATCAGGACCTAGAAGAAATCAGTACCTGGAAAACCCGTCGTAGATTAAATGGTTATGTTTGCGAAAAAGTTTGGATTTAATATAAAAAACTTTGGAATAAATTGAATCTGATAAACAACCTGAACTTAAATAGAGCACAAATTGAATTTTTTAATTGAAATAATTTAAATTAAAGATTAAATATTTTATCTGATCAGTGCCAAAACACAATAAGATTCATATAAAAAATTAAACTGAATATGATAATACTAAAAAAACAGTTGAAAACAAATATAGACACAAGTAGAGGGACAAAAAGATAATAAAAAAAAAACATGTACTAACAAAAAGTGAGGATAATTGTTTAGCTTATAATGTTATAAAATACCACATAATATGTTAAGCATGGCAATTGGATTTAATTTACCCACCCTTTCTCCCCTTCATAAGGGCTTCCCAATGTCGAAGTCACTAAATGTGTACCTCTTCTTCTCTGTTACACTCTCGGTAGAAGCCTATAAAAAGCATAACAATGATCATTATTAGTAGATCATACCTATTCAAGCACCTTCATTATTACTGGCATCAAGAAATCTTTTGGTATGTTAACCATGCAGATGCCAAAGCAGTTGGAACCATCATCATATTAGAACTTTGTATTTTGATTCAAGTTATATAGAAACCATTTGACTTAAAATTGTTCATCTGACATATATTACTCCTCATAATCAACAAAGATAAATTGATAAAATCAAAAAGACATAAATGTTGCAATCAAAAACTGAAATATTTGACTTAAAATAGTTCAACTTCTATCGTTCTTAACATTGACTATAAACCTTCATTAAAAATGCACAAAATGACTGAAAATCAAATTCAGAACCAGGACCATATAAGGTCCTGAAAGGGATAAGGACCAGAATGGTTGAGTAGACTAGTCAAAAGTTTAGAACCAGGCAACCAAGTATCAGTTGGGTGGTCAAAACTTTGCCAAACAACTTCAACTGAATAACAAAATTGCAGAATTTGACATTATAATCTGGATATTGGAGGAGAACTATAAGTTCCCATCTACGATTTTTAATTGAGACTTGAATCTTTCATATACTAAGTTGGAAGAGTCACCTGGTTTTAAGAAACCCAACACAAAGTTGAGCTTTGGATATGATTGTTTGGTCTCTAGATAGAGATTGGTTTTATAGATAAAAGAGAGAAAGAGAGATGATAGATAATCATATTAGATGAACAAACATATGAACATGCACTATTGGGTTTTATAGGACGTGGAAGCAATCAGTACCTTCAGTTAACCAGAAAGTTGAGTTCTAAACCACAAGGGTGGTGCCTGATTAGTTTGAGCGGGATCCACTTGTGGCGATGGATTTTCAAATGTGGTGACTCCGGGCTACCCGCAAAACAGGTGGTCACCCTGGGATTAGTCGGCTCGCATAGCGGGTTGGATATCCAAGTTAATAAAAAAAATTGAGTTATCTGTTCCTTCAAATTTCTTTTTTTTATCATCTGGATATTCAACCCGTTATGTTTGAGGTACAATTTGAAGTTCTTCCATGATGGAGGTAACTTCTCAATTATAAACCCAACCAAAAAATTAGAATCGGTTCCCAAACCTTCCAATTCTAACTTGTGAGAAATGACTTGGAGTTCCTTAACTTGTTTGATGATTGACTTAGAGTCTATTATCTTGTAGTGTAGGGATTTTCCTACTACAAATCGTTTGGAACAAGCCACTTTGTATTCTCTCTCCAATGATTTTCATATTTCTCTCGTGGTTTTAAAAGTCGAGTATATATCATAGAGGGAATCATCAAGAGGTTGAGTATATAATTTCTATAATTATACTCTTTGTTCTTCCAAGTTTCCACCGCCTTTTCAAATTCTTTCATTTGGGCGACGGTAGGAACATTTTGTCCAAGACTCATTGGTTTTTTGTGGGCTCGTCATCCGTTAGCACGATGGAAATATGAAGAGTTGTTAAGTAAAAAAAAATCTTTTGTTGCCACCGTCTAGAATCCAATCCCTTGAACTTTTATGATTTCTTCACATTGTCCTTTATCATGGATGAAGGATCCATCACAAATTCTGCTTAAGATTGTTAGAACCCATGTTATCAAACTAGAAATTCACAAATATGTGTATTTAATGAGTGCTAAATCGTGTGCAAAATATGGAACAAAAGAAAGAAAACGTGTATTTATATATGTATGCAATATACCAAAATTCTTATTAAAACGGAGAAATACTAACTTGAAATCGACGTTTCTTGAAGATCAGATAGAGGCCTGTGATGCAGTGTCCTTAAACTGAATTTCGCCCCCATTCCACTACTAGAAAACTGGGCATTTCCGGCGGATTTCCGGCGGATTTCCGGCAGAAGTCAAAAAATTGACTTTTATTGACTTCCGACGGAAATCCGCCAGAAAATCCGCCGAAAAAATTAAACAGGTTGTTTTTTCGGCGGATTTCCGGCGGATTTGTTAAGTACTTGTTAATTAATCTTTAAAAATTAATTAAGAA
>NC_037537.1:14199060-14206311 GCF_001531365.2 Cynara cardunculus var. scolymus | reverse complement strand
CGGATTTCCGGCGGAAAAATCCGCCGGAAATCTTTTTTAAATTTTTTTAATTAAGGTAAACCGAGTTACTTAATTTTTCCGGCGAAAGATTTCCGGCGGCCGTATTCCGCCGGAAACGTGAAAAATCCGCCGGAAAACTCGACGGAGAAAAAATCAGCGGCGCCCTCTTTTCCGGCGGACAAATCCGTCGGAAATCCGCCGGAAATTGGGTTTTTCGGCGGATTTCCGGCAGATTTGTCCGCCGGAAAAGAGTGTTATTTTGGTAGTGTTCGTGCAGTAGTATCGAGCATCAGTTTTAAGGATACAACTATCCCCCGCATCTAGGCTCACGACTTTATGTCGCGGCTCTAGTCGTTCAAGTTACTGTCTCAAACTTCAGAAAGTTACGCGGGTTTCCTTGCGACTAAGGCTGCAAGAAGCACTGTCGAACATACAGAGAGTTATGCGGGTAAGAGCTCGACATAACCCGTGTGAGAGGTCGCGGAACTCTCTCTTGTTCTAGTTAGACCCCAAGGACAACCAAAGCCCAATCTTTTGACTTTTATATATTTGTCAAGCTTCCCTCACTAGCCCAATCCAAATCCCTTATATGGGTTTTTGTGCAACTTGATAAGCCTTATAGGACAAGACAAGCCTTATTAAGCTTACTAAGTTTTCCCTTTCCTTTCTATCGGGGATTAATTCCCTTATTAAAATCCCAACACTAAAAGTAGGGATGAAACATCTAATGTACTCTTAAAAAAAACAATACCATCAATTTCAGAAGTAGGATGAAAAAATTACAATTCTAACCTAGCTAATGCTTAGTGAAGCACTACATGATTCGAAAATTCATCCAACTTGAGTAGTTAAGTATGTAATCTTGAATTCTCTACAATAAAAAGAAAATTTTTAAGAAGACAAAGTTGTCATAAACAACAAATATTCTAAAGCTATTAATATTATTCTAGCTTCAATTGAAGTTATATTCTCATACGGCTTCTACTAGTCAGAACGAATTATATCATGATTTCTTAACCTTATTGTATCACAGATTACATACTAGATTGAGTCCTTTTTTAAGAGGAACCAATTTTGTAACATGAACGATAAATCTCCACACGTAACAACCAAAAAGTCCATAAAGTGACATAACCTTTATCCAACCATATTCAATTTTGAACTCCATAAACTATAACCACAATGCAATTGATCTAAAAGAAACTTTATTAAAAGAATGCAAACTGTTAGTTCCGAAGGGGATGACAATAAACAGAAAGTAATTGTAGAAGGGGCGGTTGAATACAATTACACAGACTTTTTTCAACTTTTTAATTCTTATTGATGCATATCAAGAATTAACACACACAGAAATACAAAAGATTGTTGCAGAAGATAGGAAAGGAAAACCTAACCTAAACAATCTTACAAGAACAACACAAAGAGTTCTTGAAAGGAAATGAAGAACACTAATAATTTCTTCACACAAGAGAGCAAGGGAGTAGAAGAGAATAACCGATTGCCTTGAGAATGCACTAAGTAATCTTTCAAAAGCCAGTGATGTGCGTGGGAGAAGCACACTGCCTTTTATACTACCTTCAGCATTTAATGCATGGGGACACTTGTCACCTGAGGATAAGAAGGCAGGGGTTAACTTGACCATTGTTGATATCTCATTTTCAAAGTACACAGCGTGCATACAACACTGTTCATGCAGAGACAAACTTTAGCAGAGATATGGTCAGTCTGTAGGAAGATCTTCTTTGGATGGATATGTAGATTCAAGCAGCTACTCACAAATCTTCGGTCCATGAAGATGTTCAATCTTGAGTCCATGAAGATTTTCAATCTTTGGTCCATGAAGATCTTCCTTCAATCGGCTTGTAGCTTTAAAATATTTTCAATCTTCATTTCAGCTACTTTAGAGTCTTGGTGTGTATATTAGACAGTTGATCCACAACACCGCATCGGTGATCTTCTGTCTTCATATCGGCTAGTCTTCGATTTTGCCAATGGCTTAAATATGTACCAAGATACCAATATCAAAGAACCAATAACTACTAAGTATTGCTAAGGTAGAGGAACAGATCAGTGGGTCATCACCAAATCAATAAGTGACCCAACACAAACTTCAAAGTATACAAAAACCAATGATCAAATCTCTTAAACGGAATTAAGGCCTTGTTTATTTTTTCAGAAAAAACCTCTTATCAACCTCTTATATTTAATTCATTAAGAGATATGATCATTCAGACTGTTTGTTTTTTCCAATTTTTCAGAGGCACTATTGTTTTATTATCCTCTTATCTGGTAAGAGGTAAATCAACCTCTTATTTGCCTCTTGTTATTCTCCAGACCATCAGTAACGGTGTTTCTCAATCGATTAACCTTAATCGATCATTTCTCTCAGTCGATCCTTACTAAATCGATTCTCACATCTCTTAGTTGATGTATTTTAATATGAATTAAATGTTTTATATATCGTTAGTGGCATATTTTCATTTAAATGAATGTTAACTATATAATTTAGATGTAGATTTCGTAATCATATTGAATAAATGTGTAATTGTATAATTTATCTATAAATTCAACACTTTAATTTTCTAATGGGTAGAATAGACAGTTTAAACAAATTTACACATTTATCAGTTTACAAAAACAAACAATCATATTGATTTATATTTCAGACTTCAACACCACCTCTTATGAGTCTGAAGTGTAATAATAATTCAGACTTCAGCACCTCTTAAAAAACAAACGTCACCTAAAGGTCATGGTCAATCATTACGGTTTCAAATAACTGGAATGCATACCCACCGGATTGTAAGGACGAATTCAACAGTTAAATTCCTCGTTTTCTCATCAATTTTCATTTTCGGTCTTGAACCATAATATTAGTTACATCCACGACCATGAGTAACCTTCTTGTTTATTTTGACGAAATTGTAATAATTAGCTTAATGAGTAAGCTAATCATGATAATGTTTAAAATCAAATTTTAGATAATAAGTAACGAGTTGTTACAAGAAAACTTATTGTTTAAATACATGTATTAATTTCCTTCGTGTCGTTCATTATATGTTTGATTTTTTTTTTTTTTGAAGTATATAATATTTATATACGACAAATTCAACAAATAAACTCACACACCCTCCTCACTTATGGTAAGGTTTGAACCTCTAACCTCCTAGAAGGCCAAGGGCTATGATACCGCTAGACCAAAGGTCCTTTGGTCATTTATATTATTTATTTCCGGCAAGAAACATATCATTTATTCATATTATATCAACCAAGATTTCATGAGCCACTAATTTGCAAGTTTTTAAAATAACGATTGAAATTAGCACACCCGTTATCGAGTTATTAGTATCATCGTGATGCAACACGCATATCTTATGCAAACAAAACGAGAACACGTAACCTATACGTCCATATAAATATATAATCATTTACAAACCCGTATTCATGATAGTGTTGTTTCACATTTGAAACGTTCATAACGGTTTTGTATATAAAGAAGATGAGTCTTCAGCATTTCACATATGAAACAACATTCTATATAACACGACATTTCTATACTTATTTCACATATAAAAAAAACTAGTTTGTAGCGATTATAGGTTTGTAATAAGAGAATGGTGCCTCTATGTCCATGTCATGTAACATGAAAACAAAATTGAACTTTCAAGAAGATCAAAAGTGTCGGGAGGTTCAGGTTCAAGTTCAAATCCAAGGAGGAATAAAAATTCCTTTGTGTCCACGGAGGTTCAAGTGGTCGTCTTGAGATTAATCGGCTCGCATAGTGGGTTAGATATTCAGGTTAATTTTAAAAAAAAATTGAAATTGCATCTCCTATATGTTCTCTTGACCTCAACCTGAAGAAACTATTGTCCTCTAATTCTGACTAATTTCTCCTTTTAATTCTCTCTCCCGTTGGTTAACCACAAACTAAAGGTCTAAAAAGACCCCATTCACAATACTTCCACCCTTGATCCCATTCATTATCTTAATTTCATCCCCCCAGAAATTCTTCACCCTCGGTTGCGGCGACCGATCACTGCACATCCATTCCGGCCGCCCCAACACCACCATACATACCACCTCTTTGTATTGATCTTCAAAAACATTTATATCTCTTAATCCATCCATCTTCCATATTGTATATATATATATTTGTATAGATATAGTAATGGAGCTGGAAACCATGACTTCTTCTGCAACATCGTCTCCTTATGAATCGGAAATTGAGGAGCTCGAACAAAGCCTAGAAGACACACCCATGTTTTGGAGTACTCCGAAAAAGATCCTTTCGAAGCAACTATCGATGTTGGAAACCCAACGGGACTTGGCGTGGGAAAAGAAACGACACCAGATGCTGATGCAAGAAAGAAGGAGGGAAGCCGCGATTATAGCTTCCAGTGAATTATGTGATGAGGATCTTAAAGAACTCAAAGGTTGCATCGAGCTCGGTTTCGGTTTTAACGAAGATAAAGGTGGTCAAAGTCTAACAAACACCTTCCCAGCACTCGACCTATATTTCGCGGTGAACAGACTTGGAAGCCCGACAAGCCCGAGTAGTTCGAGTTCGTCGGGATCAAGATTTTCGCCTATTAGGTCATTATCATCAAGATCATTAGAAGGAAGCCCATCATCAGTTTGCAGTGAGGATTCATCACCTAAGATTTATAGTGCAGGTTTGTCTCCTCTTGTAAAACTATCAAACTCCTGTCCTAATTTCTAAGCGAACATGAACAAGCCTAATTTCTAAACGAACGAACACGAACACCAAAGATTTTCGTTTGTTTACCATTCGTGTGCGTTCGTTTGTTTGGTTAAGTTAAACGAACGAACATGAACAAGCCTATGTTCGTGTTCGTTCGGTTCGTTTACAGCCCTAGTCCTACAAAGACGATTTCATTGTAGTGATAGGTTGTTGATGAAATAAGGCTCATTTCCCTTGGAATGAAATGTTGCTTGCAGGAGAAGATCCCCAACAAGTTAAGACAAAGTTGAGGCATTGGGCTCAAGCAGTTGCTTGTTCTGTAATGCAGTCTTCTTAAGATGGGAGATATGAATCAGATTCAAGATTCGAAACATCGAGAAATAGAGAATGAAAACTCGATCGATCCGGCCAAGAAGGTGTAATTAAATGGCTTAATGACAATTAATTACACCAGCAATATATATATATATATATATATATATATGTGTGTACATATATATATTGAAAGTGCCATAGTTGAGAGACCAATTATCTCAGGTTAGTTTTAGTGTGTATGTAAAATGTAGGATATGAGGGGGGATATGAATAATATAAAAGCCAACAAAATCAGATACCTTATAAAAGAAGGCAAAGACACAATGAGAGTTAATGTAGTGAAGCACTTCATTTGTTTTACTATATGCTTTTCTTGTACTCAAAATTTTAGTAATATAAAGTTTTGTGCACTTTGCATCATATCACATTTGGTTTTATGACGTTTTCATGTCACATTTTTCCTCACACTTGTCTCCTTCTCTCTCTCCTCCTGTCCGTATATACTAATATACGTATTTTAACATGCACAGCACATTATGTACATAATGTAAACAATCTTAATAATATTTTTATTAGGGTGTTCACAAGTGATATTTTCAGACATAGTTTAATTGTTTTAGTTTGTATTCACAATATATTTACAAGTTATATACTAAATCTCGTAGATTTAGAGTATGTTTTTGCAATATGTTTACAAACTACAATAGTATTTCTAAGAAAGTGGTCATAATGTGTTCACCTTAAGTTCGTATTTAATTATGTTAGGGTGGTAAATTTGTAACAAATTAAATTAACCCGCATGTGTACCAATTAAATTTACCAACTTAAATATTTGGTACCAATTACAACTGGTTGGTAAGTACCTACCAAGTATATATGCAAACTTGGTTGATAGACGGTATTAGAAATTGTGTACCATGGTAGTACCATAGTAGCGTCTTATTTAATTATTTATCAGTCTTTGTAACTCTAACTATTTTGTTTGAACGTTTGCAGATTTATTTTTTGCAATTAAAGACCCTTAAACATCACATGTGTTACTTGAAAACTCAAAACGTCATTTAAGATTAAACATAATGACAAGTTTTCACATATGTAACTTGAAATTGATACAAAACCAATATCAATATGTACCAACCAAAAAAGTTGGTACCAATTAAAAGAGTCGTTAATGACATTTTGGAGTCCCTGGGCAAATCTGAATCTGAATCTGGTCCTATATTTTCAGTTATGTTATTTATGAAAAATATAAGAAAGATAAAGAACGGGGAAAACAGGTTTCAAGGGGTCTATAAGAATTAAATAAAGACAAATGGTACAACTTGATATTTTGGAATCAATCAATAAATAAATAATTAGAAAAGAAATAAACTTAACCTTTAAATAATAATATAATCTATATTATATTCTAAAAATTTTGAGTTAAATTTTTAAAAACCATTTTTAATGAATCAAATACGTTTTAATTATACATATTACTTAAACTTCAAAATTAGAGGTAATGGTGTATGAATATAGCTTTTTAAGCTATATATTTGAATTCATATAATAACTGATAAACAAAATCAAATACAAGATAAATATTACATTTTAAATATAAATAATCTAAAATAATTAGGATAATCATTGAGTTTTATGAGAATGTTTAATTATTATTTTTATAAAAAAAAATCTATATTATTAAATCTAAGATAAATTAAATTATAAAAAAAAAGTTGAACTAAAAATTGTCTTTATAAAAAAATTATATTGTTAAATATAAAACAAAGTACTTCATTATTAAACCAAAACTAAATTATAATAAAAAAATTGAACTAAAAAAATTATTCAAAAAATAAAAACTTTTAAATTGTTAATTTGATACTAATATCAGTATATTCTTTATCCTTATAGTGTCTTCAAATTTATATTTTTATTAAAATATAAAAACATTATTGTTTTCTCAAAATCATACAAAAACGTATTACAAAATGGATAAAGACAAATAATAAAATGAAATATTAAAAAAGAGATGTATTGTTGCATTGCGCCGGTACGCTTCTAGTTTATCTTAGAAATACGAAGTAATTATATAAGGAACATTTATATATATATATATATATATATATATATATATATAGACTTGAGATCATGTGAGACCAGCCTGTTTTCGTGAGACCCATGAGACCAGCATTTTACACTTGAAACTTCACAGCAAAATGCTGTGAAGGTGACTTTTTAAAACCTTCACAGTG
>NC_037537.1:14175619-14198760 GCF_001531365.2 Cynara cardunculus var. scolymus | reverse complement strand
TATATATATATAAGTTATGTTAATGTTGGTCTCAACAAAATCGCATTTGTATATAATACTAATAGACATCTTATCAAACACTTAGAAAAGAAAAAAAAATATTGTTTTCCACTTTCTACTAGGTACATATCTGATAAAGCCTCACTCATCAGATATCCCCTCTATTGATATCATTTTATTCCTTTATGAGTTTCGGATATATCACAAACATCGAATTTGTCTTTATAGTTGGCTTTCATCCAAGCTTCCAGAACACCTTAATCGGATGAAGATTCATGCATTCACCAACTATCAGTCTACATCCGATGTAAACTTCATAAAGTCTATAACTAGTAAAATCCGTTATGTAGCTTACATTTCAGATATAGACAAAGGTAGGATCTTTACTTCTAGAAGTCTTATAACCATCTGTAGTGATCCAAGAACAAAATGCATTCAGGAAAATCAAAGACTGGTTGAAGTGAGCTCAAGATCGTCACCAAAGTGGATTGTTTGTCATCTATCCGAAAGAAGATCAGTACAAGATAAAAAGTCAATTAGTAGTCTGACAAAAACTACTACTGACAAGTTAATTCTTGAAATGCAAATTTGGCCAACAAGTTTAGCTCACCAACTCACTAGTTTCCTATCTTAGTATGAGAACATTGTTAGGAATGAAATTCAATGTAAAATTGTATTCGTCTTGAAAGATAAAAGTGTCTATAATTGTGTAAAAGTCATCGTGTTTGATTTTGTGTGTATAGGTTGACTTTGACTAGGCTTTTATGTTTGACCCTATAAATAGGGTGTTTCTTTGTAATCTTGAAAAAAGCCTCATTGTAAATCAATATACGTTTATGAGAGTTTGACCCACATATTGAATGTTGACTTTCTCTCTCTACTCCTTCTAGGGTTCTTACATGAGTATATGTTTTCAGCCATTGTTGAATTGAAGGTTTCATGAAAGATTGATCAATATTGGACACACAATTGGTATCAAAGCAGATTTGCAGGAGATTTTGATTGAAGATATCATCAAGAGTTGCACAAATTTTCTGGAGATTCATCTTTTGTGTTCTTGAAGTTCATAAAATTTCTTGAATGTTCTTACTTGTTCTTCATAAAATTTTCTTAAATCTTTCAATTTTGGTCGTTTGATTGTTAAAATTGTGTTCATTGTGTATGGATTTAAATCGTGAATCTGTTTTATTCTTACAATTTTATGATTCAATCATTGAAAGTGAAGATTTGAAATGTTTTATGATTTTTGGTGTTCTTCATGTTCTTAAGAAAATTCGTCAAAAAGGTACATTTTGATCCAGTTTTTGTATAAACCTTTTGTATTTTTATGTTTGTGTGTTGTTTGATCTAAAGTGGGTTAACATCTTGATCATAACAGACTTTGATAGATTTACTTGATCATAGCAGACTGTGAGCGATTTATTTGATCTTAGCTTTGAGCGGATTACATTATGTTGTGAATGATTTAGTGAACAGATCAGTGAGCGGATTGAGCTTCTAGTATTGAACGATTTATACCACCTCTTGAGCGGACTTGTGAGCGATATAGGTAGTATTGTGAGCGGACTTGTGAGCGATTTAGCACCACACTGAGCGAGGTTTTGATCGTATTCGGACACTATGTAATGTGAGCAAGGTTTTGATCATATTCGGACACTATGTGATGTGAGCAAGGTTTTGATCGTATTTGGACACTATGTGAGCAAGGTTTTGATCGTATTCGGACATCAAGTGAGCGATTTAACGTGTGAGGTGAGCGATTTATTTCTTCTAGTGAGCGATTTAGAGTTAGCTTTGAGCGACTTAGGATTTGTTTTGAGCGGACTTGAACCTGTTTTGAGCGGACTAAAGTTGTTTGTTAAGCAGATTAGAAGCTAAGTGTTGAGCTGCGTTGAGCGATTTAATGAGTGTTTTGAGCGATTTATTTTAGACTTTGTGCGGACTTAACCGGTTTAAGATCATAGTGTTGAGCAGATATATGTTGTATGTTGAGCGGACTTAAGAGGTTGAGCAACTAGATTTGAGCGATATAGAGTATGCTTTGTGCGAACTACACCTTGCATTAAGTGATTTAGATGCTATCTTGAGCGGATTAGGAGTTTAGTTTTGAGTTGGATTAAACTAGTATTGAGCGGACTAGTTCATATAGTGAGCAATTTTCTCATGCTGTGAACAGATTATTCCCATGCTGTGAGATGATTAAATCCATGCAGTGAGTGATATACTTCATGCAGTGATTCATGCAGTGAGCGATGTATTTCATGGATTGAGCGATTTATCTTCATATCTTGAGTGAAGTGTGCTATTTTCAGCTGGCTGTTTAGAGTGCAGTTTAGTTAAGACTGTGAAGTAAGCAGGATTTATTGCTTTGGGCAAGTTAGAGTGAGCAGGATAGAAAGTTGTTCATTGATTTGCTTAGGAGTCTTATTGTGAGTGTTGTTAAAACAGTTTTGCATATTGTACTTTTAGCACTCTTAACTCATATTAGAGTTTACTTTTTGAGTGTTTTATATCTAGTGTTTCATCTTTGACCTAATAAGGATTTGAGAGGTAAGCAGTTTGTATTAAATTTTGTTTGTTCAAAGATCTTCTTGTTATTTGATTTTCTAGTAGTTGTGTAACATTGTTGTTTTATATTTCTTTAATCATTTTTCTTGAACTGCATAGATCTTGTATTTGATCAAAAAAATTTAATGGCAGATATTCTGGAGAGAGAGAGAGAGAGAGAATAAAGAATTGAGAGAGAAAGTTGTTGAATTGGAAAAGAACATTGAGAATCATAAAGAGAAATATTTCAATATGTTTGATAAAAATTGTGCTCATAAAGAAGTTATCAAAGAGCTACAAAGTGAGAATAAGATCTTGAGAGAAAATTCTGAAAAGATTTTATTTGATAAGACTTCCGAAT
Organism: Cynara cardunculus var. scolymus; assembly: GCF_001531365.2. NCBI lineage: Eukaryota > Viridiplantae > Streptophyta > Magnoliopsida > Asterales > Asteraceae > Cynara > Cynara cardunculus. The sequence goes on along the minus strand of NC_037537.1, from coordinate 14,195,852 downwards.
TTGAGAGAATTTTGAATAAAGTAAGGTCAGATTGTGAAGAAGAATTGAAGATTTGGGTTGATGCGAATAAGAAGTTATTCAATAAACTTCAAGATTTGCAAAAAGTAAAGAATTATTCTGAGAAAGTTAATACAGAGACAGAGGACTTTACTGAAAATTTTAATAAGTCTGAAAGTGATTTAGTTGAGTTAAGAAAATTACTGAATGAAGAGAAAGAGAAGGTTATAAAAGTTGAGAATTGTATGGATGTTGAGAGAAAGAAGTTTGAGAAAGAGAAGAAGAGAGTGTTTGAACTAGAAAGAACATTTGGAGCTAAACGTATATCTTATGAGAATAAGATAAACTCTTTAGAGCTAAATGCAAAAATGTTGTTAAAGCAAGTATCTGATTTTGAGTAGTTGATCATCTTGGAACGGGCCAAGAATGATAAAGAGAAGAAAGACATCTCAGATGACTGTCAGAGTCAAATACAGAAATTATCTGAAAGCATTGCTCTGAAGCAGAAGGCTTTAGATGATGATATGAAGCAATTTGCTCTTAATAAGAGGAATACTATAAAGAAACATACAACAATTGCTAAAGAGCTTGCTAATAAGAAAAAGTGGCTTGACATCGCTTCCGAGAATGATAAGAGCAACTCAGATGAAGAAAAAAGAGAGTTAATAAATCAGAAGAGAAAGTTTGAAATGMTTCAGAAGGAGTTAGAAGGTAAACTCCTGGACACTACAAGTAAATTATCTGATCTAAGGACAGACCTTGAGACTGAGCAGAAGATGAAAACTGAACTTAAAATTAAGTTTGATTTAGTTACTACTGAAAGAGACCAGCTTTTACAGAAAGTCAAAGATTTTTTTTTGTGCACAAATCACAATTGGTTCTCCATCACAGTGTAAAACTAGCTTTTATGACTGTTACAAATCGAATAGGTATTCAAGCAGCCCTAAATCTACTGTTTCTAAGAACTATTCTTGTTCTTCTAATCAGTATTATCAAGGGTATATTATCAGATCACCCAATAAATCTTCTAAGATTAAAAGCATCTGGGTTAATAAATCTGATTATGTTTCATCTCATACACCTGTTGTTACTAACTCTGTTCTTCCTTGCATTGTGAGATCCACTAATGATCTGATCAATCTTAGCAAGAGAAGAATTATGTGCTCAACATGCAGAACCGATGAATTTGTCAATAAGAAAAAGTTCAACAGGTGGCATGGAGATAACAGTTATCAAAACAGTTGGAAAGGTAAGAATAGGTATGATCACAATAACTGGTATGGGTCATATTCTATTTCTGATCATCCCGTTCAAAATGCTAAAAAGAATATATCTAATAAGAATAGATGGTTTGGAAGTTACARYRTACCCCAACCCGATACTAACAAAATAGGACCCAAGTTCGTTTTTGGGTACCAAAATCTACTTAATCTGGTTTTGCAGGTGTGTCAATTTTGTGCTGATTAGAATATCATATTAGTGATACACCGATGCAGGGGGAGTTGTAATCTATTCCAAACAAGGCTTCTGAATACATTAGTTCAGAACCCGTGCTTAAACATTGTGGTTTCTAAACACCCAGTTTAGGACCCGTGCTAAACATGTTTCAATTTTTTTTAATTCTTTTGAGCTAAAATGAATCATTACTGAAATCAACTTTCTAGGGGGAGTCTCTAGAAGTTTTTAATAAATGTTTTTGGAAAACGAAATTTTTTTTTGGTAACGAGTACATTCTCTAAATAGGTATTTCCTGAGATTTTACTTGCATAATTTCTCGTCGTACATAACTCCAATAACTGTTTCAGCTATTCTTCAAACTGTTATTATCACGTCTCTTATATGAAAATCATTTTCGGTGATAATACGCTCGTTTGTATTCAAAAGTTAATTTTCTGATTTTTTTTTTCTTTCTTTGATTGGTATACAATTCATATTTTTTTTAATCAGAATCTGTAAACTTGTTCTTACAGATCTTCATTCATTTCTCTCGCATATCGAATAATCTGATCTTTGTCGCATCATTCTTTCATTAATTATGCTTAAAGCTAAATTTTTTGATCAATTTTATCTGATCTTTGTGCTTTATAATATTATTTTTGATCAACTCTTGTTATCAAATGTGCATAACTATAAATTTTTAGGAAGGACTGAGTGCTTATCAGAAATACCTCAATGGAATGTTAGAACCGATAAACCTACCCAAGAGGACAACCATATCTGAGTGAGCTTTATATGCAAAAGGGTTTGTGTGCTGAGACTAAAATGAAAATGAGAGGGGTAGCTGTTGTGAGCTAAAATAATTGACGAGAGTTGTGTCAGGATTAAAAGAACATAAGAATCATTTTCCAAACTTCTAAAATCTGGGCATACCACACAATCTATTAGCTCTCAATTCTTTCGAGACTAATATTGAAAAAGACAAAGCTCAGGCCAATTCTTGTCACAACCCCACCAGCTACTCATTTATCTCTCAACAGATAAATGTTTCAATAACACTTGGGGCACGCAACTCATCATCTATCAATTTCTCATTCGGAGAAAGTTGATAATGAATCAGAAGGATAATGTCCCCCCTTCAAGTCTTTTTGATCACTAATTGAGTCTGATAAATTTGTGTAGTCCACACGGTTTATCTTTTTTAGCCTTAACAGAAGCATACGTTGCTTTATCTTTTTACACTACACATATTTTGCATTTTATATGTTAATTTGCCAAAACATTCATAGATATGTTATTCTTAAGCTATCAAAGATTGAATGGAAGACCTGGTGAGATGAACATCAAAAAGTCTCATATATACAGTACATTCATTGTACTGAGTATATCTGTTATACTCATAGGCCAATCTTTTTATAAGATTGAAAACAATTTCATTTGTTGAAATTGGGTGTTACCTTCCAATTTCCTTAATCTGAAAAGATTAAATAAGTGGATTTGCAAAGATCTACTTACAATTTCATGAATTGACGGCTTACGCGGAGGATTACATTCATTCTTGTGTATGATGGAATGATTCTCATTTCATCATAAGGGGGAGTATGTAATAATGAATGAAATATCCAATTCCGAACATTATAAAGGTGAATCTGATGTAAAGATCAAGGGGGAGTAACTTCAAATTTGGCAAAAGACTCAAAAAAAAGTGCGACTAGAGATGATTACAGAAAATTATTCCGATGCTAAAATGACTGAAAGATGTTGAATGTGAAGATCCATTTTACAACAGTTTATTGAAGCTCAACTCTGTAGTTCGTTATTGTTTCTGATCTACATTGTCAAAAGAGAAGATCATTGTTGTTCTACATTCGAGGGGGAGAATGTTAGAAGATCTTTCTCAACAAATGATTGTCTGAAGATTTTGTGTTGAAGATTGTTTTTGGAGAAGACATAAAGTGCTTAAAGCTTCAAAGTTCAAACGAGACTCAAAGTGCGCAAATTCTTTCAAGTCTGAATACAAAGGGGGAAAATGTTAGGAATGAAATTCAGTGTAAAATTGTATTCGTCTTGAAAGATAAAAGTGTTTATAATTATGTTTGACTTTGTGTGTATAGGTTGACTTTGACTAGGCTTTTATGTTTGACCCTATAAATAGGGTGTTTCTTTGTAATCTTGAAAAAAAGCCTCATTGTAAATCAATATACGTTTATGAGAGTTTGACCCACATATTGAATGTTGACTTTCTCTCTCTACTCCTTCTAGGGTTCTTACATGAGTATATGTTTTCTGCCATTATTGAATTGAAGGTTTCATGAAAGATTGATCAATATTGGACACACAAACATGTATATCATGTCAGCCTAAGCAAGTACAAAGTCACCATATTAGTGGTACTTCATTTGCTTTATTGTTTTCTCGACATACTAAAGGATGGAGTAAGTTAAAATTGTGTCTACATCAAACTCAAAGGTTGAAGTGAAGAGTACTAGGATACTTGAGAGTGTTTTTGAAGGAAATTTTGTGTCAATATCTAAAGAGCTTCCTTAGCTCATCGGATCTGAAAGAGAATCCTTCTCTCTCTCTCTCTCTCTCTCAGTCTAGCAAATTTGTCATAGTCAGATTGTTTAGGATCTCTTAATATATACCTTCCTAACTTCTGCAACAAATCTGTAATTCTTGTTTTTATATCTTATGGATGGTTTCCACCTTCCTAGATTAATGGGGTCAAATTCTATTCTACTTGTTCTAAAACCGGTAGTAAAAGTAAGAAAATTTTGGATTCTTTCATTTTCCTCTTTTTCTCACATATAGAAATAAATCTTAAAAACAAATTATCTTTGTCTTCCTTTAATCTTGATAATCCGATAACCTTGTTGACAACTCTGAAAGATTGAGTTACTCAATAAAGTACAATAAGATCTCTTTTCTAAATTTAAATATCCACAAAAGAATCTTCTCTCTTTTCTTCTAAAAGATCATTGTCCAATGTATGTTCTTTTGAGAAAAAATCTATCCTAAAAACATATGTTTTATGGCTCATTTTTTTGAATTTGGGTCTATCTGACAAAAATTGGTCAGAAACCTCTTCTTCAACCTCCTTAAGAACTACTCTCCGGTACATCTCTTCTTTCTCTCAGCAAATCTTAAAAATATTTTCTTCACCAAGAACCTCAGTATCATATATTTTTTTCTCTTATCTTGAAAAACACATGATCTTATGGGTAGTTTATCACTAATTTCTCTAATGGATGCAGGACCAGGTCATACCCAAATCTGGTACTTGGACAATGGTTGTTCAAGACGCATGACTAGTTATATTTCTCTGCTCAAGGATTATGTGTTAGTAAAAGGTCCTTATGTTACTTTTGGTGATAATTCAACAGGGTCAACTCTGGATTATGATACTTTAACTAATAGATCAGATGCCTTTGAAAAAGTTACTTATGTAGAAGGACTCAAACACAATACTTTAAGTATTAGTCAACTTTGTGATAAATGTTTTTCTGTAAAATTTCTTAAAGAAAAATGTTTTCTTCTCTCTCCTGAGAACGTTGAAATCTTTCGGGTTTTTGCAAAAATAATGTCTATGTAATATATATAACTTGTGCTCGTTCTTCTTCATGTCAAAATGTCTATTTCTTTTTTAAATCCTCTTTCGAACAAAATTGGTTGTCACAAGCATCTTTCTCACTTGATTTCAAAACCTTAAACATATTGTCACAAAAAGGACTTGTGAAATGACTACCTTCCTTATTTTTCTCCAAAGAAATATTGTGTGGTCCCTATGAAAAAAGGAAACACTCAAAAACAAGTTTCAAGTCAAAAAATTTATTTTCAATTACTACTCCTCTTCATCTTCTTCACATGGACTTATGTTGACATCGATAAATGTTCTTAGTCTGGGTGGAAAGAAATATATATACCTTAGCCATTATTGATGAATTTTCAAGATTTATCTGGGTAAGTTTTCTACTTGCTAAAAGTGACTGAGGAAATCATCCGATATATAAAAAAGAATTAAAGTTCTAAATAATACCTCTGTTAAAGCTTTAAGAAGCGACAATGAAACTGAATTCAAAAAATTCTATTTTACATGACTTCTATTCAAACAAGGGTATCTCTAAAAAAACTGCAGCTAGAAGTCTCCAACAAAATGGAGTTATGGAAAGAAGAAACGGAACCCTATGTGAAGCTGCCAAATCCATGATCGGTGATACTTGTCTACTTACCTACTTTCATGTTGAAGCTGTAACCATTGCCTGTTTTACTTAAAACCGATTTACCATTGTTAGAAGACATCAGAAGACTCCCTATGAACTCTTTCATGAACAAAAACCAAATATTGGTTTCTTCCATACCTTTGGATGTGTATGTTATGTGTCAAATGACAAAGATCATCTTGGAGAATTTGATCTGAAATCCGATGAGGGAATCTTCCTCGGATATTTTGTTGTCTCAAAAGCCTACAAAATATACAATAGAAGGAGATAATCACTACAACAAAATTTGGTTTATAGGACACCTCCAATCTCTAAGTATCTCAATAGACCGCTTTATATGACTTAATTTATAAGACCAAAATATAAAGTGTCCTATCTAAAGATATTGTAATAAATTTATTTGACACTTTTGAGCGTCTTAACAAGTTTTTTAGGACATTTTTAATACAAAGTGTCGTATTAGCAACTTTATATTATATGACACTTTTGAGAAAGTGTCATATAAACTCAGTTTTTTATAGGACATTTGTTTTTATAGGGCAGTTTTTCCACCAATGTCCTATAAAGTTGTTAATGGAACACTTTATATTAAAAGTGTTCTAAAAAAACTTATTAGACGTCAAAAAACTTCATATAAACTTATTACAACACCTTTAGATAGGACGCTTTAATTTTTTGGTTCTATAAACTAAGTTTTATAAAGAGGTCTATTAAGACACTTAGAAATTGGGAGTGTCCTATAAACCCGATTTTGTTGTAGTGAATGTATTGATGAGTCTATCATGTTCATTTTGATGAAAAGGTATTGCATCAACCATATCCATAGATACCTACAATGAAGATGAACTCAAGGAATGTATCTTTTCATGTCCGACAAAATCCATTCAACATTCCTCTTCAAACTCTCTTCAAGTATCATCATCTAATTCTACATCCCTTCTGAATTCATTAACACTAGATCCAAAAACCATACTCTTATCAATCTTGAGTATGATACTCATCATGTTGAACCACCTTCCGAAAACATTCCTAGTTCTTCTCACATATCCTCGCCTATTACACCAACCTCTTATTCTTTTCTCTCTCTTCCTCCTACCATCAAATGGACAATAAGCCACCACCCCATTGATCAAATCGTAGGAGATCATCATAAGGAGTCAAAACCAGAAGATTTGAAAATATATGCGTGTATGTTTAATTTTCTATCAATTCTTGAACCTAAGAAAATTGGAGAAGCCATCGAAGACCGAAGTTGGGTAAGTTCCATGCAAGAAAAACTCCTTCAATTTGAGCACAACAATGTACCAAAATTTATTCCATTTCCTTCCCATTAAAGCCATCATTGGTATGAAGTGGATATTCAGAAAAAAAATTGGATGAAGATGGCATTCTTATCATAAATAAAGCCAGACTTATAGCTCAAGGTTACTCTCAAGAAGAAGGGATAGATTATGTTGAAACCTTTGCTTCAGTTGCTAGACTTGAAGCCATAAGAATCTTTTTAGCATATGTTGTTTATAAAAACTTCAAGGTTTTCCAGATGGATGTAAAAGTGCTTTTTCTGAAAAGAAAACTATTAGAAGAAGTATCTGTGAAACAACCTCCAAGATTTGAAGATCTAATCCATCTGGATCATGTATACAGACTTAACAAAGCACTCTACATTCTTAAACAAGCATCTCGAGTAGGGATGAGCATCAGAACCGGGTACCTACCTTTGGAAACGGAACCTCTACGGAACTGCCAGTTACGAAACCGGAACGGGTGTAATTGGTACCAGTTTCGGTTCCTAAAATATGTAACCAATCGGGACTAGTTCCAGTTTTGATTCTCATTTTTTGGAACCGTTAACCGTTGGATACCATATCTGGTCCCGCTGGGTACCCAGAAATGGAAGCGACGGGTACCTACTATTTTCTTAATAAAAATTATTTTAAATGTTATACTTAATAAACTAAAATTGAAATTATTAGTTTACCTGTGAGAAATCAATTATATCAAATTATTTATGTAATTATTAGTTTTTAATTTTTATCGGATTTGTTTTTACTATTTATAGTATTTATTTCTCTAAGTTGGTACGTTGTGATAGACTAAAAATTACTTTTTTATAGTATCAAATGATATAATTTTTAAAAAGAATAGACATCAGGTACCCGGTACTGGAACCGATTCAAGCGTTTCCAGTTCCAATTCCCAAATATAAAAAACCGGTGTAATCAGTTCCAATTCCTTCATTCCAGGAACCGTCGGTTCTAGTTCCGGGGATTGATTCCACGAATTTTGACCGGGTACCTGCCTTTGCTCCCCCCTAACCTCAAGCATGGTATGATACTTTATAAACTTTTCTTCTTGATGATGAATTCAGTTATGGTAAGATTGACAATACTTTCTTTCTCAAAATGATTGATAGTAATGTTACTCCTGTTCAAATATATGTAGATGATATAATATTTGGTGCAATATGTTTCTCTATGTGAAAAATTTTCAAATCTGATGAAATGTGAATATGAAATGAGGATGATAGGTGAACAAACCTTCTTTCTTGGATTTCAAGTCAAACAATCAAATGATGGCATTTTTATTAGTCAAAGTAAATATGTCAAAGATTTGATAAAGAAATTTAAATTTGAACGATGCTCACTCGTGAAAACTCCAATGGCTCCTCCATTAAAGTTATATTCTGATCCCAAAGGAACATGTAGATGTAGCAAACTATATATAGGGGAATGATTGGCTCTCTTTTATATTTGACTCCTAGTCGCCCGTTATGTTCTCTATATGTCTTTGTGCAAGATATCAGGTTAATCCAAAAGAATCATACTTTGAAGTCGTAACAAAGATTTTTAGGTACCTAAAGTGTAATCCTAACCTAGCTCTTTGTTATCCCAAAGACACGGGTTTTTATCTAATCAGAGATTCAGATTCTAATTATGCAAGATGCCAAATAGACATGAAAAGTACCACAGGAAGCTACCAACTTCTAGGCCGTAAACTTGTAAGTTGGTTACCAACTTCTAGGCCGTAAACTTGTAAGTTGGTCAAGCAAGAAACAAAACCCAATTTCTACATCAACTGCTGAAGTTGAATATTTTGCTGTTGGAAGCTGTACAACTCAAATATTATGGATGAAAAATCAACTAGTTGATTATGACATACATTTTGAGGCGATACCAATTATATGCGACAATTCCAGTGCCATAGCCATTGTTAACAATCATGTGTTACATTCAAGAACCAAGCATATTGATATAAGATATCATTTCATCAAAGACCACATATCCAAAGGAAATATGGAACTTCATATCATTCCAACAGATAATCAATTAGCTAATCTATTTACTAAACCTTTAGTTGAATCAAGGTTTAAGTATTTTATCAGTGAATTGGGAATGTTAAATGTTGAAAATTAAAATAATAAATATGTAATCAAACTTCTCTTTCTGATACTCTTTATCATCGTATTTTTAACATTTTGTTTCATTATCTTGTTGAATAAAAACAAATTATATCTTATCTCAATATCCTATCAATGTCACTCTGATACCTTCAGAATCCGACCAATGCAAAGTAAGGGGTTGTTTGGTAGTTGCTGAATGATTTGGTACCGAATGATTAAATGGTCAAAATTATTAAGAGGCTCTCATTATATATAGTGCAAAATGAAATATAATTATTTGGTAATTATTTACAATGAAATTAGGGCGCTCAATGGTTAAGGGAGACCCATGATACAATTCAGAGGGTTTTAGAATCATTAAGAGAGTTTTTTTTTTGCCAGACAAGATTTACCTCTTAACGATTCAGAGGTTGCCTCTTAATGGAACTATTAAGAGGTAAACAAACAACCTCTAAGTTATCTTTCCACATCCGAGAAAGTCTTAATTCCCTCTTCTATCAATCCATCGGATTCTTATTCATCTGACATATTGATCAAATCACTTCATAATCCGATGCACTTATTGATTTCTAGAATATTCCGACTTTTCCACTCATATTCATTCAAAATATTTGAATTCTATTTTTTCCTTCTCAACATCGGATATCTTCTTCATCTGATCTTCTCTCTAATCCTATTCTTATCGATTATTTCCGTTCAAGAGACTTAAAAGATTTATGATAACCTCAACGTCTCATAGGTAATCTTGTGTCAGAATTCGAAAGGTCGGCACTGGTTTCAAAAGTCTAAAAACGTTACCTCAACTGTTGCCTTAACTCTATTCTCATCGTTACCATTTATGACATCAAATCTCTTTTAATTATAAACATTCTGTCTTTATTCCTCCCCTAAATTCACTTGGTTCATCTCCTTCATTTTTTTCGAACCATGTCATACTCCTTTAGAGCTCCATCATCCTCTAATGCCAAGTTCACCACCTTACCATGTCAAATAAAAGGAGGAAACCATTTTACGTGTTTATCCAAGATTTATGGAACGCGTTCTCATCACATATTGTCATATATATATTGATGGACTTGCTATCCAAAAGCCCTATGTTCTTTGCACTTACCACAACCCCTCAAATGAGTTCCATTCTTTTGAAAACAAAAATTAGTGCTCATGTTCTTACAATGCAACAACAAAAGAAATTTTTGCCATTATACGCTATCTCACTGATCTATCATTCGATATGGATGATATATATTATGTCCATCAGTTTCCCTCCTCTCCAAATACACCATTCGAGACTCTTGCTACTGATAATGATCTTGAAGACGTGCTTACTGTCATTGAGTACCGAAAAATCATTTCCGAAGCTTCTGCCACCAGGACATTACAATGAAAATATATGAGTGATGTATGATACTCTCTCTTTTCCTTGATAACCCATAGCTTGACCAGCAAAACAATTGGTTTTGATCAAACTCTGAATTACACCAATAGATTAGCTCATGCATTGATATTCCAAAGAAATGTCAATTTTGGGTCATACTTCTTTAATGACCTTGTTCGAAGAATTAGTGTCAAGAAGAAGCAACTTTAAATCCCCTATATCTGATTCATTTCTATGATTATCAGATCAGATTTAGAGTTTGATGTTTATTCATATCAACTATCATTTCCATCACGATCAACGGTCTCTCCATCGAATCAGCCCTTCCTCCAAGTATTTTTTTTTTCTTTGCTCATTGTAATGATGGAATGATCACTACACAAAGGAAGCTACTAGGCTTTTTCTAAAAGCAAAAATTACATCTCTTACTGATCACTCTAAAGTGAAATCTGTTTCTCTATCTCTAAAATCTGACATATTGAAAAGAACTTGCTAGGATGACTCTGAATTTTTTTTAACAGATTTAGTCCCTATCCAATCATGATCTTTCCTTTATTAGACAAAGGCTTGATCCGATCTCCACTTCTGAGATAATCATGCGAATAGATCCATTGGTATCTACCCAAGTCTTTCTACCATCCGACAATAGACGGGATCAAGACTTTGGACCATTGGCCAACTGTGATACTCCTTTAAGTTTTACAGACAATCATGGGTCCAGTTTAGTCCTTTGAAAATAGACTTTATCTCCAAAGTCTATTAATGCCATCTCAGACACATGGCAAATGAACCTTTAACCAATACCTTAGCACCCTCTTTAAAGACAAACCAGATTCTTCCATTATTCCTTCTACCATATTCCAGAATATAGTTATTGTTGATTCAGACTTATCGTACTGAAGATCTACTTTCTAGCCCAACTCATTCAAACTTTCTACAAGAAAACCTTATGTTTACCATTCCCTCTTACCTCCAAACAAATAGACATCCTTTTGTACCTCCTCCAACACCTTCTTTCATATATGATCAACTTGTTATGGAAGGACAGTTGAAAACCTTACAACATGACAGAATTTTATGGATAAAAGACTAGATGAACGCCCTGCAATTCAAAACCGAATGGCATCGAGTCTAATCTCCTGTTTTACCACTTCTCTTGAACAACTTCATACTAAAGTTGATGCTCGTAACAAGTTACTCCATTCACTCAACCAATCTGTTTCCCAAGCCTCAAGTCAAATTACTTTTACAATGGAAGATAGGCAGTGATGGATCAACATTGAAAACACACAAAATCTCAGTCTTTCATCTCTTCAAATTAAAGCTTACCTTAACACATCAAATTCCATCTTCTTGTGGTGCTGAGGGGCAGAGAACTTATCTGGCCAACAACACATAAATAATGGCCATACATTCCAATGTTGAGGAGCTAGGAGCAAACTCAAAAGATCCAATCAACCACTGAGGGGGAGCAAATCCAACATTCAAAAGACAAAGTTAAAAGACCAATGGATTTTATGGAAGCTTTTGAAAATCGAAGATAAAGAAAGGAAGCAAGAAGAATACAGTCCTCCAATCATCTTCATCTCCAACCTCCGAAATTTAGCTATAATTGTATGTAAAATTCATGCATTACTAAACTTTTGTTTTTAATAATATGAACTGTTTACATATCATTTGTCTAGCTAAATTTTACTTTTTATACTATGTTTTCTAATCCGATCTAGAAAATAAAAAACCAAAATAAAAAGCGAAAAAACCTGAGATAAGTAAAGAACAAAAACAATAAAAGGAAAATAATTAGAATCCAAAAATGGATCATTGTATTTATGAGTTCCGATTTACAATTTAACTTGTAAGTTTCAATACCAGTTTTCTTTAAGTGTTTTAAACCTTACTATCTATTTGTATTATTAAGAAATAGAGAGAGATTGTTGGTCTCAACCATCGGATTTGTATAAAATACTAATAAACATTCGACCAAACACTTTGAAAAGAACATTCTTGTTTTCCTCTCTTTATAGGTACATATCCGATAAAGCCTCACTCACTCATTGGATATCCCCTCTACTGATATCATTCGGTTCCTTTATTAGTTTTCATATTTAAAAACTAATATGTGTTTTAAAGTGTTATGTATCAAAACTAATATGACACTTTATTTTTTAAAAATGCTCTAAAAAACTTGTTAAAATACCCAAAAGTTTTCTATAAATAGTTTTAAAGCTTTTACGTAAGACACACTTAGAGATGGATAAAAATTGGTCCTAGGCCTCCCAATCCGAGGTTTTCATTTTGAAATCAATCTTGTCTCTACCAAAAAAAACCATGTCCCAGTCTCCAAGTTTTGTAACCGGTCCCTAGAACTAGTCACAAGTTGCACCTAGATTTTTTTTTTAAAATCAATTTTGAATGTATAAAAAATTTTGCTTGAAGATTTTCTTTTTTTTTGGACAATATCTTATTGAAATACACTTTAAAATATCTAATTGGGTCATTCAAATAAATTTTTTTACACAAAAATGTTATAAATGTTTTTATAGTTACGATTTTTGAGATTTAATATTGAAACGTTTACAAAAACTTGAAAAATCTTGTAGAAATATTGAAAACTCAATATAAAATTTATAAAAACTTAAATATTTTTTTAAACGGACCTATATATAAATGGTCTCGGGTGAATTTCAGCTGGAATTGTCGGGCTGGGATTGTTGGGCACAAATCGGTCCATACCGGTCCCGGTCCTACATCAGGCCTATTTTGACCATCTCTAGATGCACTATTGTCCAGCCATATACACTTAAATCTTATAAAGTAGTCTATAATAACACTTAGACAACTTCTACATTCTATAAAAATCCAATTTTATTGTAATGATGAATGTTTACTTTATAACATAACATATATCTTAGATATTATCACACAAACTACATTAAAGTGAAACACCATACACTACAAGAAAAATGACCTTCAGAGAAGGTATTATTTTGTATTTAAAAGTCTTAAAAGCTTCTCTAAAGCCTTTAGATAAGCTTTTCAATTTTGTCAAAGAGCTTCTCTGTGTAGCGGTAGATAAAGGTTTTAGAGAGGGTTTTTGGAGGGTGTGTTTTTGTTAACCTTTAGAGACGTTTATTTGAGGCTTTAGATACACTTTCAAAACTTCTCTAAAGATTAGTCAACTTTTTATTCAAAGCTTCTCTAAAAGTATATATATTAGTGACATTTTTCAAGTATTTGTGACGGTTTGTAAGAGTTACTAAAAGATACTTTTAGAGAAGATAATGGAAAAGTTTCTCTAAAGATATTGGCTTTAGTAACATTTTTAAATAACCTTCTCTAAAAGTCCTTGTTAGTTACGCTTACAAAATCTTCTCTAAATATGATATTTAGATACACAAACTAAAAATCTTCTCTAAATATTATCTTTAGTTACACTTTTAAAAAATCAATTCCTTCTTTAAAAAATATATTATATATTTATTTCATCCATAATTCAGCTACATACATATATATATATGTATATAATTAAACTAATAAATAATATTAAATTAATCAGGAACAAATTAATAATAATCTCAAAACAATTTAATATATATATATATATATATATATAAGAACCATCCAAATTTAATATTCAACTAGTTCATATATTGTCTAAATTTATCAACAAAAAAAATCCAAAATCATATTAGCATGTTTAACGATCTTGAGTCTCCGAACGTTGGTCTTGAACAGTTAATGAGGATGAAAAACTTGGAACTGACCGGCCGGATAYAATTGACCTCACCATTTGTCGCAACTCAGCGACTTCATCCTTCATAAGAAAAAGCTCGGATTTGGTTGAAGCAAGCTTGGACTCTGTTAAAGCAAGTCGATTAGACATCTCGGTGTGGCTCAATCATCAATAAAATTGCTAACATGGAAAAGCCATATATATATATATATATATATATATAGAGAGAGAGAGAGAGAGATATTTTTAAATGAGAACATGGTTAATAAGATAAAACGACTAAAAATCATATGTGATTCAGGTTTGGTCAAAGCAAGGACGCACGACATGCTTGGCTCCACGACTTAAGAGCATTGGCCGAATTTGGATCACATGGGATATACAAGCCTAGATACTAGTAGGCCAAAGTCCCTTTGGTTATCTTAATTCCCCGGGTTCTCAATAAAAAATGAGGTTTGATTAACAACCGTCTCTTTACAATGTCAAATGCATGAGTTGATGACTTAGAGTTTTACATCAATAAACTACTTATCCAAGATAAATAAAGCCACAAACAAACTTCACGTCGTACAAGTTGTACGTACATTAAATCATGGAGCAAGGAGCCAAGGAACTGTTGTGATATCAAGATCTCCCAGAAAAAGTTGTCTTGGTAATTTTGGACTCCTGACAAATATTTTCTTCTATGTTGTTATCTCTATAGTATCGTTCTCTAGGCATCTCTTAACGTAAGGTTATCTCAGTGAATCCCCTAATTTTCTTAATGTAGTGCATATGTGTAAGCATTGTATATACCAGAAAGTGTCATAATGTGGGAGTCTAAGAATCAACATAAACTATGTGATCAAGGGATTCCATAATCCATCATATTGTTTTACTTCATTTGGTACCATAATCGTAATTTGTGTCGCTAAGTTATAACATACATATTGAAACAAACAGATACCTGCAGCTTTGATTTCGATGAAACCTTTGGATTCACACTTCTTTCAGCAAATACAAGTGGCCATGATATGTCTTCATGCATGCCATCATGCCGAATAAATGGCCATGTTCCAAATCCTCCATCATTTAGCTCTAAATATTCTCGACGACAAAGATAGTCCTTATTCCAAACACTTTAGTTACATTTCTCATTTTTGTCATTTAAATCTTTCTCTATAATGAAGCTTTAGATACACTTCTAAAAGCTTCTCTGAAGATTTCTTCTCTAAAGCTTCTTCTTTTTTGTAGTGATACTTTAGCATGTGCCTAGTTTAGTAAATATTATGAAAACTCACATGTCCTATCATGCTTAAAATCTGATTAATCGTGACGATTATCCTACAATATCCAATAACCCATATTTAATAAATGGGTTATAATGTATTCATGTTTAATTACAAGTGCCTTATTCACTGTACGTAAGGGACTGTTCGATTGCGGCTTAATGGGTTGTATAAGCTATATGGCTTATACGCACAGCCATATCTAGCAGTTTGGTACGGGCTTATCTAGCAGTTTGGTACGGGCTTATTTGGCCAGTCCATGGCTGAATGCCTGAATCGCTCAGCTAAAGAACTTGTGTCCTTTGTATTCAATCATTAAATTTCCCCAACTACCCCTCTCTCAACTACTCAGCATTAAATAAAAGAAACCATATTGTTAGAAAGAGACGTTCCTCCCTCAACACTCCATCGTCGCTCCTCCCCCAACACTCCATCGCCTCCATCGATTTTGCGTCTCGACCAGGTATGTCATCTTATATATCTATTCCTCTCCATCGATTTGTGTATATCGATTTTATGTTTATATCTTTCTCCCCATGATCTTCTATATCGATTTTACGTGTATCTATTTTCTTTGTATGTATATGTCTCTATATCAATTTTATGTATATAACAAACTCTCTCCATTGATTTCAGTATACGATATTTATGTCTTTGTATCAATTTTCTATGTATAACAAGCTTGAAACCCTATTGTTAAAAGATTGAATATTACATCAAGATCGATTGGATTTAAGATCAATGAAAATGGAGCAGGTTTTTTGTGTTTCCAGTGTATCGTTTATCTGTTTTTTGTGTTTCCATATATCAATTTCGGGTTTTTTGTTTTCAGTATATCAATTTTTGTTTTCAATGTATTAACTTGGGTTTCAATTTATGTTTTCAATATATCAACTTGTTGGGATTTTCAATATATTGAAAATCAATATATCAACTTGTTGGTTTTCAATTTCTGTTTTCAATATATTGATGGTATGTTTCCAAGCTTTTAAAATTCATGTGTGTTTCCAAGCTGTTAATTTTCTTTCACTTGTTTATCTAAAACATTAGGTGTGGAACAAACATTCGATTCACAACTGACAAAAAGAACTAAGATAAGTTAGGAAAACATGGCTATTGTGAAAACATTTTTAGAAAGTTGCATTTTTGAGCTAACTTTGAATGGAAAAGAAGGTAGAAGTCTAAAATCAAATGGGCAACGCGTATGATCCTTCAACGAACTCATTTAATTTTTCCTTCTATTTCAAAACATATCCATCCCAATATATTTTTTCGGGTTCTTTTACATAGTATTCAAATTAGCAAGGCATGTTCAACTATTATAATTTATATTTCCTCAAACATAAATTTTGAATTTTTTTAGTTAAAAGTTACATTAGTTTTTCATTTTTGATTTACAATAACATATTTCAATCCGCTATAGAGTACGACTCATGTACAGAATTAGTTAAATAAAGTTTAGAGTAGACTACATTTTGGTCCCTTGATTTTTCTTTTCCCAGGATTTTCGTCCCTACAATTTAAAAAACTACAACTTAACCATCGTGGTTTGCAAAAATGCATTGAATTGGTCCCTCCCACTAACGGCTATTAAGTTTTAGCCGTTAAGTGGGGATCATTTTCGTTTTTTAGCTTTTGTCTTTTTTCTATTAAAATTATATTTTTTTACATTCTTTCACTAAAATTATGACAAGTGTGACCCCACGCTTTCCCCTAAAACTTTTCTTCCCCATGTTTCCCTCTCATTTGACCTAGAACCTATCCCTTCAACCCAAACTTTTTCCTCCCGACCACCATCGTTTTCACTATTGTCGCAGCTCCACCACCTTCATTTACGCACAACCAAGCCCCCATCTCTAGCTCTATTTTTTCTTTTTCTCATTGTCGCTGAGCCTCGTCTATGCTTTTCTTTCTCCAGCGATCAGAATGAACCAGATAGAAGGTGTATGCAACCCTCCAAATCTACAGTAAGTGTATGGTGTCAATCAAGTAATATGTACTAGGTACGAGTACCGATCCAAGGAACTATGAGATTAAGTACCACAAGATTACTACAAAATTCTAACTATATTGTTGATAAAGTAGTTTGGGTAATGACTAGCAATTCTAAATATCTAGAGAACAAAAGTATTGTTAAACTCAGTTTCAATTAGATAACAATAAATTAAACAATAAGAACAACAATGTATAAATAAAATCATCATGTATATTGATAAACTCGCTCAATACATGTTTCTCTCTACAATCTCTCTATCTAAGCTAGATTCTCAATGTACGCATCTATCTCTTACAATTACTATTACAAAGCTATTTATATGATTGATTAAACATAAAAGTCAAGCTACAATTGAGCATGGTATTGACTTTTGTTGACTTTAAGCTTTGACCTCTTTAGTCTTTAAGTTCGATGATCTTGGATACAATAATATTTGACCTAACAGTCTCCCCTTTTGTATATGACCACTGATCTGAACCATTGCCCCCATTGCCAATCTGAACCACCGTCCATCTGAGCCATCATTAACCACCTCCATCTGAACCATCCCGAACCACTATCGATATGTACCCCTGCTGACCATCGTCATCTGAACCACTGCGGACCACCACCGATCTAAACCACCATAGACCACCACCGATCTGAACCACCGTCGACTTATTAACGTTGTTTGGATTATGGTTATATTTGGTTTGTGTATTTTTATAGTTTTACATATTAAATAATTATTTTATTAAAGTATTTTTAGTTTTAAATAAAATTTTCAAAAAGGGGCATTTTGGTCATTTACCAAAACTTTATTCCAATTCCAAAGCTACATTATGTGAACCAACAGACAGATTCAAATTCCTTTACAAATTCCATTTCGATGTCTTCCAACTAAACAAGTGGTTAAACCTGACAACATTTCATTCCAACTCCTTCAAAGTCAAATTCTTTAACAGATTCTATTTCATCCAAAAAACATTCTGTGAACCAAACGCCACCTTACGGGAAATTTTTTTGGGAATCCTTATAGTTGGCATGCATTGTGTCGATTTGGGGTAAAAATTTAGAACTGTGTGGAACCGAACCAAGCTAGTGGTTAGGAATTTCGATAAGGAAAGAACGATAAATCTTTTAGGGTAACGATTTGGAGAATTTAATGGGAATTCTTAAGGCAGACCTCAAGTGGATATTGTATCGAAGGTTCTTTGATTAGTCAAGGTTTAATATGTCGACACGGTAGTGACAACGGATGATCTATTCAGGATCATTTATTCAAGTTCCTTTACCACTGGCTAAAGTCGATATAGTAGTGAGTACCCAAATATCCAAGGGATGGAAGGTTAGAGTCCACCAATGTCCCCCTCAGTCAAGAATCGGGGCTGCATACAGCCATTTTTATGGTAAGAGACTATGATCCAACTACTCGATACAATGATCTATTAGATCGTGTTCTTAGGCATCACGATGCAATCATATCACATCGAAAAGGGTGTAAAAATCCTTTTCTTATGTCGAAATAATAATGATTTGTGGTACTGTTTGTCAAAGATTCCTAGACGAGAGGAGTATGACAGTTTATAGCAGGATCAACTTTTGTGAAAATTACCGAAGGTTTGAATGTGAGGAAAGGCGAATCACATTTTGATCGAGATTGTTAGAAAATTTTAAAGAGTATATTCACTTATGGGCATCTTTTTTGGAATTGAGTTGTTGAGGTTCTAAGTTACTCTTGAAGAAGTATCAACCACCTAAGGCTGAGAGGCAATTGGAAATTGATCCAACAAGGTACAATGTTCACCCTCGGGGAGTGGTGTAAGTATCAAAGGTTGAGTTTGGATTGGGTATTGATCATCATGAAAATCGGCATGACAGCTATGTTGGTGTACATTCTTAGATCAATATTTTTGGGTACGGTTGGATAACGAGTCTTTCATTGGATTTATGTTCGGGTTAAGTGGTATGCCAAACCGGTTCGAGTGTTCTTTGATTCAATACACATTGTTGATGAAGGATAAGCAAGCAATGTTATTGTTCAGAACAACTTGTTTGTCAAAGTTTAATTAATAGGAAACTAGAGAAATCAAATGTAGGTTCTAACTTATGGATTGATGGGTGTCAAATTCAAGGACGAAATCTCTTTTAAGGTTGGGAGGATTGTAACACCCATCTTAACTTTGGGCATTCTAGAAATCCGAGTCTTTTGGTTTATAACAAAAGTTTAAGGTTTAAATCCTTGCTGAAGTTTGTAGGGAGTTTCGGGTCAAAGAAGGACCAAACCAAGACTCTTGGAGACAACAGGAGGGTTGGGTGGCTTTTTAGGCGGCCGAGCCCGCTTCAATAGGCACCTGAACTACTGGATGATGCTCATAGGCAAGCTGGGGAAGGTAACCAAAACATAAGGGAAGGCGCCTTGTGAGGCCGCCTATGTCGCACCAACATAACTCACCTGCATAAGGTATTTTGAGGCGCGATGTGTGGGAACCATGTGTGATCGACGACGTGACATCAAGGGATGACAGACCTGTCCTGTCCGACCCAAGGCACACGGGGAACGCTAGGCGTTTACAGCCTAACGGTGCCCCCCCCCCTTTTCATTTGGAACCTCATTCTCTTTCTCTCTTTATTCCTGTTGATCCTCTCTCTCAGTGATTTGATGATAATCCCTTTTTCCTTTCGATGTATTTCTGTATCTGTAATTTCAGTTCCAGCGATCATACACTGAGCTTGTTCAGTGATCGCTGAAGAACTTGTTTTGAAATTCATTCAAAGACAACGATACTTCAAGAAAACAACACTCACACCAAAGATCCTTCAGCAAA
>NC_037537.1:14168548-14175519 GCF_001531365.2 Cynara cardunculus var. scolymus | reverse complement strand
TATTCTTGTAGACCCTTTTGGGACCAACAATCTCTTTCTTTTCTCTCAGACCTTCACTTAAGCACTTAAAACCACAACTTTCTTCTCTAAATTTTAACATTAAAGCTCTTTCTCCTTTCTGTCTTTCTTTTAAAATATTAAATTCAGCATTCATACTTCCAATTTATTTCATTAATTCAGCATTCAGAGAGTTTTATACCTCAGATTCGTTATCAGATGATGAGCCCTCTTCTTTGGTCTTTGCCATCAAGCACATATTTACATGTGTGAAATGTGCATCTTCATCATCCGATGAATCAATGAACCAGTTTCCCTCGTCAGCAACCAAGGTTATACCGTCCTCAAGGGCTATAGCAAGATGAGCTTTCTTGAGATAGTAGTTAGAATCTTTAAACTTCTTGAAACGACAATCTTTGATGAAATGATCAGGCTTTCCATAGTTGAAGCATTTGTTATCTTCAACCTTGATCTCCTTCTGATCTCTGGCTTTTGCAAATTTCTCTTGGTTGACCTCCTTGCCCTTGCTCTTATCATATCTAACAAACTTTTTCTTTCCAAACCTTTTCTAGAACTTCTTTGTTAGCAAGGCCAGTTTCTTGGAAAACTCCCATATGTCATCATCACAATCTGCAGGTGAATCTTCAGTAAACTCACTTTTCGAATGTTCTGACAATTCAGACTTCAAAGGCTTAGAGTTCTTAGAATCAGATATGCTCTTTCCTTGCTTTCCAGACAACAGAGCTAAGGAGTCAGCTACTCTCTTCTTCTCATTCAATAGTTTTCTAACAGTCTCTTCTTCTTCAAACAAAATACAATACAAATCATGAATGTCTTCCTCAGACATTTTCATGTTCATCTATAGATTAACTGCAAGAGTGTTCCATTCAGGCTTCAGATTCTTAAGAAACTTGTAGTTAATCCCAGACATAGACTTTTGAATTTCATTTATTCTCAAATCATTAGGAATAACATTGAACCGGTTGTAGGATTCAGTGATTGATTCACTTTCTTTTTTTTAATCCTTCAAAAGAATTAATGCACTGGTTCATTCTTGTCTGAATAGATTTCTCACTTCCAATCATTTGTTTCTCAAGCGCATCCCAAAGTTTCTTTGCTGATCCGTGACTATCAATTATGTTGAATAACTCATTAGGAATAGCCATAAGCATGTAAGTTAATGCTTTCTTATCTATTAGGACTTTTTTTCTTTTCAGTATTAGTGTAATACTGAGGATATCTTTCTTCTGTCTTATTGCAGGTACAACAATACCTTCTTCAGTTGTTTGAGCAGGAAGATCCATGTAACTGACATAAGGTCCATTTTTAATGGATTGCATCAACTTCTCATCTTTGTTATCCAAGAAATGAATCATTCGGACCTTCCATTGTTGATACTCACTGACAAATAGAACTAGAGGCTTGGAATCTGACTCAATGCTCAACATATCTTTAGTCATTTTTTTTAAAACAGACTTGAACTGATCGTTCAGAAAATTATCTTGAACTGGTTTTTAACAGCAGATAGAATCTTAAAACTTGAACAATTTCACCAAAATGACTTCTTATCGCTCAAACAAGATACCAAATGATTTCCTATTGCTCACCAAATCACCAAAGATATCGGACAAGAAATATGAATAACATTTGGTTATCGCTCAAAAGAGTGTTATTGGACAAGGTTATCGGACAAGCTTATCGGACACCACAAGTTATCGCTCACCAAAGGTTGGTTATCACTCACAAAAATTACCTTTCACCAAAGATTATCGGACAGGTTTGGGTGATGAGAGATGGTTATCGAGCAACATAGTGTGCGAGGATGAGATTTATCGGACAAGCTTCGAGCGATAAAGGGGGTTATCGGACAGACTTCACGCGATGAAGCATACGAAACATTCTTCGGTCAAGTGTTGGGCAATGAAGTTCAACACTTAGACGAATATCCAACAAGAATCTTGAGCGATGAGACAATATTGAGTAATGAGAAGCCTTGAGCGATGAAAATAAATTCTTGAGCGATGAAAATAAATCCTTAAGAGATGAGTATAGGAAATCAAGCGATGAGGCTTGTTATCGCTTACCAAACAAGAGATGAAGATCAATTGAGTGATGAAAACTCTTAACCAATTCAAATCACTTACGCAATGAAACTTCAATATGAGCGATGAGGCTTCAAGAACAGATTTAACAGGCGATGAAGAAACACTTATCGCTAGTTGAATATTCAACAGGCGATGAGTGACAATTAGAACGAGAACTTTAAGAATTTCACCAAAAAGGCCCAAAAATCTCATAATTAAAGAAATTTCTTGCACAGATTAGTGCGAGAACCTCATATAAAAAAAATTTAGCACAAACAATTTCACCAAAAACGGATTAAAGTAGCCCAGTTCGATCAAAATAGTAAGAACAAAAACAGAAAGCTTCGAACAAGAAAATCAGGAATTCGGCTTCAAAAATCGATCCAAAACCAATCAAGAATGATTGGTTTAGCTCTTATACGAATTGATGATCCCAGTTTCAAGTCTTTAACAACAATTCAATCAAGAATCAAGAACATATAAATGAATTTGAATAATTTGGCATGTATATTGATGTCAAAGATGATACAGGTGTTCTTGATCTCTCTTAATTTTAGAATCTCTAAGAATCTCTCTCAATTGTTTACAAATTCTTAACTATTGTTGTTAACCAACTAAACTACCAGCAACAACTTATTTATACCCAACAGATACAAAGGACAAAACTAATCTATAAAGCATGTAAAACACAATAAGCTTGAGACTTGAATACAACAATTTAGACCCAACAAAAGGGTTGCATTCTACAAATATGAGCACTGCTTTTTAGCTTCCATGGAAGTACAAATGAAGATAAGTTCTTGTATTCCCATCTAAGAAGATCACTCGCACTCTTTAGCAATGAATTTGGGAAAATCACAATGATCTTCTCTATATTTTCAGTCAATATTAAACAAGAAAGATTCATCTGATAAGTTTCAAACAAATAAAGGTTTAAATCATAAAACAAAAACAAAATTGGGTTTCAAATCGCTTTGTAATAGCTACAAATCAAAACATTCCAAGAAACTTCAAGAAACCAATTCAAGAAAGGAAATGAAATCTAGGGTCGATTTTAAAGGATTTAGAATATGAGTTTATCAGATTTCTAAATCAAAACTCAAACATGAAATGGGTTTTGGAAATCACAAACCAAAGAATGATCTATGGATTGAAAGAAGAATCTAATCTGGGAAGAACTTACAGAAGATGGAGGAAGAGATTGAGTTGATTCAACGGTCTTGATGAACTGTTGAGTGTTCTTATCACACGATTCATTGTCCACTGCATGCTCTAGACCATAATCCAACATACCCATAATATCTTCACCCTCTGACCAGCCTCACTGGTATGACCACCTGCAACAAAGTGTTCATAAACCGTATGAACTAACCTTGATAAGAAGTAATGGTTTCAAGAACGTGAATCGTGCCTTAGGAGAAGGAATCATTGCCTTGGGAGAAGGAATTGACGCCTTTGGGAGCCAGAATAGGTTTCTTGGGAGCGGACATCCGCTGAGGAAGTATAGATTCAAGAACTTTAAGATTTATGCATAAACTTGTAGTACTCTTTGCTTTAGGATTTGTTTTTAAGACTTTAAGACTTTGTGCATCAAAAGGTAATATCTCATGCATTTAAGATTGTTTTTAAGACTTTTATGAAATCTGGTTCATAAGGTATTGTGTGTGTGTGTGTGTATGTGTGTGTGGTTGGGTTACTGTGAGAATGAAAGTTATGATGAATATGGTGAGAAGAGATTTCCGCCCTTGGAACAATCCTAATTGAAGATCAACACCCTTGAGATGCACCTAGATGCATCATATCAATTCCCATGAGAAGAGCAATTCATGGAGTGAGGGTGAGATTAAAAATGATCAAGGGTTCAGATCTCTTCTTACGCTTCTCAAATTAACTTTCATTCTCACATACTGGTGGATGTAGCATGTAAAGGGTGCGCGATGGGCCTCATTAGTTTTTTTCCTCTTTTTCAAAGGTTAAAATTAATTTTTTTTAACTTTCTACCATAGTTTCCCTTAGTAATTTTCCACTTGTGCTCCCACCAACCAAAAGAAGTACCTCGAGAAAACCAAAAGTCTCTTGAAATCAACCAAAAAACCGAAAAACTCCCTCGAAATCGACAAAAAATTAAAAAAAATCCCTTGAAATTAACTAAAAACTTTAAAAATCTATCAAAACAGTAGAATTAGGCTAAAAACATATCGGACGACTTTACAAACCTTTAATCTACCTTAAAGGTGTCCTCACTAGACAAAAATTATGGATCCTTCAGTTTTCTCACAAGATATTTTGTATGTATGTGTGTGTGTATATATATATATATATATATATATATATATATATATGGGGGTAATTGAGAAAAAACACACATTGAGTTATGATTTGTTAATGGGGTGATAGACTCCACCAAATTACATGTGGGCTGTGATAGCATATATGTTACGACAAACTTTGTAGCCACATAAGTTGCTGATTTCTGTTCATTCTGGTGTCCTACCCATTTTTTTTACATTTTCTTTACGCTTTCAACATTTTTATTTAACAATTTTTGTCTTTAAATTTTATTATTGCTATTATTTTTTCCAAAAAATTAACTATCCTTAAATAGTATGTTCCTTCCTTCTATTGTTATTTATAAAATATATTTTTAAGAAATTGTCCAAGTTTGAAAATCTTTTATATAATAAATTATATATAAATAGAGAACTATAATTTAAATAAAGAAAAACTTAAAAAAAAATCGAATAAACTATTTGATTTTGAATGATTAAGTTTTTAAGGTATTTTTAATGATAAAACTCTTACACTTTCTAAAACTGGTTAAATACATCACTTTAACCTGTAATAACAGGTTAATGTACTAAATTTGGAAAAAGTCTAAAACCCAATAAAATATTTGATTTTGAATGATTAAGTACTTGATTTTTTTTAACAAATAAATCCCTAATTTTTTTCCTAAATCCTTTTACCAAATAAAATTTTGAACTTTTTTAAACAAATAAATCTCAAATTTTTTTGAAGAAACCAAATCATGAATTTAATTTTGAACACATAAATCCTGAATTTTTTTAAGCAAAATCATGAACAAAAAATTATATACAAGTCCTCTTATCAACAAAAAAGTACAATGAAACAATTAAATAGAGAAAAAATATAAAATTTTTATTACTAATTCCAAAGCATGATTTAAGTTTATTAACTTAATTTTTTATGTATAAATATTTTTGTATGTATCCACTTATGCTTTAGATATAACTTTTATATGTTTCAGAATTAGTAACGGAAATGGTATAATTTTTATAATGTTTAATTGGTTCATTGTACTTTGTTGTAGATAAGAGGAACTGCATATATTTTTTCTGATAATTTTGTTCCCAAAAAAATATGGATTTATTTGTTCAAAATTAAGTTCATGATTTTGTTTCTTCAAAAAAAAATTGGGATTTATATGTTCAGAAAAAGTTCAAGATGTTATTTGGTAAAGATTTAGGAAAAAATTTAGCAATTTATTTAAAAAATAATAAGGACTTAATCATTTAAAATCAGATATTTTGTTGGGGGTTTTTTAGACTTTTCTCTTATTACCCTTCTCACTATAACTTTCATTCTTTTTCTCTCTCTCTCTCTCTCTCTATATATATATATATATATATGTGTGTGTGTGTGTGTGTATGTGTGTGTGTGTGTATGTGTGGAATGGTTCAAACGAGAATACATGTGATTTGCGATAACGCGAGAACACTTGTAATCCAAGTATTGTATATTAAATCACATTTTAATAGGATTTGAGAGATTTTAAAATTTGAATGGATATTAAATTTTTTTTGAAAAATAATAGACGTGGAGGGTAAATTGGAAATAGAAATACAAAATAAAGTAAAATATCACAGTTCGATTATCACTTGATTAGGGCAAATTCGAGTAGACATTAACCAGATTGTGTATGTAGATACAAAAAACGAGGGACGTGAGATTCGACGTGATCAGATTCCAATTTAAAATTATTGATTATTTCAATTAATTAAAATAACATAAAAGTATCTAATTACGTTACTACCCTTATTGATTTAGTTTTATTTACTATAATTTAAGTTATTGTTAAAATGGTTAGAAGCCCACAACTGTTCTCGCATTTTAGCAAAGCAGAGGGGTTCTCGTTCGAACTCCTGCATATATATGTATATGTATGTGTGTATATATATATAGGAGAAGGATAAAATACAAACCAAGTCATTAGTACAAACCATGAAAACCTCATTCAATCTATCATAACTTTTTTTAATTATGTGGGTTGATTAGTCATTTTTTATTGTGTAGAGCGTTAATTATGGACATTATCATCTTAATTCTTTTAATTTTAGTAAACAAATTTCATCAAACTGTACATGAAACAATTTAATTTTTACATAGAAAGAAAAAATATATATATGAAACAATTTCCTCAAAAAATGAATTATTTGAAATAATATAATTATATTAAACAATTTCATGAAGAAAATTTCATTAAATTAAACAATGAAGTCGATGGTTTTCACGGTTTGCATGTTATCTCTCTCTCTCTCTCTCTCTCTCTCTCTCTCTCTCTATATATATATATATATATAGACATTAGAAGGTACTCGCACAATGCAGCGAGATACAACTAGATTTTAATATTTCATTTTAATCTTTATCTCAGTATATGTTATAACATAGTCTTATGTGATTTTGAAAAAGCGATGATTTTTTTATTTTTGAATAAAATATAAATTTGAAAATATCATAAAATTTTGATAAAAATATATTGATATTAGAATCAAATTAACTATTTAAAATTCATATTTGTGTGTGATTTTTAATTCAATTTTTTATTATAATTTAATTTAGGTTCAATAACGAAATAATTTATATTTG
>NC_037537.1:14163005-14168448 GCF_001531365.2 Cynara cardunculus var. scolymus | reverse complement strand
AGTCATAGCAACAGTTCATAAATAACACTATTTCAAGTTGTTCAAAATAAAATGATTCATCGACATAACAGGAGTTAGAATTTACACAACATTCACAATTACATCAAAAACTTGACTTAATCGATCTTGGCTCAAGTATGCTCCCTTAAAATGCATGCAAGATTCAATTATCCAAGAATATGATCGGACCTCACATGCAAGAACTATCTTCTTCTTTCCTAGGGACTAACGAATCTTGGGTCACAAATTATCATCCCAACGAAGACACATGCAGGTCTTTGATGAATGAGATCCTCTTTAAATCCCATAAATCTTACTCAAATAATCAAGTAGGGAAAAGAATAACGAGTTTCGAACAACTAAAGAGAATAAACAGCTTTTTTTTAAAACATACATTTTCTTGGTCGAATGATACGAACAAATCTCAAGAACAACAGAAATCTTCGAGCTTTGCAAGGAGATGAGATCGGTTGGAAGGTGATGAATGATAGAGTGAGAGAAACGAAATGGCTGGAAATTTTGAAGAATGAAGAATTTTCAAAAGAGAAGGGGGTATTTATATGGGGCTATAATTAAAGAAATGGGCTAACTCTAAAGGCCCAAGCCCAAGAAGGCTTTTATTTACTAAATATAAGACCCCAATAAATACAACAAACAAAACAATTTTGACAAAAGATTTTTTTTTAAAACTCCACTCTTTCAAAATAATAATAGGCAACCAAATATAAAAGATTGGAACTTAGGAAATTTGGATTTTAAGAAGAACGAGACGAAAATATCAGCTTTATTTTTATGTGAAATATTTCAAGATTATTTGGCATTGCACGAACTAACTTGGTTAGCTACCGTCGAAACATGATCTAATCAGACTAATTAAACAAGACRATCTYTGGTYATCGAGGCTAAATCCTAAAAAGACTTAGTTTTCAATCAGGATCCTGTAATAAAGTGTTAACATGAAATCCCACAATGCAGAGTTGTCACATCCACCATCGAAAGAACCCAAATTCGTCGTTTTCTTCAAGGGTATGGCTGGATTTCCATTCAATCGGGTTGATTGATTGAATCCATGGTTGGCGATGACTATTGGGTTGAAACCCTAGGTGCGATTTTGATTGAAATTATTGGGATGGATTTATGGGGAAACTAAAATTGAACAGGTCGAGATGATTGTGAAGCGAAATCGATCAGGAACCAGTGTTGGATGGAGGGAAAATTTTAATAAACAATGTAGTTTTAATTTTAATATTAATTTTACATGTTATTTAATAAATATATTAAACGAATTAAAAAGATTCTAAATTATTCATTAATATACTAATATTAATAAAAACTAGCACAAGACAACTTATCTCGCTAATATTTAAAAAAAAATGTGTTTTTTGAAAAAAGAAAATAAGAATTGTTTATTTTTTACCAAAAAAAAATATTATCTTTTAAAAAATATATATTTATATTTGTTCAAAAACTTTTACTTGACGTATAAATATATTAAATCAATTAGATTTTTTGAATTATTTATTAATATAACAATATTAAAAAATGTAGATCACCATTTATTTCATTAACATTTTAGAAAAAAAATTAAAAGATATGTATTTTTTTTAACAATATAAAATAAGAAGTGTTACTTTTTTACAAACAAAATATATCTCGAAAATAATGTATCATATTTATTTAAAAAATATTTTACTCTAGAATATTTAATTTGCATGCAATTTAATAAGAAAAAATCAAAAAAATTAAATGTTTTTTTAAATCATAGCAATAAAAAATGAAAATCACTAATAATAATTTGAAATAGGTTTTTATTTTTATTTTAATTAAGTCATCAAAATGATGTGTCATTCACATCATCTTATTAAAGCCACACAAGCAAAAAAATCAAGGGGTTAACCAGTTTAAAAAGTAACAGGTTACCCATTGCTGTAATGGGTAGATTTTTTAAAGTGCGATGCCTTAATAAAAAATAATCTTAAAGTACATTGTTGTAATAAATAAAAACAAAAGTAGAATACTATAATAAGAAAATTATGAAAATAGATTGTTATTTCATGCATTTAACCCAATAATAAAAATGTATCTTTTTGATAACATTTCAACTTACAGTTTGATCAAAATTAAGACAAGAAATGATTTTTGTTCTTCGTCATCACTTCAGACGAATTCTATTTGTACAACCATTAGGTTCTATCAAACGTGAAATTATTGTACTGAAAGAAAATTTTCAACAAAGCAATGTGAACCCATTTTCTATAAATTTGTTACATGTTAGTTCGTAAACACGTTTTCACTTTTTAAAAAAAAACATATAGTTTAATTGTTTACAAAATATTCACTCTTTTGCTTAAAAGTATGAATCAATAATAAACAGTCTCACTAATATTAAAACTAAAATTCTGTTATACATGTAGATAAATCTTTTCAATTTTTGATCAACTTTTTTTAAAGTATATAATATTTATATATGGTAAATATAACAAATAAACTCATACATCCTCTTCACATTTGATTAGGTTTGAAAATCTGACCTTTTAGGAGATAAAAGACTACAATATCGCTAAGCTACTGCCAAAAACTCTTTGGTAATTTTTCATCTAACTTAATTATCAAGAGATACATCCTCAAACACCCATTTCTTGAGCAACATGAAGATTGCCTTGAATGACTTAGATTTTGCAAATGTATTAAAAGAACAAAAGGGCAAAGATGATACAACATTATATTGTCTATGGGTTTATATTAGTAAACCCCATTGGATGATTATATCCACAAAACAACTAAGAGTTCGTTTACTCAAATACTTACAAGTAAGATTCAATATTATCTCTTATCTTAGTGAGTAAGATTTTTACTCCATCAGATGACATGGTATGTAACAATTTATCCGGTAAACGTTAATCGGGTAAGAGTCGTCATCTTCACCTACCGAGTAAAACTCTTGGTCCTTCCCATCGTTGTTGCCGGGTAAGATTCTTGAGCATTAACATGTTCATCTGGTAAGAGCATCTCCAACAAATTCCCTAAAAATTTCTCCAAAATGAAGAATCAAAAGTCAAAATCTCCAAAAAAGATTGCATTGATCTCCAACATATCAACATATTCGCTATTTTGGAGAATCCAACATTGATTATAATATTAAAAATAAAATATTATTTCTGTTTCTAAATATTCATTTTCAAAGTTTTCTATCGATGGTCTCACTCAGTAATCATTTTTGAGGTGTTGTCCATATTCAATTTCTCCATTTTACAGTTCAAGAAATGTTTAATGGGTGTGTAAAGCTTTTGGTGAGGTTTAATGGTTGTGTAAAAAGTTTGGTCCATGTGTTAAAAGTTGGGAATTGATATCTTGTTAACTCTTATAAAACTATCAAAGCTTCAAAATCGTTTACAAAATTTACAGCTCCTGCTGCATTGCACGGATATACAACTACAACTATTATTTATATACAACAAATTATATAATATTTATATGCGACAAATGAATTCATAGATAGAATGAAAGAGGATGAAACATGCACATACTTGTAACTTCACCCCAAAAGGGTAAGGTCTGAAAAGGGACCCTAAGGAAGTAGAATATTTCTGTAAGAGTCTAGTTAGTAGATGCTAAATTTAAGTGCTACCATAACTTGAAAGCAAAAATAAAAGCAGTTTTTGTACAACTGAAACAGTAGATGAGCCTAAAAAGAGGTTGCTGCTAGTTTTTCAAACTCAACCTTCCAATCCATGATTTCATTACCAACCAGATACAAGTTTGATTGCAACATCATGATTTCCTCATCCTTCACATTCTTCTTCTTCACACTCTGCACCAGTTTCTCTTGTAACTCCTGCATTTTAGCTTCCAGTTCATCGACTTCCTCTTTGATTTTGGACTTTTCAAGATTCCGCTTCTCTAGTTCTTTCTCGACTTGTTTCAACTTATCCTTGAGCTCACCCAGTTTGGCTTTTCTAGCGAGTAGTTCATTCAAACGAGCTCGAACAGCACCCACATCAAACCCATGAGTCTCCAACTCCACTAAAGTTTCCAAACTGTTGTCGATTATGTCACTGGGAACATCCGGCTGCAGTTTTGAAGTTCTCTGAACCACATTCGCAAATGTGACCATGTGTCCGATGGCTAAACCCTCACGGTAATCCTCTTTCATTATCTTCAACAGAAGAAAGTGCGGCTTTTGTGGCGGATTCTGGTATAACTCCAGAGATTCAATGGTCGCCCAGATTGGAGACCGTTTGACAAAAGGCCACTCTTGTTGGTATTCGCTGATTTCATGATTGTTGAGAACGGCTGGATTCGATGCATCACTTGGTTCATCACATTTGTCAACATTGCTAGAACGGGAACTTCCTAAGTACGCCAACATGAACAACAGATTAGATAAAAAAAGACAGTAAATCTCACAGAGGTAGTATGTACCATGTTAATCCAAATTCGCATGGATATTTTTAGTTTCTTCTTTCCAAATGTTTCCATCCTAATACCCTATATAGTTAAGGCCAAAATGTATTAAAATACAACAAAGTTTGCTTTAGTTCCTATTTAGTGTAACGATGAATAGTTTTCCTCAATTAATGTAACAAATGTTGAACTTTTCCTATGTTGTACCCATTTTGACCGCATTTTACAGCCATTGATCACAAGTTGTCAAGTTATATTGTAACTATAGATTATGTAATATGTCACATCCAAATCCACTGGGTTGAAAACCATTTACCAAGAGGGTACGAGATATGAAGAATTGAATGTTTGTAATTGTCGCTAACTAAGGAAAATAATTCATGATTACATTAAGTAGAAACTAAAACGAACTTGGTTATATTTTGATTGATTTAGCAGCATAAAATGTAATCGATGGTATATGGTACCTTGTAATAAACCCATTGGTATTTTAACCACTGACTTTGGTGGTCTACCCCTCTTTCTTTTATGTGGGCTCTTACCATCCTCTGTTTCACAAGTTCCCTGTTGGGAACAACAAACAAATCAAACATTAATCTAAATTTTTAGTGATTTTGGTAATTTGTATCTAATCATCTGCAAAATTATCCAAAAGGCTGTCTAAATTTTAAGAAGAAATCCGGTCCCGCCCACCTTGCCCGTAATGGCCTTGGGATCAGTACACACTGAGAGGTAGCGCAAACCCTTTTTGTACAACTTCAGGGTCCTGTTCTCTTTCATGGTTTGTTCCATAATGGAATCACATTGTGAGAAATCGACAATAAAACGACATACTTTCACTTTACCATACCGCTAATAACCAAAAGATGATATGCCCAGGCGCAAGGAGGCGGGAAATCAATTGTGAGGTCTCCTGCTCTAGGGTAAATGCAATTTACCTCCATCGTGATGGAGACCCTCCAGAGGGTGGCGTGTACCCATTTTTGAAATATTATATGTTACAGTGAAAAAATGATTTTGGAAAATGATGGAAATGGAA
>NC_037537.1:14155005-14162880 GCF_001531365.2 Cynara cardunculus var. scolymus | reverse complement strand
AAAAATGATTTTGGAAAATGATGGAAATGGAATTGTAATATTATATGTTACAGGTGAAAAAATGATTTTGGAAAATGATGGAAATGGAATTGTAAATGCAAAAGAAAACAACATATTTGCCGTTATTAGTCCGAAATTGCTCATTCATACAAACAAAGTGAGGCTTGTTTCTTTTTTCCTCGCATTTTCGCAAGAACAGTGGTCTGTCTTGCAACAAAAAGAAGCATGATAATTCAATAAGTGCTAAAACTGCTTGCCATGTTGATCATTTCTTGCTCCAAGAGACGTTGTGATCCACTGCTAGCTTCCTTCACAGGCACCATAACTTCAGTTCACTGTTTCCCTTGCTACCTAGACCATACATAATCCACACCATATTATGCCTCTATCGGAATTACCAATCATCGTCTATTTGTTTAGGTCTAGGCTATCTCAACCTAGTTCGTTTTAACTAGCTTTTTAGCACTTATAACGACCCATAATAATATAATAATAATAATAATAATAATAATAATAATAATAATAAAGTAACTTCAATAACATAATTATCGTTCCAAGATCATCTCAAAATATATCCGATCATCGTCTATTTGTTTAGGTCTAGGCTATCTCAACCTAGTTCGTTTTAACTAGCTTTTTAGCACTTATAACGACCCATAATAATAATAATAATAATAAAGTAACTTCAATAACATAATTATCGTTCCAAGATCATCTCAAAATATATCCGATAAAAAATAATAAAGTTACCGAGATTTATATAGATAACTAATAACAAATCTTCAAAATACCAAGAATCAATTCAGGTCTGAATTGCACCACCGAACAAATCTCGAGCATCAAAACTTTCCCTTGGCTGAATAGCATTACTTTCAACAAAAAGCAGTTAAACTTGAAGGTCTAGTGAGTTTTATGATTTTCATGCACGTTGATGTCAACAACTTTAAAAACAATAAATCAAAATATCACGATGGAACAACTTTCTCATATAAGCATGCATACTTTAAAAATACTTAAGAGTCTCGTGACTAATGGCTACGTAGCAAAACAAAATCACGTAGAACGGAGCTATTACGATGTCCCCCTCTTCAGATGTCATACAGTTCATGAGACAACATAATCTCATGCCATATGGTTCATGCCCTCACGACTACGTGTCATACAAGTTCCCTTTGCAAGCTATGACAGTCCACAAAACATCTTTCGATAATTAAGATTATGTTCATGCATTTCAAAATATAATACAAACTTGCATGCTTCAAACAATTCATTACATCATATAACATTACGCAAACGAATCATATCTGCAAGAGTAAAGTGTTTTATTTCTATTGAAATGACACATGAAAGTATTTTAAGCCAATGGGTTAGACCATCAAATTTTGTACCTTAAAGACTTGAGGGACGTTTGGCCACTCTTACCCAGTAAGCGCTTACCGGTGAGATCCAATACTTCCACTTAACTTACCGAGTAAGATTTTACTCCATTAAAACGACATCATATGCAACATTGTATCCTGTAAGTACTTACCGTCACTCTCACTTACCGAATACCGAATAAGACTCTTGGTCCTTGTCATTGCTCCTACCGGATAAGATTCTTAGTAAAGTGACCCAGTAAGCACTTCCTTGGTAAGCGTTTAGTGCATGGGAGGGATCATTTACCAAATGCTTATTCGGGTAAGCGCTTACCAAGTCACATTACCTTACCAAATGCATATGGCAAAACCAAGAATCTTACCTAGCAAGAGTGAAGACAAGGAACGAGAGTCTTATCTGGTAAGTGACGGTGACGGCGACAACTCTTACCACGGTTAGTGCTTACCGGGTAAGTTGTTACATACGAAGTTGTTTTGGTGAACTAAAATCTTACCCGGTAAGTAAGTGATTGCGTTGAATTTTACCGTTAAACGCTTACCAGATAAGTGTTTAGGTAAACCACCCCATAGTTAATTTAACTAAGATTAATTAAATAAATCCCAAATTATTGAATTCCCATATTAAGCTCAAAATAACAACTTGAAACATCATAAGATTACCTATTTAAAATGACTTGTTGGCTTATGTAGGGCTGTAAACGAACCGAACATTCAGCAAACCCTTCGTGAACCGTTCGGCGGGAAGTTCGTTTATGTTCATTTATTTAATAAATAAACGGATATGAACAAATTTTTTTGTTCGGTTAGTTAAACGAACGTACATGAACAAGAGTCCCGTTCGTTCATCTATGTTCATGAACGTTCATTCATTTACCGTTCGTTTACGTTCATTTATATTTGTTCGTTTATGTTCGTTTATATATTAAATTTAATATATAATCTTTTGTTTATTTACTTGAATTCGAATAATGTTTATTTATGTTCGTTTAACCTATTCGTTTATGTTCGTTCGTTTAGCATGTTAATGAACGAACATAAACGAACACGAACACACCTGATTTCTAAMCGAACGAACACGAACACAAAGATTTTCGTTCATTTACCGTTCGTGTTCGTTCGTTTGTTCGGTTAAGTTAACCGAACGAACATGAACAAGCCTCCATCGTGTTTGTTCGGTCGTTTATGACCCTGGGCTTATGCATTACTTTTAAAACTTCCGGATCTAGACCTGGCAGCCCGACCCGTTGATTGACCCGACCATAACAATTACCGTACCCGGTTCCAGCCATTTGGATCACTTTCCTCTGCCACAAACCCTAGTTCTCTTCCAAGTTCCGAAGACTCATCGGTGGCATCGGACGCAATCCTAAGTCTTGTCATTTCCGTACCACGAAGAACAAATCATCAGGGGGTTCTACACCGATGTTCGAGACTCTTGGGCTGGACCACATCGTACCAAAATCAACGAAACACAAACGACTCAAGGTTTAATATAGTAGATCTAGGTTCGGTTTTCAGTATTGTTTCGATTCGATTGTTCAACGGCTTGTAATGTTAAACTCGATTTCTCATATATATAATATATGCATGCAGTAATCTGATTCCAAAGTTTATCTCTGGTTTTAAATGACTTATGTAATTGGTACTAAAACATGAATGGTGAATCAATTGGATAAAATTCTTACCTCAAAACCACAGTTTGATATTGAAGAACTCCTCCCGTGATCTCCTGCTCCGGTTCCTCAGTGTACCTCTTTTCTCTTTCCTTCTGAAATTTCAAAGCTTTACATACCATATTTAGAGCTTTGATATGCAATTATCAATGGAAAGGTACTCATGATTTGTGCAACTAAATATGGCAATGCTTAAGCTTTCCAACAAGAAGAAAATTTGTTTCTTGCTTCTGCAAATTTTGTTAGAAATTTGGGACATGTTTGTTAACCAGGTGAACAAGTTTAATGGGACTTTATATATATTTTTGCTTAGGTCTATATTTTATCTCCTTAATTGTAATTTTTCTAAAATAAATAAGAAAGATTTTTTTATTTAAATTTTTTTAATATTCTCTAATTTATCATTTCAATACATTTATTGTTGAGAACTCAAAAACTGATCACACAAAGATTAGTAGTTGGAAGAGATTRCTTTATTAAAGAAGCTACGAAAGGCTTTTATAGCCAATACAAAACAGGAAGCAAAACTGAAAAGAGAAAATCAGGGAGTTACCCACAAGACTAGGACTTCCCCAAATACTAGGACTTATTGGACTAATTCAAAATAAAATAGATAAATACTCTTTGACCATCAATCCCTCCCTTAAGCTAAGCATCTGCATTTAGCTTATTGCACCAACTTCCATCACTCCGAGCATGCTTCGAAACTTTTCAAACTGGTCCARCTTCAACGGTTTCGTCATAACATCTGCAACTTGGTTCTTTGAGCTACAAAAGCTCAACTTTATAACCCCATCACTTACCAGCTCTCTAAGGAAATGAAACCTTACTCCGATATGCTTACTCTTTCCRTGGAACACAGGATTTTTTKAGAGTTGAATAGTARAACTATTATCACAATGAAGCACAGTACTACTCTTCTTTTCGACTCCAATCTGCTCCAAGATTCTCCTTAGCCAGACGCAGTGACATGCACAGAAGGCYGCTGCAATGTACTCGGCTTCGRTGGTTGACAGACTCACCACCGGCTGTTTCTTTGAAGACCATGAGACCGCTCCCGACCCCATCATGAATACGAAACCGGAGGTGCTCCTTCCATCATCTAGATCGCCAGCATAACTGCTATCTGTATAAGCTRCAAGACCTTTGTTGTATTCTCCCTTCTTGTAATAAACACCAAACTCGATACTCCCTTTTATGTATCTTAATATTCTCTTTGCTGCCAACCAATGCGATACCTTRGGGCGAGCCATGAACCTGCTGATTAAGCTTACTCCATACGTCAAATCAGGTCTGGTCACARTGAGATACATGAGACAACCAACTACTTGCTTGAACATAGTAGCATCAAATTCATCACCTGCTTCATCTTTTGTTAAAATTGTCCCTGGAACAATAGGATTCTTTACTGAATTGCTATTTTCCATGCCAAACCTTGCTAGAATTTCACGAGCATATCTCCTTTGGCAGATGAAAATTCCAGCTGCACTTTGTATGACCTCTACTCCAAGGAAATRCCTCATCCTTCCTAAATCGGACATATCGAACTCCAACATCATTGAGTTTTTAAACTCATCACACATCTTTTTGTTATTCCCAGTGTAGATTAGATCATCTACATAGAGACTAACTATYAATATTTTACCTTCTTTTGACTTAGTGAACAAAGTGTGTTCACTCGTACATCTTTCAAAACCTTCTCGTGCAAAGTACGCCTCAATCTTACTGTACCAGGCCCTTGGAGCCTGTTTAAGGCCGTATAATGCCTTTTTCAACCTGTATACTTTGTCTTCTKCTCCTTTCTTTACAAAACCTTCTGGCTGCTCGACAAACACTTCTTCTTTGAGCTCACCGTGAAGAAAAGCACTTTTTACGTCGAGCTGAAACACTTCCCAATCGCTTTGTGCCGCTAACGCAAGTATTACCCGAACGGTATCCAATCTTGCAACAGGTGCAAACACTTCCGTATAATCCACTCCGTATCGTTGTGCATACCCCTTAGCCACCAACCTCGCTTTAAACTTTTGTACTTCCCCTCTTTCATCAAGTTTGGTTTTGAAAACCCACTTGACTGGAATAACCTTCACTCCTTTCGGTAAGACTGTTAATTCCCATGTATTGTTTCTTTCTATGGCTTTTATTTCTGTAGCCATTGCTTCTCGCCACTTCTTGCTTTTGTTTGCTTCTGTAAAGAGATAAGGATCACTTTCGCCTTGGACCATTAACATCATCATGTTTAACTCTGCTTCCTCTTCCGACAAGCCTGCCCCAGTCTCGTAATCTGACATCCATGTTGGTTCTTTTCTGTTTCGTGCACCCCTCCCTTCAACCGGACCCTCCTGGTCGTTATTCGGTTCATCTGTTGGGATGCTGCTGCTGCTACTGTCTGATTCTCCACTTTGCTCAGCTTCTTCTTCCGTATTACTATCATCGTCATCTTCTAATGTGAGCCTATCAGCTTTGTGCTCCTTTCCAGTTCTGCCCCAATCCCAACCTTTGTCTTCTTCAAATATGACGTCTCTGCTCACCACAATCTTCTTCGTGACCGGATCAAACAATCTATAGGCTTTAGATTCATCGCTAACACCGAAGAAAACACATATTCTGCTTTTATCATCCAACTTGCTTCTCTTTTGGTCTGGTACATGAGCATGGGCTAGACACCCAAATACTCGAAAGTATTCGACCGTAGGCTTCATGGAACTCCACTCTTCTTCGGGCRTTTTGTTATCCAAGGCTGCAGTTGGGCACCTGTTMTGCACGTGCACGYACCACTTTACTGCCTCGRGCCAGAATACTTTGGGAACTTGCCTCTCGTGTAGCACGGTCCTTATAGCATTCATGATCGTTCTGTTCTTTCTCTCGGCAACGCCGTTCTGCTGGGGTGTGAACGCTGCTGTTAATTGTCTGTTGATCCCATGATTTTTGCAAAATTCCTCAAACTCGTTTGAGGTGAACTCACCTCCCCTGTCTGTCCTTAAGCAAATAATTTTCTCACCACTTTCTTTTTCAACACACATCTTATAATTCTTAAAGTTAGCAAATGCTTCCGATTTTTCATGTAACAGATAAACCCAAGTTTTACGACTAAAATCATCGAT
Organism: Cynara cardunculus var. scolymus; assembly: GCF_001531365.2. NCBI lineage: Eukaryota > Viridiplantae > Streptophyta > Magnoliopsida > Asterales > Asteraceae > Cynara > Cynara cardunculus. The sequence continues at coordinate 14,156,727 of NC_037537.1, read as the reverse complement.
AAAACTTAAAAAATACCTTTTGTTACTGTTCGAAATAGGTCTGATCAGACCACAAATATCCCGCATGTACTAGTTGAAGCATCTTTGAGGCCCTCCATGAACTCTTATGTGGTATCGATTCTCTATGTTGCTTTCCAGTTAAACAAGTAGTACATATCATCTTTGGGGACTTTACTGGAGGTAAGCCGATCACCATTTTCTTATAAGAAAGTGTTCTAAGTCCCTTGTGGTTGAGGTGCCCAAAACGACAATGCCACAGGTGCGCTTCTTGTTCGGAAACAACATCAGCCTGCAAACACATGTTCTTCTGTGCCATAACAGTTAGCACATAGAACATTCTGTTTCCACTCATGGTAGTATGCATGATTAACCCTCTCATAGGGTGAAATATTTTGCAAGTTCCATGCTGGATTAAAATCGATAGCCCCTTTTCTTGAAGTTGTCCAACRCTAAGTAAATTATTTTTCAATTCAGGAACAAAATAAACATCTRATATTTCCTGAATAATCCCATTCACTTGCATCCTTACGCTACCTTTTGCGACAACCTCCATCTTTGTATCATTGCCGAGTTTCACGGTTCGGAAAACACCTTCTTCCAGCTCCGAGAACCAATCTTTATTTCCCGTCATGTGATTACTGCATCCAGTATCAAGGAACCAGACATCTTCTTTCTTAGTTTGACCCATTTCTACATGAGCCATCAACACGATCTCCTCTTCTTCATTTGTCTCGACATAATTTGCTTTCTCCAAATYGGGACACTCGTAYTGAAAATGGCCCAACTTATGACAGTGGTAACACTCGATCAAAGATCTGTTCATGGGYTGTCTTCCTCTTCCTCTGCCTCTGCCTCGTGCTCCTCTGAACATGCCTCTACCCCCTCTTCCTCTACTTGGTCTTTCATCAACCGTCATTTTCAGCACCTGTTCCTCAAGAAGGTACCCTTGCATCCTTTGTTCATGAACAAGAAGACTCCCATGTAGTTCATCAATAGTTAAAGTACTCAGATCATTAGACTCCTCGATGGAGCAAACTACATAATTAAATTTGGATGTCAATGATCTGAGTATCTTACTTACAACTGTACTTTCCTCCATGTCTTCGCCGTTCGACTTCATCTTGTTCACTACAGTTAAAGTCCTCCCTAGGAAAATGTCTACTTTCTCTCCTTCTGCCATGGCTAGCAACTCAAATTCCTTTCTTAGTGCTTGAAGTTGTGCCCTTTTCACCTTTGTGGATCCTTGGTACTTCTTTCGCATCGACTCCCAGATTGACTTCGATGTCTTCTTGTCAAGAATCGTTTCCAATACCTCTCTGTCAATGGCTTGGAATAAGTAGTTCTTGACCTTCAGATCCTTGAGTTTGGCTTCCTCTATACTCTTTCTTTGCGCCTCACTAACCGCTCCACTCCCGGTTGCTGACGGAATCCCTTCTTCCACCATATTCCACATTTCTTTGCTCCGCAGGAAGTTCTCCATCATCATCGACCAATAGTCGTAGTGGCCATCAAATTTCGGAATGGCTGGCTGCACGAACCTATCTGAARTTGAAGTTGACATCCTGAGCTTTCTGAGTTTACCCTAAACCTCACACACTATCAAGGCCCTTGTTTGGCTTTGATACCAATTGTTGAGAACTCAAAAACTGATCACACAAAGATTAGTAGTTGGAAGAGATTACTTTATTAAAGAAGCTACGAAAGGCTTTTATAGCCAATACA
>NC_037537.1:14136982-14154630 GCF_001531365.2 Cynara cardunculus var. scolymus | reverse complement strand
AATCAGGGAGTTACCCACAAGACTAGGACTTCCCCAAATACTAGGACTTATTGGACTAATTCAAAATAAAATAGATAAATACTCTTTGACCATCATTTATATAAAATAATAATAATTTCATTTCATTGGTGAAACTGAAACCGAATGAAATAATCATTTCTCTCTCACAACATTAAGTTTTAGAAAAATATCTAAACTTGGAGCTTTCTCTAGTTCTTAGAATATTATAGAGAATTTGTTTAATCAATATAGAGAACAAAACTTTCATTTTCTCTATCTTAGAGAATATGTTGGAAATGCTCTAAGTTTTTAGGGGAAGCTTTACGTAGAAAGTCAAAGTTTTTCCATTCCCAATTAAAAAAACACGTTCTTTCAATCTATGAAAAACATTCCTAAACAAAAGTTTTTCCAATATATACAGATAGATTAATCAACATAGACAAGTTTATTCATTCAGGACTTAACCAACCGAACGGTTCCTTAGTCGATGTGATTTCATAGAAATTACAAAGAACCTTAACCTTAAAAAATAATAACTAAGGTTCATGTGGTTTCACTTTTGTTATACATCTGGTTCTTACTTCAATTTTGACTACTTGGATATCAAACTTTTATCCAAATGGATTTGTAATGAAATTTCTTGAAACAAATTTTGGGGTTTTGATAATTTAGTGATTAGAGTTGACTTGGGGGGTGTTCTGATTTGTTCGGAGAAATGGGGAGGGGCTTCGTTGACAAGGAAAAAGACCAAACTATCTTTGACTTTAACAAAACTTCTTGACCAAGTTATGAAAAACTCCCTAACCCATAAAGAAAATGAAACCACAAACACTCTAGTCATAATTTGTTAGAGTTAAACACCTTCGTAATTTTCAAGAAACCAAAAGGACGAAATTTGCAATTTACTCTTTTTTAGATGTTATAAGCGTGAAGTCACGAGCGAAAAGTGGGATATTGGAAATTTGTAAGCCTGTCTCCGACACAACAACTTGTGCTTTTTACATCAATTTACTTTAATACAATATGTGGCTTGTTAAAGAACCGATGACATTTTCAAAACAAAGCTCAAAATCAAATATATTTTTCAATATTCGAGCTCAAGCTCAATATTTATTTAACAAAATTGAGTTATACATTATCACTATTCTCAAAGGCTCACCATAACAACCGTCATGGCGGACAGTGACTCAAAACTTGTGTCCCATGCCATGTTAAGCCTGTGGCAGGCCATGACGTATTGCACGGTTGTTGTAATACGATATTTGATTTTACTTACCTTTTTAATATATTGTTTGTTAGTTTTTAATATATGACTTAATTTAAATTGATTATTATCATTAATTTTTCGAGTAATAGTAGATTACATATGCTTACATATATAATTTTATATTTAATACAAAGATTTGCGGCCATAAGTCACGTCTTGAAAAACGTCGTGACCTCGACATGACTTCTAAGTTTTGAGGCTTGGCATCGCCGCCACGTCACACCTCAGGCTATATATATATATATATATATATATATATATATATATATATATATAGACTTGGGATCATGTGAGACCAAGGCTTTTTCGTGAGCCCCGTAAGACCAATTCTCAACCCTTGGATTAGATCTACAATCGTCAGATCTGAACATTCACAAACGCCATGAGACTTCTCAATAATTACAAAATTGCCACCGTGCAATTTAGACCATTAGATCTTTAACTTATAAACTTGATCAATGAACATAAATTGGTCTTACGGGTCTCACGAAAAACCTTTGGTCTCACGTGAACCCAACCCTATATATATATATAGAGAGAGAGAGAGAGAGAGCTTGGTTCAAATACTAACCAATTTTTTTGTGTTAACTATGTTAACCAAGCTCAACCAATCATATTCCATCTTTTCCTTTGGTTCAAATATAACTCATATATTAAATACAAGGGTATTTAAGTAATTTGTCATTTTATGTAACTCCCAAATAATTAATTGGGAGTTACAAATATGAAAATATCACAATTGATCATGATGCAATATTGACATTGAGGTTTCACACATGTTCATGTTCTATAATTCACATTTATTTTAATCAATAGTTCTCACATTTGACATATGAACACATCATAAATCAAACAGCCTTAGATGTCGTGATTCATAAGTGTTCATGTATATTCAAGTCACTAGATGTTCATATGAATACATACACACACATAACATGTGAAAACATGTGAAAACATGTGAACACGTTTGAAAACACACAGCCCTAGATGCCTTGGTTCATAGGTGTTCATGTACATACAGTAGAGTTGGCTCCTGAATATACAGAAGATGTTCATACAGTTCACATGTTGTTCATATGTCTATTTTTTTTTTTTGATGTGGTTTGAAGATATACACAAGTTGTTCATATGTCTGACAACTCGTGTATCAAAGATATATTACTTTTTACCTAAATACCCTTTGATATTTTGTTCACATATGTTAATTGAAAATATTAATTTAATAATTAATTTTTAAAATCATTAAATCACAATCGTTTATTATTTAAATTAACGGTCAAGATCGGTTAACCAAGTTAACACGATAATCTTGGTTAGCATTTGAATATATATATATATATATATATGTATATATATATAGGGGCCCATTGAAGGGAGAACTGACTAGTTTATGATAATCGTGGGATCCAATCTCAACCACAAATCAATAGATAAATTATGAAATTTCTAATTTTGGTAATTTTGAATTAAAATTTTAATGCAAGGACATTTTAGGTATTTTCTCTCCTCTTTTCTCTCTTCGTCCTCCGTCCTCCGGCCACCGGCCACCGGCCTCCGTCCTTCGTCCTCCGTCCTCCGTCCTCCGTCCTCCGGCCACCGTCCTCCGTCCTCCGTCCTCCGTCCTCCGTCCTCCGTCCTCTGTCCTCTGGTGATACCACCGTGATACTAAAAATATTGACTCTATTAAACAAAAGATACAATGTGATACCCAAAAACATATAAGATGCATTATGATACCACTGTGTTACATTTTCGATCGACCACACAAACGACTTCAGTGTGATACCCAAGCACATATAAGATGCCTTGTGATACCACTGTGGTATCATCGGAGGACCGGGGACGGAGAGAGAAGAGATGAGAGAGGAGAGTTTTAAAATACCTAAAATGTCCTTACATTAAAATTTTAATTCAAAATTACCAAAATTATAAATTTCATAATTTATCTATTGATTTGTGGTTGAGATTGGACCTCATGGTTACCATAAACTAATTAGTTCTCATTTGATTAGGCCCCTATATATCAAATGAGAACTAATTAGTTTGTGGTAACCGTGAGGTCCAATATGAGCCAATCATTTTATGATATTAATTGTATTACCTTAATTAATAGGTAAAGAGAGTTTTAGTAAAATGATTAATTATAATTTAAATATTTTTCTTATTTAATAGTTATCAAATTCGGTTTCCTTAATTATCAAGAATTTGGTTTCCTTAATTTTCTCAACAAAATTGTATCACAGTGTATCACATTGTGGTTGTGTGTGGCCTACGACTCAGATCACATCTATTATCAACTCATGTTCAAAACGTTATCACAGTGGTATCATAATGTGTAACACAATTGGTTTTGTATCTTATTGTTATAAATTCTTGGGTATCATAGCGTGTATCATATTTGTTTTGTGTTTTTATGTTAGAAATTCCTGGTCGGAGAGAGAGGGGGGAGAGGAGAGAGATTTTAAAAAGACTAATTTACCCCCATATATATTATCAAAAAATTTAAATTATTTGAAAATTAATGAATAATTACCAAATTTAATGAATAGTTACCAAAATTAATATGTTTAATAATAACCATTGATATATTAATAATGTGTGGTTAAGATTGGATTTCACAGTTATCACAAACAATCGAGTTCTCCCTTGATTGGACCCCTATATATATACACATACATGCATACATGCATGCATGCATACATACATACATATATATAAAAGAAAACCTTGGGGAATTGAGGTGACACTACGAGAATTGTGTATTCTCATATGGTGAATTGTGGTTGAGTTTTAGTTGTCCCGCATTGATGAAGAATTGAAAATTTTGAACAAATTGAAGTGTATAAGAAAGTTGGATTGAATGTCTTTGTATCAAATCATGGGTTTGCCTCATAAGGTTGTCTTATTTTGGATGACCATCTTTGAAATCTATACCATGGTTGGAACCAAAACCAACTAAATGGTAAAAATTATAATGCAAATATGAAAATGAAACCAAGGAGGCAAGGACGATGACTTGGCAACATGAGGTTTGAGTGTTCCTTGAATTTGAAATAAGGTTGACTTTCATCAGCTCACATTAGTAGACAGATGATAGTTTGGAAGAAGATGATGAATGTATAAATACGTGATAGAGCTTTGAAATCTATAGCCATGTTTGAAATTAAAAACCAACCAATTGGTAAAAGATTTGTGCAAAACGAATGCAAATGATACATTTTTTTTCTTATCAAAAGTTGTGATTATTGCAGTACTTATAATAACAAATGTAGTTTAAGTATCTATTATATCACTTATATATAGAAAGAAAGTGTTGACTTAATGACGTGTTTTCATCTGATCTTAGTATTCTCCAAATCATGATTTACGGTGTTGGACGAGACATTATAGTTATAAACATGATACCGAGTTTTCAGACACACTGCACTTCCACTCGAGTCGAGGATTTTACATTTTTTTCTTAAATTGAGTTTTGATCACCATGCAAACCAAGAGGTATTGATGTGAAATCATAAGAATTGAGTACTGGGGTGTTGGGGAATTGTGGTTGAGTTTGAGATGCATATTGATGAGAGATTGAAGGATTGGAATAAGGAGGTATATATAAGTAAAAAGGAAAAGATTCATTGTGTCAACTTATGAGACTTGATCATAAGGTTATCTTATCGTACTTGGATGACCATATTTTTATAACATTTCTTTTATATTATTTGACTTTAAAATAACAATGAAAGGTAATGATATGACTTTAGTATATATTTATATGATAAAGTTGAATTAAAAACTTTAAAATAATATAACGAACAATTTATTAATTGTTTTAGTTTGTTATAATTAAAATTGAATCTACAATTATATTTATTATAACTAAACTTGATTATATAATTATAAGTAAAATAAAATAAGCCTATATNTTAATTGTTTTAGTTTGTTATAATTAAAATTGAATCTATGATAACCTTTTTATATTAACTAAACTTGATTATATGATTATAAGTAAAATAAAATAAAATAAACCTATGTGTAAAGAAGTTACATGTTAAGGTATTGCCGCAAATTCTTAAGAATGTGATATATTCGAAGATGAAGCTAAGTATGTGAAAGAAAGAAAAAATGAATTTGAAATCAATCATCAACCAATGTCAATATCAATATAATATACTAAAGGAGGAACCAAACAAATAGTACAAAATATATAACCATAGTTGAAATCAAAATCAAATAATACAAAATAAAGAAGTGAATATATAAAAAAGAGTTAGATATCTTATAATACTAAGAGAGTTTGTGCAATTTTTAGGTTGTCCTTTTTTTTGGCCAACCATCTTATATAAAAAAAATTATATATCAAAAACTAATATAAAAAATTACATAAAGTTGACGATAAATCAAAACCATAAGAGTGGTCGAAGTTATAGTTGTAAAAACAATAGTTATATATATAATCTATATTTCTATATCTTTATTTTTATCTATATAAAAGCAATAACCATGGATAATCAGGGTACAACTTATAAGCATTATAAATCATTTTTTTTCCTCACATTATTGTTTGCATCTCACATTGGATCAAAGAGGAAAGAGGCATGCGAGAGGTGGATACAAAAAGAAAAGAGCCAACTTTTTTCTCAATATTGTGTGCATCTCGCATAGGATGATGGAGTGAAAGTGACAAGAGGGAGATTATTATAAAAAGAAATGATTAAAAATGGAACAAACATATTTTTTTTCGGATGTGGACCTTTTGCTTAAGATCAAATGTAGTATATGTTTTTAGTTTAACATATCTATCCCGAATCTTAGGTTTTTTTTGTTTAGATGAAGTGTATTATTTGTTCTTAATTCGATATCTAATATATGGGTTTTCAGCTTGCTTTGTATTTTATTTTATATATGCAAATGTGCATTATATTACTTGGTGATGTAGTTATTTATCTGCCATCTTGGTGATACTACTATCAAGGTTTGACACACCCTTCTAATTACAATTCAAATATTATAGAATGTTATGATAAAGTGTAATATTTGTTTTTATCAGTTTAATATCTGATATGTGGGTCATCACCCCACTTGATATTAATTTTATTTTTTATGAGAAAAAATCAATTATCTTAGCTTGGTGATGTGGTTCTTCATGCATCGCCTTGAACTTCCACTATTGTTGTTATAATTTACGCACTCCTCTAATTTTCACTTGAAATATTAAAAAACGTTTCTTTTTTCATACAAATTTAACATCGTGATTTGTCACCTTATATGAGATTTCAGTTAGAATTGTGACTTCTATTAACATTAATCAAACATTTATAGAGTACTTTGCAACACCGTTCTCGAGCATAGTTAGATTACTTAAATTATCATATGGTTCTAAGATTGTTGTCAACTTCTCTTAAAAACTTTTAATGTTAATGAGAAGTTGCCACACACATTTGCCTAAATTTTTTTTAGAAATGGACTTTAAATTTTAATCTATAACATTCATTTTGGAGATGGTACTATGACTACCACGCGTGGAACACTAGTTCATACATAAAATTCAAGGTTTATGAAATCGTTTAAGGGCTCGAACCCGATAACAATTAGCTTGTTTCTTCGCTCGAGTGACTTGACTCGAAAAAGTGAATATTCGAATGATTTGTCTCAAAAAATTTAATCGAGGTTCTGAATAAACTGAATTAAATATTGGTGTTATGGAGTTTGAAATTTTCATTTATTATTTTATGTCATTTTTTACTCAAGTCGAATAGTTGATTAAAATCTATAATCTTAGTACATCACCAGTTATTATTCCATCGTGGTGTTGATGAATACACCTCAAATTTGGTTATTTTTAATTACAAAAGAGTTGCTGATATTCGTATAATTTTAATTTATTTGATTTCTAAAAAATATCATGATGGAAATGCGGTATCATTGGGTATGACGACAGCATATCGCATATAAGTAAACAATTCTTTCCGACTTTGGAAATAATTGTAGGAGCATATCATAAAGAGTTAAATGCAAATCTTTTCAAATGATTTAAATAGTTATTTCATCTATTTAAATCGGTCTTTTAGTCTTTACATCTATCTAAATGTTACTACGTCTGTAATATCTATATTCGTAATATTGCAGACCTGGCAAAAAGACTCAGATTCAACTCAGGTACGCAATTGTGACGTCCAGGTGCGCAATTGCGACGGTGCCACTTGCTAACCTGGTGGAATTTGATTTTTTTTTTGTTTTTTAGCCAGGTCCGCAATATTACAGATATAGATATTACAGACGTATTGGGTAAACTCGGGAGAGAAATAACTAAAACCAATTTGAATTGATGAAATAACTATCTGAGTCAATTTCCTTTTACATAAATTAGCGAGTAAGGTTTCTGAAAAGAACTATTAATATGGGAGAACTATTAATGTGGGACGTCCTTGTTTTATAATAGATATGGTTCTTCCCTCCAACTAATTCTTGTCAATTAAGTTTTTGTTACTGAGGGGCAATTTTGTCCGTTAACCATACTCACCCTCAACTTTCATTTTATATAATGGATTTGCTCCCTCAAATTACTTTTCATTTTTATAATAAAATTGGTCCTCAAACTATTTTTCATTTTTATAACAAATTTGTTCCTTTGAACTACTTTTCATTTGTATTACAAATTTGGTCATTCCCTCAACTTTCATTTTTAGGAATTGATCTATCCCTTTAATAAAAAAAAATTGGTAGGCACAAACATATATCTTCTAAATATAATGAGCAAAATGATTAAATGTGCATACAAGGTGTTGGCTCATATGTTATCTGTAAATGTTGCCAAGTATAAGTCTGAAGTATTGCATTCAGACTTAGCTTTGAAGTGTATGCAAAGTTCGACAAAAAGTCTGAAGTGTTGTTTTGAGAGTTGAAGAATAAATCCAAAGAGGCTTTCCAGAGTTCGACTACCAAATCTGTATAAGTGTTGAGATCTTTAGAGTTCGACAGGAAGTGATAACAGAGTTATGGCTAGCTCTGGATACCCTATCCGGAGTTAGACACTTGGAAGATTTTGTAAAGATAGTTTCTCAAGATTGAAGACTTCATTTATAAAAATACTAGAACACGTGTACATTTGTGATAGGGTTGTCTTGTAACATCTTGTAATCCTAGCATTTCTGTTCTAATATAAATAGAAGTTAGTTAGACTTTGTTTGTAACTTTCGATACACAGACTCTGTAGATTTCTTTCATTAGATTTAATTGTAAATACTTTTTGACATTCAATACACATGATAACTACCTTGATCCAATACTTCCCTTGTTAATATTTTTCTTTGATCTTCATATTCTTGACAAAGATTCTTTCTTACGGGACTTACAATTGGTATTAGAGCCATCGACTCGTAATTCTAAATCAGATATCACTCTGTTTTCTTAAAATCTTGATTCGTTTCTACTTGATTGATAATTCTTTTTGATTTGATCAATTATACTTGTTTCTTGATCTTTATTTCCGAATTCTATATTGTCGAATTGATCAAATTTTTTCAGTCAAGATGTCTAAAAAATATGTGAGTATTGGATCTGAGACGAAACCTCCAGCTCTGTTCGTTGGAGAGTACCACCAATGGAGAATTAGAATGGTTCCATTCTTAGACAATATTGATGAAGACTTGATGAAATCAATTCTTGAAGGACCATTTGAAGTATTCATCGAAATTCCTGATATTCTAAGAATAGAGAATACTCCTGCTATAAGGAAAAGAAGAGGTTTGTGAAGAAACTAACTATGAAAAGTGTAATAGGCTGTTTGGCAGTTGCTGAATAGTTTAGTACATGATGATTAAGTGGTCAAAATGATTAAGAGGCTCTTATGATATAGTGCAAAATGAAATATGGTTGTTTGGTAATTGTTCCGAATGAAATTATGGCGCTGAATGGTTCAGGGGGGCCCAAGATACAAACTCATTCAGAGGATTTTAGAACCACTAAGAGGCAGACATTTTTTTGGCAAACAAGATTCACTTCTTAGCGATTCAAAGATTGCCTCTTAATGCAACTATTAAGAGGTAAACAAACAACCCCTAAATTTGTTAACCCTGAAGTTTAGAGTTGTGAAAATAAGAAAATATTAAAATTTGGAATAGGCTTTGATTATTCATACTTGAATAAAAGCTATGAAAACAAAGAAACATAATTTTCTTACAAAGACTGTGAGTATTCTGATCAATACACTAAGTTTGAGTTCAAATATGAAGAAGTCAATGATAACTCTGAAAAGACAACTCAGAGTTATGAATTAAGTATTCAGAACTGTGACAACTGAGAGGAAATTCAAAACTTTGACACAAATGTTCAGAGTAAAGGTCAAAAGTCTGGAAAATCAAATGACAACTCTGAGGACACTTCTCAAAAAGATGTTCCATCACAAACTAATTTTGGTCCAGAAACTCTTGTTGAGATTAATTCCAAAGATTCTGAGATCCAGAAATCAACAAAATAATCTAAGTTTATAAATAATATGACTTAAGATAAGTTTGATGGGATGATCAATGCTTCTGATTCAAATTTTAAATAAAGAAGAAGATGTAGAAACTCATGTTGTGATAAACAAAGATGGATATCTTGTTATAAATCTCTGACTGATATACTTGAAGATGACAAACTTAAATCTGAAACAAAAATGCAGATGAATTATCTGGTCTAATTTTCTTCAAAAAACAAATATTAATTTAGACTCAAATGATCAAGCTTGTCAAGAATCAAACAACAAAATCTGAAAAATTCATTCAAATCTAGAGTTTGATAAACAAGATAAGCCAAAATCCACATTAGTTTATATTTTAAATTTCAATCCAGAACCAAATTTTTTGAAAAGGTGAATCTTCTGGATCTAAACATGAAACTGTTACAACTCATCAAAAGGATAAAAAATGTCTTATCCTTATCTGATTCAAAATCCTCTTCCATTTTAAATAATTGCAAAAAGAATTTAGTTTGGAAAGTTAAGAATTCAAGTCAAGAGAAAGCTGATGAGAAAAAGATTCCTCTTGTAAAAAACTTGTTTTGATAGGCCTTACAATGAATAAAAGAAAATATGTTCCTGTTATGCATTCAATCAAAAAATATGTTGATTGCAACTCTACTAAATGCTTGTGTTATAATATTTCGACTCTGGTTAAAAGACATGTTCATTGTGGTCAAAATGACTTCAAACGAAATTTTAATTTTAATAAGAATAAGAAGGATTTGAGAAAGAAAAGAGATAATGTTGTAAAGAAAAGGACTATTTCTAAAAAGAAAAATTATAAGTCTGAATAATTCAATTCTTATGAAAGGACCAAAAGTTAAATCTGAAGTTTTTGAAACTAATATGAAAGGACCCATTTTCAAATGGTACCTAAAAACAAGTAATTGTTTTTGCAGATTTATCATGTTTGGATTTTAGATTCTGGATGTTCAAGGCATATAATCTTTTTAGATTTATCATGTTTGGATTCTTAAAGTACTTTATGTTGAAGGATTAGAACATAATCTCTTCAGTATAAGTCAATTCTGTGACAAGCTGTTTGATGTTCACTTTCATATTAATGGTTGTTTTGTTAAGATCCAAATGGAGTTGAAGTTTTGTCTGCTAAGAGTGATGGAGATCTTTATTCTGCCTATTTTTCTTCTCTGAGTGCATCAAAAACAATTTGTTTAACTTCAAAGACTGTTGAGGAAAGATGGATTTGGCACAAAAGATTGTCTCATCAAAATTTCAAGGCTATTGATTTGTTGGTCAAAAATCACTTAGTCAAAGGATTGCCATCAATTAGATTTTATAAGGATTCATTATGTTCAGCCTGTGAGTTTGGAAAGATGAAAAAAAGTTCTCACAAAATTAAAGTGGAATCTTCTTGTAAATCTCCTCTTGAGATGTTACATATAGACTTATGTGGACCAGTAAGAATTCAAAGTCTGAATGGAAAGAAGTAAATTCTTGTAATTGTTGATGAATTTTCAAGATATACAGGGTAGAGTTTTTAAGGCAAAAGTATGATGCATCACAAATTATTATTGCCTTTATCAAAAGGATTCAAGTCTTTTTACGGCTTCATGTTCAAAAGATTATAAGTGACAATGGAACTGAATTCAAGATTGAAGTTCTTCAAAGTTTTCTTACTTCTGTAGGAATTTCACATAATTTATCTACTGTCATAACTCCTCAACAAAATGGAGTTATTGAAAGAAAAAACAGAACACTTGTTAAAGTTGCAATAACAATGCTTGCCTATTCAGACTTGTCAATGTTCTTTTAGGCTGAAGTTATCTCAACTGCATGCTTTACACAAAATAGAACCATTATTAACAAGAGATGTTTTAGAACTTCTTATGAAATCATCAATAATAAGAAACCTAACATTAAATTATTTCATATTTTTGGATGGAGATGTTTTGTGTTAAATGATAGGGATAATCTTGGAAACTTTGAAAAGAAAGCTATTGAAGGAGTTTTTGTTGGATATTCACCAATTTCAAAAGCCTTTAGAGTTTATAACAGACAATCAAGAATCATCACTGAAAGCATCAATGCTAGCTTTGATGAAAGAGAAACCCAGACTTCTGTATAACTCAATTTTGAACTCAAGCTAAAATTAGAAAAGTTTGATCAAATTAATCCAGAGTCAAATCAAATTTTCCAAGGACCTGATCCACATGTCGACAAAGAAAAATGTTAGGTTTAGCGCCTAGTAAGCTCAAGCAATTTTCATCATAAGAATTGAATGATAAAATTGAAAGACTGTTTATTAAATATAAATTTCTCAAATGAAATGTCTTTAACATAAAAGCAACATCTTTTAAATAATTTTAATCATGGATAAAAAGACCCTATTATTCAAACTGCGTCCAAAATGGCAAATAAGGTTCAAACCCAAAATCTCAAATATTAGAAGAAACTCCATACTTGAAAACAACACTAAAAACAAAGATAATATTATACCAAAAAATAACACCATTTGGTGACGGGGGGACCCATCCATCAAATGTGGCGAACACATAAGTAAGCCACAATCAATTTTATATGATCATCTCTTATGAATAAATAACCATTGACATCAACCAAATCCAGTCCATAGTCAAATGAGATAATAAGCTCGTTCACTTGAAAATTACATAAAAATCATAATGTTTATTTCCAAGCGATAATAAGGGATGAACTGGAAATTACATAATAATCACAATGCTTGTTTCCAATTTAGAATTAGGGAATCTCAAGTTAAGCTCATTCACTTGGAAATTACATAACAATTATAATGCCTATTTCCAAGTTACAATTAAAGAATCTCATCCCTTACATATTCTATAAAACATACTCTTATGCCCTTAGATTTATTGCATTACGATCTAAAGTTACACGACATTAATTGAATGACTAACACACCAAAACGTGTAATATATCAAATAAATATGGCATAACCGCATATAACCCCAAAAACGCAACATAGAGCAAATTAAATCGGACAAAAGTCTCCTAGACTCATTTAAGTCAAAATCGAGCCAAATGCTCAACAATTCCATTGACTATAAAATAAAGATCATTAAAAGGGATGAAACATATTTACGTTTATACAAATACATGCTCTAAAGACTTGATTAACTCCAAAACCCATCATTGCCTGAGACAACCCATTTTCCAAATAAAAACATATCCTATTATCTCCAAAGTGTCTCATAACACAATAACATGCATTTCTCAAATGGTTTATAAAACCAAATACACCAAAATGCATTAATATCAAATAATCTACATTTGTATCATAAATCATCAAAAGGGCACATTCTTGTGATTTATTTATCAAAATATCTAAAATTCCAAATATAGGTGTTTTACAAGATTTGTTGACCTAAATTTACCAAATATGCATACTTCATCAAATACTCAGCATATTTGATAATATATCAAGTAAATACATTAATATTTCAAAATACACATTTTGGCATCTACATAGTTTTCACAAAACAACTTGAATTCACCTTGCTAGATTTAGGGTAAATCTAGGTTCTACTCCAATCTTAAGTTTTCTTTGATGAAAAGCTTAGATCCCCAAGCTAAACTTCTAAATCTATGATGCATGAATTTTCAAGAACACTTATTTACTTCAAAACATACACAAACCTAAGAGAAGAAATGAGAGTTTTTGGTGCAAAAGGACCAAACTCTAGATTCAAAACACAAATTTGTGATCTTACCTTCAACCTCTATAAACCCTAAAATCATCAAGTAATATTTAATCATCTTTGTTACCATCTTAAAGAGCTTCCAAATACAAAACCACATTATCAAGAATCGCTCAAATCGGATAAGAAATGAAGAAGTTATGGCAAAAATGAGGAAACTCCCGATTTTCGGTCTTTTGTGCAAGGCAGGCTTCCTTGCGACTTTCTAGGCTAGTTTAACTCGCGTGGAAAGTTGCCTGAGCCAAAAAAAATCAGACTTCTAGAATCCCGCGTGACTTTTGTTGTGACTTTATATCACTTAGCGACCAGCTTGGCATTTTATTGTGTTTTAAGTTGATTTGCGGCTTTTCAAGTGACCAAACTTACATGGGAGGTCTCTTAATGTCTCATATGACTTTCAACACAACTTTTTTTCATCCAAAATCAACCATGACCTTTGATTCCAAAGCCACAAACATTTGATAATGGTTGGACACTAAATGGTTTGCTAAAACAAATATACACCCTTAAACGATTAACCATAAAAACACTGGTGTTACACCAATTGATAAGGATCTTCTAAACCGAATAAAACATAATTTCTATCTTATACAATATGAGTTTTTTTTTTAATTTACCATCATTTATATCAAAATTTTCATTCAAATTTGGTACTATCATATATGTATGTATATATATATATATATATGTGTGTGTGTGTGTGTGTGTGTGTGAAAAGTGTGTAAAACGTCCATAAATTAAATTAGTAAATTATTTACTTTATTTGTGTTAATTATAACTATTAGGGTCCTATGGTTTACACCCCACCGATCATTTTTTTTTTAATTTCCCTACAAAGCCTCGTGATTGGAGAAAGTACCCATCATTTTTTTGTTCCTATGGTTTTGACTTTGAAGATACACATACATGTTGGTCCCGTAAGGGTCTACAAGAATAGAAACAGTTTGTAGAATGGAGGGGGATGAATACAAACACAATATTTTTAAATTTAAAATATATATTGATAGAGAAGATCAATACAGATTTTACAAGACTGTTTGCGGAAAGATAAAGTAAAGAAAACCTATCTAAACAATCTTTGGTTACACACAGATCTTTAGCAAATACAAGAAAATAGATTGCTAAAAAGAAGATCTTTTACTTAAGCTAGAAGATGCTTGAAGTAAGAAGAGGATAGCAGAGAGATGCGCGCACTCTGCATGGAGAAGAAACACTTTTATTTATACCCAATGCATTAAATGAACATTTAATGCAATATGGTAGGTTTAGAGTGCGTGTCAAGCCTTAAGAGGAAGGCTTGTCCTTTGCTACAGTGAATAGTACAAAAGCACTATTTTTGAGCAGACATCCTTGCCTAAAGTTGGTGGACAAAGAGTCGACTAATCGGCTCCGCCGTACTAACTTTTGCAAGGGTATGGGTTTGTCCTTTGTGTGCATAAGGACAAGACAACAACAATCGTGCTAAGCAAGCATCCTTTGATCGCTGAATGCTGGAATGACCTGAAGGTCTTATCATCATTCGCTGAAGCTAGAGCAGTCTTCACACATATGTAGTCAGGCTTGTAATCACTGAATATCGCTTCAGATCAAGTACTCGCCAGTCTCTAATCTTCAGTTTCAGTCTTCGACGTTCGCTGAGGGTTCTTTGGTGTGAGTGTTGTCTTCTTGAAGTATTGTTGTCTCTGATGAATTTACAATGCAAGTTCTTCAGCGATCACTGAACATACTCAGTGATGATCGCTAGAACTGAAAATACATAAACAGAAATACAACGTGAAAGGGAAAAGGGATTATCATCAAATCACTAAGAGAGAGGATCAACAATCTCCCCCTATTTGATGATAACAAGATAACATAAAGAAAGTTATCTTATCAAATAATAGTAAGGAAAAGTTACATATAACGTACATGTCCCTTTTACTATTTTGGGATCTTTTTCAGTTTGGTTAGTTTCAGCTTGAGAAKTTTTCTTAAGTTATATCTAAGAAAATTACAAGGACGGAAACTGAAACTGAAAGCTTATTCACTGATTTAGAGATTGTCAGTGAATGATGAAAGTAACATTGGAACTCATAGACTTGTGTCCCTATTACTTTTTTCAGGGATCTTTTTCAGTGAAGTACATGGAATACTCATTTTATTAATCAATGGAAATAATACAAGTATTACAATACATGTTCAAAATTTACAGAACGTAAATACAATCAATGAAAGAAGATATAGAAAAAGAATTACAAGAAAAAGTGGATTGTTGTTACAAAGAGAATCTTATTCTAGAACACTTAGATCTATGTAATCAGGTACATTTTCACCAAGGTTTCTTCGACGTAGGAATTCCCTTCGTATCTTTAGATCGACGACTTTTCCAGGCATGCTATCATCTATCCATTGAACATAGATGTAGCTCTGACATTCTCTGAAATCTGACTTCACCTTCATAGTCAAGGAATATAACTCCTAACTCAGGTTTAAAATGCACAAAGCTGGGTGTATAGGGACCCTTATCTGGCAAGTCAAGATTCAACATAGAAATGTCAATACTCATATGACCCTTCAGGACTTCATCTAAGGAGAACCTTGTTTCATGTTCGTTCCTTAGGAATGGTCCTTTATTAGGATCAGAGAGCTTTATTTTCTTCTTCCCACCTTTTTTCAGAGTTGGCCTGTCAGGGACCTTGACATACCTGGACATCCTTTTGATAAGTTCGTTGACGGTGTCCTCGATAAGTGTCTTGTGTCTCGACTTGGATTGTTGAATGGCTTGTCTGATCTCCATCCATTCGTTGTATCCATAGCGGCCAATATAGGAAGGGTACTCGGTAACGGCATCAAGATTGTCTCTGGTGATGAGCATTGAGACCAGTGTCCCACCGTCTTTAGATCGTCCGCTGATGCTGACGTTGATGATTGGGCGGGGACTGAGTCTCTTTTTCAGATTTGCTTCGCTTCATTGCTTATCCTTGTCCACTAGCTTCAGCTTCTTCTTGCGTTCAGCTTCTGCCATAGAAAGAAGTTTAGCTTGGGCTTGGACAACACTCACCGTTTTCTTGGACTTTTTCTTGGGCAGGACTTTAGCAGCTAGAGACTTGGCCAACTTTAATGTGATAACCAGATTCTGGTTATCATCCAAGGTAATGAATATGTGATTATCTGATTAAATGATTACGTGATAGCATAATAAATTGATATGTTTAATCATGCGGGTATGTGAGATTGTGTAATAATTGGATATATATATATATATATAATGCATGATATATGTGAATATGTGCATATATATATATATATATATATATATATATATGATTATACACATATGCATGTTGTGAATGCATGGTGTGAGGATGTATGCATGTGCATGTGGTGAGTTGTATGGGAAGAAGGGGCTGTTAGCCGACCTTCCATTCTTGGAAAATATAAAAAAAAGGGCTTAGCCTCCATATTTTCTCTTCTTGCATTTGCTAAAAGTTGTGCGATTTAAAAGAGAAAAGATTGACCGGATTATTCTTGTAAAGAAGATTCAAGTGTCTGATTTCAAGAAGTTGAATCTCATTTGATTGCATAAGGTGAGTAATTTTCTAAAACTCTTTTGCATGAAGATTATTACTGGTTTCATATGAATTTTTGTTTGAATTTGGATAGAAATAAGTCTTTTTGCTCTAAGTATTTATCCGGATATTAAACCGGACAAGGTTTGACCGGATTACTTTAAATCAGACAAAGGATGGACGAAGTATTGTCCGGACTATTTTAAATAGGACAAAGGTTAATCGATGTATTGTCCGGATTGTTTTAAATCGATTAAGTGTTGATCGGGTTATGATTGGTAAGAAAAGTTATTTTTTTAAACTGAGAAGTAAGAATACGACCAAATAGTGGCCGGATTATTTTAAATCGGCTAAGTAATGAGCGGGGTATTGACCGGACATGTTATCCGGACAAAGATGGTTTATATTCCAAGTAATAAATTGTTCAAGCTTTATGCGGGGTATTGACCGCATTTATTATCCGGACAAAGTTGAAATTTGTTCAAGTGTTAAATCGGACAAAGCTTAGGCTGTGTTGTCCGGATAGTTGACCGGATTTGAAGTCCGGCTAAGTCAAAGTTGACCGGATTTGATGTAATGTTGTGTTTTCGATGAGAAATGTTATTTTATCATAAAAAGGAAGTTTTGAAAGAAATATTTTTATATTG
>NC_037537.1:14126945-14136882 GCF_001531365.2 Cynara cardunculus var. scolymus | reverse complement strand
TATTAGCTGCTCGTGACTTTCACGTGATCTTGTCTGTAATCTATTTTTAGATGAACGGCTTAGATTTAATTGCTTTAGGTCGTGTCAGGAAACGGTTACTTGCCTGTATAAATAGCAGCGTAGGCCTTTGTATTGTAAGCGCTTCYAGAATTGTAATTGTCAATATTTTCAATCAATTGAAAATCTTTTTGAAGCTTTTCTCTTCGTGTTATTCAAGTGTTCTTCATCGTGTTCATACCGATTGCTGCTTGTTTGATTATAATACTTTCCGCTGCTTACTCACTGTTAATCCAATTAATCAAGTAAGTATTCAGTACCAAGAACTAAGTTATACGATCCTAACAATAGAGAAAGGATCCGAGAGTCGTACTTAGAAGATATCTACTTTGGAATTTTTATCCATCATCGTAAGGTTCTGAGGCGGTGATAAAGTCCTTGGTATCCATCGGTAAACCAAAGATTATCATTTAGAATACAAACACCTTTTGAATGCTAAGCGTCTACCTATTAGTGAAGTTCGTACCAAGCATCGGGTTGTCACAATTAAGCAGATCGACACTCAAAGACTTCTGAGAATCTAGTATCCTGTCTTTACTGTGACTAGACAAGATGGACAAATCTGGAGATTCAGTGAAGCTGATTTTTCAAGCTTATATTTGGAAGATTTAGAGTATATGTACTTCGAGATTAGAAACATGACTAACAGAAACGAGGGAGCTCTGATTGCTCTTGATGCTATTAAAAGATTTATGCGGTGTCATGTAAAGCTGGTTATGGTCATAGATGTTCAAATGGGCCTCGAAGACAATCAAAGAATCATCAACATGAAAAGACCTAATCAAGACTTAGAAGATATTGATGCTTATCCTGTTTACATGATTCTCGAAAAGCCAGAGTCCGGAGTCATATATTTTGCTCAGCTTCAAGTGAAGAAATTTATGAGATTTAGTGAGTTGAACAAGTATTCAGATAGTACGATAAGGTTGGTAAGACGGGCGCTTGATTTGAAAAGGGTGAACAACGACAGAGTTGCAGAGTCAGAGAGAATGAGTTCCAAAGAAAGATATATGTTGGTCAATGCTATAAATCTGCTCGAGGAGAAGATTCAGTATAGGAACGCTCTATGGAAGTTAGAGAAAATTCTTGGACTTAGAAAGACAAAATTTACAAGAGTCCAAACTTGAATCCAAAGGGGGAGAATGTTGGGTTTGAGAATGAGCATTATTGTTGTATTTAAGTTTCTCTATTTCTTACATGTTTTTGTAATAGTGTAGCTTTATTACTTCCTTAGTATAAATAGTATTTTCCTTTGTAATTGTTATTATCAAGTCAGTAGCAGATTGTAATCAAATTTAGAGCTGTAATTCTCTCTCTCAATCAAGGAAATTACATTTGGTGATCTATTCTTTCTATTCTTACATTCATCGTGTTCTTGAAGATTGATATCATATTTGTATGAATTTTAGACTTCACACTTTTAAACATAGGTAATGTGCACCCGTTTTTGGGTCGGACTGTCAACACAATAGCGGTTATCCACAATTACCACGACTCGGGAACGTGCCCGAGTTAACTAGTAGCGTTTACGGGAAGGGACTTTTTAAAACATATCCTCTCAAGTACATCAATTTATCATTTATACCATAGTGCAATACAGTCAATTTTTCATGACTTCAATAAATCTTGACTAAACAGTTCTTTAGTCCAACAGTTTTACAAATAAACAGTAGAGTTTACATAACTTCATGCTTTTCCCCCAGTTTAAATAAACAAAAAGCATTAAGTGGGGCCGTGAATACTCACAAGTTTGCTGATGAATATCCAAGAACTTGATGACGTTTGAAGCGCTAAACGTCTGCCCTAACCTTCCTAAACAGTCCGAAATCCAATAATTAGATCACTTATCGGGTCTTCATAAAGATAAAGTCAAATGACATCTTATGTAATGCCAACGAGTTTTTATGAATTAAAGTTGATACTTATCATTTTCTTTTTTTTTAAAGTCCAGAAATTATACATTTTACAATCAAAGTCCTTTGCCTAAAAAGCTGCCATTTGGACAGAATGTAAATTCTATTTCTGGAATTTTTGTTCTCATAAATCACTGTCAAAAGGAAACTTCCATAAGTCATTTTGTGTCCAAATTTTTATATCATCAATAATAATGAGTTAAACAGATTTTTCCCAAATATAAAAAATTTTGGATGGTTTTAAGGCACTCATCATTACCCTACCACTTTGAGTGTCACAGTCCCCAAGACATATTGCACACTCTTCGAGTGACAGCCATTTGGGGGGTCTAAACTCATCATTTTTCAGTGATTTTAACTTTATTTTAAAACTAACACATAAGGCTAACTTCCAGAAAAAGAATAACCCATTTTCATCGAGTTTTGAAGAAGATATAACTGTTTTAAAAGGCATGCAAGATTCTATCAGCAATGCTCTTTTTGCACCATAATCTTGTAACAAGAACTTGAAGGCTCAAAACTTAATATTTTTGAGTGACACCAGTTGCATTAGAAAGATAACTCATTAAAATAAGTTCTAGAAGAAAAATAAACCATTTTGGAGGATATCCAGAGAGATATGGTCGTCCAAAGTAGGTTTTACCTACTGTCAAGTGTGCTGTTGCACACTTATTTTGTTTTAAACACTTGGTTCAAAACTTACTCTTTTTATGGTCAAAAACCCACATGCAAGCACTTTTACCAACTTTTCTTGAGTTCTAATGTTTGTAGATCATAGATTATCATCATTTTGAGGACATTTTCATGTCATTGATGTATAATCTCCCATCTTAGATTCTCTAGAAAACTTGTTTATAAAAAGGAGAAAGAAGAAAAGTGTAGAAGATGAGATATCATGTCGAAAAATAAGGATAATGTAACTAGTCCATTACCTTTGCTTGTTACTTCTTGAAGTGTTGAATGTTCTTCAAGATAATGGAAGTTGAGGGGTTTTTGTGAGTCCCCTATAATGATCAATCTTCAATATATCTTCACTGAATCCATGGCAGATAAGATTTTAACCTTGAAGAACATGAGAGGAAAGATGAGAGAGTTTGAGAGGAGAAGTCAAACTTCAAAACTTGGTCAAACCTTCTATACGTAATCAGATTTTTACAAATGAGCTCCTTCATACAATTACAAGACTTTACCCTTTATATAGGGTCAAACATTAAAGTCCTAGTCAAAGTCAAACTTTACAGAAAAGTCAAACACGATGACTTTTACACAATTATAGACAATATTAAACTTTCAAGATGAATACAATTTAATACTGATTTTCAGTCCTAACATTCTCCCCCTTTGTATTCAGACTTGAAAGAAATTATGCGCTTTAAATCCTGTTTGAACTTTGAAACTTTAAGCACATTATGTCATCTTCAAAAACAAACTTCAACTTGAAATCTTCAGACAATTATCTGTTGAGAAAGATCTTCTAGCATTCTCCCCCTCAAATGTAGAATCGTGATGATCTTCTCTTTTGACAATGTAGAACAGTAATCATCAGAAACAATGTACAAGATGTGATCTTCATAGGATCTTTAGACAACAAATCCCAAAGTTTCTCTTTGGTAAACTTTGGAAACATCGATCTTCTCATTCAAAAACTCTCAGTCGTTGCAGCATCAGAATAATCTTTTGGAATCATCTCCAGTCGCACTTCTTTTGAGTCTTTTGCCAAATTTGAAGTTACTCCCCCCTTGATCTTTACATCAGAATCCCTTTAAAATGTTCGAAAATGAATATTTCATTCATTATWACATACTCCCCCTTATGATGAAATGAGAATCATTCCATCATACACAAGAATGAATGAAATTTTCCACATAAGCCGTCAATTCATGAAAATGAAGTAGATCTTTGCAAATCCACTTGTTTAATCTTTTTAGATTAAGGGAATGGGAAGGTAACATCCAATTTCAACGAATGAAATTGTTTTCAATCTTATAAAAAAGATTTCCCTGTGAGTATAACAGATATACTCAGTACAACAGATGTACCGTATATATGAGACTTTTTGAGGCTCATCTCACCAGGTCTTCCATTCAATCATCGATAGCTTAAGAAAAGCATATATATGAATGTTTTGGCAAAATAAACGTATAAAATGCTAAATCTGTGTAGTGTAGAAAGATAAATCAACATATGCTTCTGTTTAGGCTCAAAAAGATAAATCGTGTGGACTATACAAATTTATCAGACTCAATATGTGATCAAAAAGACTTGAAGGGGGGACATATATCCTTCTGATTCAATATCAACTTTCTCCGAATGAGAAATTGATAGATGATGAGCTGTGTGCCCCAAGTGTTATTGAAACATTTATCTGTTGAGAGATAAATGAGTAGTTAGTGGAGTTATGACAAGAATTGGCATGGGCTTTGCCTTTTTCAATATTAGTATCCAAAAAATCGAGAACTAGTAGATTATGTGGTATGCCCGAATTTTAGAAGTTTATATCAGGATTCTCATTTTCTTTTAATCCTGACACAACTCTCGTCAATTCTTTTAGCTCACAACAACTACCCCTCTCTTTTTCATTTTAGTCTCAGCACACAAACCCTTTTTTGATTTAAAGCTCACTCAGATATGGTTGTCCTCTTGGGTAGGTCTGTCGGTTCTGACATTCCATAGAGGTATTTCTGACAAGCACTCAGTCCCTCCTAAAATAGTATGCTCAGTTGATCACAATGGTTGATCAAAATATTATTTCTTTAAAGCACAATGATCAGATAAAAAATTGATCAAGAAATTTGGCTTTAAGAACAATTAACGAAAGAATGATGCGACAACGATCCGATTATTCGATATGCGAGAGAAATGAATGAATATCTGTAAGAACGAGCTTACAGATTCTGATAAAAAATGAATGAATGTATATTAGTCAAAGAAAAAAATATCAGAAAAACAATATTTAAATACAAACGAGTGTATTATCACCGAAAATGATTTTCTTATAAGAGACGTGATAATATCAGTTTGAAGAATAGCTGAAACAAGTATTGGAGTTATAGATGATGAGAAATTACGCAAGTAAAATCTCAGGAATACCTGTTCAGAAAATGTACTCGTTTCCCAAAAAAAATATTTTTCGAAAAAACATTTATTAAACTTTCTAGAAACTCCCCCTAGAAAGTAGATTATTGTAATGATTCAGTTAAGCTAAAAAAAATTTAAAGAAAACATTTTAAGTACGGGTTCTAAACTGTGTGTTTAGAARCCACACTCGGTAAAGCACGGGTCCTGAACTGAAATGTTCAGAAGCCTCATTTGAAATAAATTACAATTCCCCCTGCATAGGTGTATCACTGAAATGATATTCTGATCAGCACAAAATTGACACACCTTCAAAACCAGATTAAGTAGATTTTGGTACCCAAACAAACTTGGGTCCTATTTTGTTAGTATCGGGTTGGGGTATGTTGAAATTTCCAAACCATTTATTTCTATAAGATATTTTCTTTTCAGCACTATTAACAGGATGATTATATACATAATATGATCCATGCCAATTATTATAATCATACCTGTTCTTACCTTTCCAATTGTTCTGACAGATGTTATTTCCATGCCACCTGTTGAACCTTTTGTTATTGACAAAATTATTGGTTCTGCATGTTGAGCACATAATTCTTCTCTTGCTAAGATTGATCAGATCATTAGTGGATCTCACAATACAAGGAAGAACAAAGTTAGTAACAACAGATGTATGAGATAAAACAGAATCAGCTTTATTAACCCAAATGCTTTTACCTTTTGAATGATAATTGGGTGATCCAATGACATACCCTTGATAATACTGATTAGAAGAACGAGAATAGTTCTTAGAAACAGTAGATTCTAAGGAAGAAACTTGAAGTTTATATGAGCAGATTGTTCTCGCAATGATTGAACTTCGAGAGCTGGACAACGCTTGTGCTATATGAATGCAAACTCAGGCAATGAGTGTTATGAAACAGGAGCAGCAAGAACAGTCACTTGCGACTTGAGTATTTTCTCGTCCGAATTTATTATCTAACAACAGCCTTCAAACATTCAAACAGTCACAGCAATATCTTAATATATTCAACAGATAAGCAAAGTATCACAAACTCGCTCAAAACAAATCCTGAATCTGGTCAATGAAATTATCTAAACAGCTTACTAAAATGCAACCAGCAGAGGCTTTGAATGAGAGTGAACAAGAGCTTTCTGTTCAGCTACTGGAATAGAACTTTCTGTTGTGAAAGTGTCACAATGAGATATTAACAAATCCTTGCACCAAGAAGTGTTATCTGCAGGAGCCTGCTGTCATGACTGTCTTGCAATTGGTCAAGTCAATGCTCCAATAAAACATCACAAAGTTTTAAGCAATTTCTGCACACTCACCGAAATCAAACTCAGACAAATAAAATCAAATAGTCAGCAATTTAGGTTTCGAGTCAAACACAGAAGTCTTCGATTAAGGTAACCCGAGCGATTTACCAAATTCGACTAAAACTATTTCGAGACCTTGAACGATTTGCAGACATTCATAACCTGATATAATCGTGCGATGTAAACAAAATCAGATTGATACCTTGAGTGATATACTGAGCGATTTAGAAATCTGGATAGATGGATTGAGCGATTTAGTAAACCGGATGACTTGGTCTCCTTTGCGTGCGATTTAGCTTAAATCGCTCACATGTCCGGTCAAGGGTTGTGCGATGAAGTCAGTGATTTAAATCAAGTCTTGAGAGATGAAAACCTTAAATCAATCAAGGCATCTGCGATTTACCGTGCGATTAAGGTTGAAATCGATGAACCTTGTCTTCCCTAGTGTCCGAATTCGATCAATCTGTTCCTTTGAGCGATAAAGAACTCCAGACAAAATGATATACAGTCGCTTGTGATTTGAGCGATTAAGACCTAAATCGTTCAAGTCTTCTGCGATTTACACATTATCCGATCAAGCTTTGTGCGAAGAACTTCTTAAATCACTCAAGTGATGAGCGGAGAACTCCCTATACGATGAAGAATGAGCAATGAAGATAATTTTGACCAAGAGTAATCAATGATGGGTAAAACAGATGCGCTTATACGGATGGACCTAATCCTAGTTGGGTCTTTGCACTTTGAGTGATTTAACACAAACTTATTCAACCCAAAATTCAAAAACAAATCAAAAACACAAAAACAAAAAAGTTTTAACAAGAAAATGGATCAAAAACACTGGTTTTTAAAAAAATTCAAGAACAAAAAAAAATTTAAAACTACAAATTTTAACAAAAACTCGAAAATCAATGATCAAACCACAAAAATTTGTGAATAACAAAGATTCACATTGAAATTCCGCACATTTTGATCACAGTTTTAACACGAAAAACACAGAATTTTCCAAAAATTTCGGATCAAACTTAAATAAAAATAAGAACAAGATGAACTCAGAAAATTTCAACCAAAAAAATCTTCAAATCTGATGATTTCTTCTCTGATTTCGTGCAATCCTGCTCTGATACCAATTGTGAGTCCCCTATAATGATCAAATCTTCAATATATCTTTAATGAATCCATGGCAAATAAGATTTTAACCTTGAAGAACATGAGAGGAAAGATGAGAGAGTTTGAGAGGAAAAGTCAAACTTCAAAACTTGGTCAAACCTTCTATACGTAATCAGATTTTTACAAATGACCTCCTTCATATAATTACAAGACTTTACCCTTTATATAGTGTCAAACATTAAAGTCATAGTCATAGTCAAACTTTACAGAAAAGTCAAACACGATGACTTTTACATAATTATAGACAATATTAAACTTTCAAGACGAATACAATTTAATACTGATTTTCAGTCCTAACAGTTTTGGAGGGTGATTTCGGTTGGAATGGAGGAGGAAATGAAGGTTTCAAAAGAAATGGGGTTTTTATATGTGTTTTAAATGTGAATAAAGGGGCGGCCTCTTAAGGCCCAAGTCCATGACAATAAAATATTTATTTTTCTTTTGAACAAAATAAAGCTCATTTTAAATTATAACAAAAGTACATTTTATCAAATATTGATAAAAAATATCATTATTAAATCAAAGTTCCACATTTTTGGTAAAATTATTTGGACATTCAAATAAGACTTTTATATTTTAATTTGGACTTTATAATATCAACTTTATTATATTTGGAGCATTTTTTAATATATTTGGCATTATATAAGTTAACTTTATCAGTTACCCATCGAAACAAGGTTTTCTGAACTATATTTTGGGAACTAAGCTAGATGAATTCTAATCAACATGACTAGATCTTAATAAAATATAATTCTAAATGTAGAAACCCTATAAAGGTGCTAACCTGACGCTCCAAAAATGACGGATGTCACAATCTCCCCATGCCAGAAGAATTTCGTCCTGAAATTTTATTCGTCAGTTCCTAGTTTAAGACTTGTTTGAGGACAAGTGGGGATACTTGTTTTTCATAAAATCTTCTCTTTCCCACGTGTACTCCGGTCCATGCCTCGAAGTCCAATGAACTTTTACAATTGGGATCTTGCTACGCGTCAACTGCTTGACTTCTCTATCCAAGATTTCTATTGGTTTTTCAACGAAGCGCAGATGATCATTAATTTGTACATCTTCCAATGGTATGACCAGTGTTTCATCAGTTAAGCACTTTTTGAGGTTTGATACACGAAATGTATCATGAATAGCGCTCAACTCTTGTGACAAATTTAACTTGTATGCCACTGGTCCAATTCTCTCAATTACTTCAAATGGACCAATATATCGGTGACCCAATTTACCTCCTTTCCCAAAACGCATTATTTCTTTCCATGGTGAGACTTTTAAGAGTACTTTATCTCCTTTTTGAAACTTTAATGGTTTCCTTTGGTTGTCAGCATAACTTTTCTGGCGATCTCTTGCAGCCTTGAGTCGATCCTTGATAATTACAATCTTGTCAGTAGTCTCTTGGCCAACATCAGGTCTAGTTAATTGCCGATCGCCAATTTCTAGCCAACTGAGTGGAGATCTGCACTTGCGTCCATATAATGCTTCATAAGGCGCACACTGAATACTGGCATGGTAGTTGTTGTATGCAAATTCGACTAACGGAAGGTGCATATCCCAGCTTCCACCAAAATCTATGGCGCTGGCGCGTAACATGTCTTCCAGTGTCTGGATTGTTCTTTCCGTCTGTCCATCCGTTTGAGGGTGGTATGAAATACTTAGATCCAGACGTGTACCCAACTCTCCTTGAAGTGATTGCCAAAATCTTGACGTAAATCGATTGTCCCTATCCGAGATAATGGAGATAGGTACTCCATGCCGAGTAATGATTTCATTTATGTAAATCTGAGCCAGCTTCTCCATCTTATAATCTCCTCGGATCGGTAGAAAATGAGCAGATTTTTTCAGTCGATCTACAATCACCCAAATTGTATCATGCCCTTTCCCAGTTCTGGGCAACCTTGTGATGAAATCCATTGATATTTGTTCCCACTTCCATTGGGGAATTTTGGGTTGTTGAAGTAGGCCGGATGGTTTTTGGTGTTCGGCCTTGACCATTGCACAGGTTAAACACTTATTCACGTACAAGGCAATGTCTTTCTTCATTCCAGGCCACTAATAGTGTTCCCTCAAATCCTTATACATCTTATCTGCTCCCGGGTGGATTGAATATTTTGATCGATGGGCTTCATCCAAAATTATGGATTTAAGATTGCCAATCTTAGGTATCCAATCCTTGTCTCACAAATAATACACTCTATCTGACTTCAGTTGAAACTTAGTCTTTATGTGGTGTAAGGTCTCATTCTTCAAATTCTCCTTCTTTAATGCTTCCTTTTGATCCTTGAGAATTTGTGCCTTCAGATTTGTGTTTACTATTGCTCCCAAAGCCCTCACCCTTGTTGGTTTCACTCTTTCCTTCCTACTTAGAGCATCGGCTACCACATTTGCTTTGCCGGGATGGTACT
>NC_037537.1:14125173-14126570 GCF_001531365.2 Cynara cardunculus var. scolymus | reverse complement strand
CGAACCTTCTAGTAAAGATAAAATAGGTGCATTACATAGTTTATTCTTAAATGTCTTGAATACCTCTTCTTGTTTTTCTCCCCAAACAAACTTCTTGTCTTTTTGAGTTAAAGCTGTGAGTGGTTGCGCAATTTTTGAAAAATTCGCAATGAATCGCCGATAGTAGCCTGCCAAACCAAGAAATTGACGAATTTCCGTCGGGGTTCTTGGGGCTTCCCATTTCTTGATGGCCTCAATCTTTGCAGGATCTACCTGAATCCCTTTTTCATTAACCACGTGACCAATAAAGTGTACTTCACGAATCCAGAATTCGCATTTGGAGAATTTTGCATACAATTTCTGGTCCCTAAGTAGTTCTAATATCAATCTTAAGTGTTGCTCATGATCCTTCTTACTTCGTGAATAAATTAGCATGTCGTCTATGAAGATGATTACAAATTTATCCAGGTATGATCTGTAAACCCTATTCATCAGATCCATAAAGACCGCCGGTGCATTGGTTAACCCGAATGGCATAACCAAAAATTTATAATGACCGTACCGGGTCCTAAATGTCGTTTTGGGGGTGTCCTCTTCTCGAATTCTCACTTGATGATATCCGAATCGTAGATCGATCTTTGAAAAGTATACAACACCTTGAAGTTGATCGAACAAATCATCGATTCTAGGAAGAGGGTATCTATTCTTGATGGTCAACTTATTAAGTTCCCTATAATCAATGCATATTCGCATTGACACATCTTTCTTTGACGAATAGAACAGGTGCACCCCATGGTGAGAAACTAGGTCTTATGAATCCTTTATCCAATAATTCTTGGAGTTGACCTGACAATTCTTGCATTTCTGATGGGGCCAATCCATATGGTGCTTTTGCCACTAGGGCAGCTCCAGGAATTAAGTCAATACCGAATTCGACTTGTCTTGGTAGGGGTAGACCTGATAAATCCTAGGGAAATACTTCAGGAAACTCCCGAACCACAGGGAAATCTTCAGTACATCTTTCTTTGCCCTTCTTATCTATAACGTGTGCCAAAAATGCAACATAATTCTTCTTTAAGTACTTTCGCATCTTCATGCATGATACTATTTTAATTTTCCGATCCGACTAGTCTCCTTGAATTATAATTGTTTCACCTCCTTCTTGAGGAATTCAGATAATCTTTTCCGAACAAACTATTTCAGCTCGATTTTTGGATAGCCAATCCATGCCTATGACTATATCAAAACTTCTTAACTCAATCGAAATAAGGTCTATGCTAAAATCCTTGTTGGCTAAACTTAGTGTGCAGTTCATGATTATGTCTCTAGCCTTAATTTCTTGGCCATTAGCAAATTCTATTATATAAACTTCTTTCAACCTTTGGGGCTTTAAGTTAATCTTCGGCTTAAAATCTAAT
>NC_037537.1:14122354-14123908 GCF_001531365.2 Cynara cardunculus var. scolymus | reverse complement strand
CTCCAATCTCAAATGCTCGGCCTCGTGCTTGACTTTCTGGGTTTCCTTGATTGGCTGGTCGGGCTTGGTTAGCATTTGTTCCTTGTTTTCTCTTTGGGAAAACATTTTTTATATGGTCTGGACTCCCACAATCAAAACACAACCGCTTTCGGCAATCCTTTGTGAAATAACCCCCTCTGTGGCATCTTTGACAAATGAAGCAAATTCCCCCCAGTGCGGATATTTACATTTATTGCACTTAGGCTTGCTTCCTTGGTTTACCACCTGGGTCTATACCCCAAAATTTCTACTACTCTCCTATTCTTTCCAAATCTTCCCCAGATATTTGGTTCCCACGCTCCTCCATCTTTCTCTTTCCTTTGGTGAATTCTCCGGACCGAACAGCATTATTTGTGAGCTTGGTAGCAATGTCTATTGCCTCCTGAAGGATCTTTGTGTTTGCCAAGGTAATATTTCCTCGAATCTCTGGAGACAATCCCCAAATATATCTCTCGATTCGAACTTCCTCGGGTGTCACCAGATGTTGCACTAAATTTGCTAACTCATGGAATCAAGAAGTATATGCAACTATGTT
This sequence comes from Cynara cardunculus var. scolymus, assembly GCF_001531365.2. Classification (NCBI taxonomy): domain Eukaryota; kingdom Viridiplantae; phylum Streptophyta; class Magnoliopsida; order Asterales; family Asteraceae; genus Cynara; species Cynara cardunculus. Next base: position 14,123,334 of record NC_037537.1, on the reverse strand, counting down.
TTCCCCTTTCATCTCATGGTTCCATAACTCCATTTCCAACTTTTGGAGTTCACATCTTGGACAGTATTCGTCCTTAAATAGTTTCTTGAACTCCTCCCATGAAAGTTGGTTGGCCGTTTCCCGACCCCTAGTCTGAACTAATGTGTTCCACCATGTTAGTGCTCGACCTTGCAGTAAACATGCAGCATATTCTACTTTGTTTGCTTCAGTGCATTTACTGATATGAAGGACAGATTCCATACTCTCAATCCAGGTTAATAATCCTACGGCTCCCTCGGTTCCATGGAATTCTTTTGGGTTGCAGGATCTGAAGGATTTATAGGTGCATTCCCTGGGTGTTCTAGGCTCAGAATTGGTTGGTTGATTAGCGTTCAGACCTGCCGCTACCAGGCTGACAATGCTGGGTAGTGCAGCGAAGAGTTGTTCTGACACGAGTCGTGCAACTTCAGGGTTTTCTCTTCTTGGCGGCATTTTCTAAGGCCTAAGTCAGAAGGGAATTTCGTCATTTTCATGGCAATATCATTGATAATAACTTCTAGTCATTTACATGATGCAAAGGATATTCATCTTGTGGATAACATTCAAGCATTTACATAATCGAACAAAATAATTTATACTCAACCATGGCTTGATGTAGATAAGCATTTCTCAAAAGACGTCATAAGTTCATAGTTGTTTACAGTCTATCAAAACAAGATCTTAGGTTTCAATGCAAAAGAGTAAATATTCTATCACTAGATATCATTTCTAGAGCAACATCCACCCGATCAGCATTCCTAGCATCAGCATCATCATCCCAATCCCACTCACCACCAGGCACTTGTACAATCTCCTAATCTCACGTCTAGCAGCGATGACGGCATTCGAGGTTCTCATCATACGCTGGTGGTGCATTTCCATAACATCGGATAGGTTGTTCAAAATGTGGTGGTGATATCCCAGCCGGGTCTGGTGAGTTTGAGTCTCTGATGCGATTCTCC
>NC_037537.1:14120627-14121729 GCF_001531365.2 Cynara cardunculus var. scolymus | reverse complement strand
CATGAAAGGTTTGAGGTGGAATATCGAGCACTGGCTCCGACGGGGGCAATATGGATGCAGGTGATGAAGCAGGTGTCTCGCTAGTCGCTATGTCCTCATGCTCATATGGGTCTACCGCTAACCACATAACCGGATTCGTCTGCCGAATATTCATTAGGAGCAGATGATGACATAGTGATCTGCGATATTAACAATCTTAATTACGAAATGTACCATATATAAGTGCTTAGTGTTATAACAAAAGCTTCTAAGCAAGGCTAATGGTGGCAATCAAGCTAGAGCCTCTAGATAGCCAAAGTCTCTAGTTGCATTACCAGAGCCTCTGGTTGCATTACCAGACTTAGAAAATTTTTGGGTTCTAGTTCATCGGTCATCTGGTTCAACTTACACACTTAGCAAACCAATGGAATTCTATTTCATCGGCCGCTGGTTCAACATCCACACTTAGAAAAATAATGGATTTCTCGTCCATCGGTCCTCTAGTTCTACATACATACTTAGAAAAATAATGGATTTCTCGTCCATCGGTCCTCTGGTTCCACATACATACTTAGCAAACCAATGGAATTCTAATTCATCGGCCGCTGGTTCAACATCCATACATAGAAAAAAAATGGATGACTCGTCCATCGGTCCTCTGGTTCCACATACATACTTAGCAAACCAATGAAATTCTATTTCATCGACCGTTGGTTCAACATCCATACTTAGAAAAATAATGGATTACTCGTCCATCGGTCCTCTTGTTCCACATACATACTTAGCAAACCAATGGATTTCTATTTCATCGACCGTTGGTTCAACATCCATACTTAGAAAAATAATGGATTTCTCGTCCATCGGTCCTCTGGTTCCACATACATACTTAGCAAACCAATGGAATTCTATTTCACCGGCCGCTGGTTCAACATGCATACTTACAAAAATAATGGATTTCTCGTCCATCAGTCCTCTGGTTCCTCACACTTAGCAGATCAATGGATCTCTGGTCCATCGACCTCTAGTTCCTCATTCACACAGCGATATGAGGGATTTCTAATTCATCGCCTCTAGTCCTTCTAACCAGTGCTTCTGGTTCAACATGCATGCTTAGCGATATAAG
>NC_037537.1:14111514-14119940 GCF_001531365.2 Cynara cardunculus var. scolymus | reverse complement strand
ACACTTAGCGATATAAGGAATTTCTAATTCATCGCCTCTAGTTGGTCTAGGGCAATGGATATTCATAATTTATGCAAACACACACATAATCATGCTTTTCACAACAATTTCTTAATTTGAGCATATTTTTAATACAACCGATTAAGTTCGTCTATTATATGTAAATTAAACATAGGTAATCAGGCTTTGTTTAATTGACGTATAATAATGTGACCCGCTTTGTATATATATATATATATATATTTAAATCATTTGAAAATATTTGGTTATAGTTTGTGGCTTTTAAGGAAAAACCGGTGTTCTCTATTACTGAGGCTCTGATACCAAATTTGCCACACCCCGTTAAAGCGGAAACACGAGATGTAACAGGTAAGTGAGTCACAGCAGCAGATATTAAATAACACCATTCAAGTTTTAAAAAATTTGAATATAACATCCATAACCAAGTTGGAGTTAGAATAATTCTTTACAAAAGTTACAAAATGAACTTAATCAGTGTCGTCACATATATGCTCCAAAACTTCATTTCTTACTTATTTCCTGAAAAGCATGAAACATAAAACAACGTCAACTACAAAGAGTTGGTGAGTTCACAGGTTTACATATGCACAAAAATATTTACAATGCATAAATCAATTCTTGCAAACTAATACATAAACTTGCCCACAATAAATGTAAATCTATAACGATGTTTAAAACTTGAGACGCTACTGAGCCTTTCCTGACCAATGTGCCCCATTATTTTACGAACTACCATAAAGTGGCCCGCGCTCACTTAGGTACCACGATTCGTATCAGTACTACTTCAGCGGTGGCCCGTTCGCACACATGAGTAGACTTTTAAACATAGGTAATGTGCAACCGTTTTTGGGTGGGGCTGTCAACACAATAGCGGCTATCCACAATTACCACGGCCCAGGAACGTGCCCGAGTTAACTAGTAGCGTTTACGGGAGGGGACTTTTTAAAACATATCCTCTCAAGTACATCAATTTACCATTTATACCATAGTGCAATACAGTCAATTTTTCATGACTTCAACAAATCTTGACTAAACAATTCTTTAGTCCAACAGTTTTACAAATAAACAGTATCGTTTGCATAACTTCATGCTTTTCCTCCAGTTTAAATAAACAAAAAGCATTAAAAGTGGGACCGTGAATACTCACAAGTTTGCTGATGAATATCCAAGAACTTGATGACGTTTGAAGCGCTAAACGTCCGCCCTAACCTTCCTAAATAGTCCAAAATCCAATAATTAGATCACTTATCGGGTTTTGATAAAGATAAAGTCAAATTACATCTTATGTAATGCCAACGAGTTTTTATGAATTAAAGTTCATACTTATCATTTGCTTTTTTATTAAAAGTCCATAAATTATACATTTTTACAATCAAAGTCCTTTGCCCAAAAAGCTGCCATTTGGACAGAATGTAAATTAGTTATTTTGTGTCCAATTTTTATATCATCAATAATAATGAGTTAAATAGATTTTTCCCGAATATCAAGAATGTTGGATGGTTTTAAGGCACTCATCATTACCCTACCACTTTGAGTGTCACAGTCCCCAAGACAGATTGCACACTCTTCGAGTGACGGCCATTTAGGAAGGGGGTCTAAACTCATCATTTTTCAGTGATTTTAACTTTATTTTAAAACTAACACATAAGGCTAACTTCCAGAAAAAGAATCACCCATTTTCATCGAGTTTTGAAGAAGATATAACCGTTTTAAAAGGCATGCAAGATTCTGTCAGCACTGCTCTTTTTGCACCATAATCTTGTATCAAGAACTTGAAGGCTCAAAACTTAATATTTTTGAGTGAGACCAGTTGCATTAGAAAGATAACTCATTAAAATAAGTTCTAGAAGAAAAATAAACCATTTTGGAGGAATATCTAGAGAGATATGGTCGTCCAAAGTAGGTTTTACCTACTGTCAAGTGTGCTGTTGCACACTTATTTTGTTTTAAACACTTGAAGGTTCAAAAATTACTCTTTTTATGGTCAAAAACCCACATGCAAGCACTTTTACCAACTTTTCTTGAGTTCTAATGTTTGTAGATCATAGATTATCATCATTTTAAGGACATTTTCATGTCATTGATGTATAATCTCCCATCTTAGATTCTCCAAAAAGTTTGTTTATAAAAAGGAGAAAGAAGAAAAGTGTAGAAGATGAGAAATCATGTCGAAAAATAAGGATAATGTAACTAGTCCATTACCTTTGCTTGTTACTTCTTGAAGTGTTGAATGTTCTTCAAGATGATGGAAGTTGAGGGGTTTTGGAGGGTGATTTCGGTTGGAGTGGAAGAGGAAATAAAGATTTCAAAAGAAATAAGGTTTTTATATGTGTTTTAAATGTGAATAAAGGGCCGGCCTCTTAAGGCCCAAGTCCATAACAATAAAATTTTTATTTTTCTTTTGAACAAAATAAAGCCCATTTTAAATTATAACAAAAGTACATTTTATCAAATATTGATAAAAAATATCATTATTAAATCAAAGTTCAACTTTTTTGGGAAAATTATTTGGACATTCAAATGAGACTTTTATATTTTAATTTGGACTTTATAATATCAACTTTATTATATTTGGAGCATTTTTTAGTATATTTGGCATTATATAAGTTAACTTTATCAGTTACCCGTCGAAACAAGGTTTTTTGAACTATATTTTGGGAACTAAGCCAGATGAATTCTAATCAATATGACTAGATCCTAATAAAATATAATTCTAAATATAGAAACCCTATAAAGGTGCTAACCTGACGTTCCAAAAATGACAGATGTCACAGGCATTGGTCACCAACTGATTGTATTCACAAGGGGTGGGTAAAATGATACCAGATATGTTGTCAATGATGGCATAACACACATCAATGCCCCTTACCCTTACTGTTTGTCCCTTGGATCTGGCAACCTCAGCATATAATTCCCTTACAAGGGAGAGGTTGAATCCAGTAGGTACAGTACAAAAAATATTCCTATCCAAGCCTGGTAATAGCCTCTTGGATGAATGAGAATTCCTTCAAACTCTCAAGGATAAAGCCCTTGTCATCCAATGCTTCTTTTGAAGCCATATTACCAAAATGGTCATATGCTTCTATACAACTGAAAGTCCCGAAGGAGACATTTATTCTCCCAGACTTGTTTTGATTAGGTGGTGGTCTGAAATTTGGAATCATCATCCTCAGAACTCTTGTCCTCCCCTTCCTTGGGGTTTGAATCTGCTCAGTCATTGTTGCTTCACTATCCTCCTCAGTTTCTACAGCCATCTCCTCATTATCAACAGCAACATCCTCATCTTGGGAATCATCATCCTCAAAACTCTTGTCCCCCTCTACAGAATCAGAGTAATTTACTATCCCCTTTCCTTTCCCTCCTTCAATACGAACATTTTTGGTGGCATTGGTCACCACATTCACAGTCTATTCTTCCCTCTCTATTGATTGTGTTAGGACTGATTTTCTTGGGTTCTTTAGGCTTCAAAACAAATTTAGGCTTTGTTTTGGTTTGGACAGATGTGGTTACCATACTACCTTTCGTTGTAGGAGCAGTGGTTGACTTTCCTAAAATGAAGGCAAGGGCATGGAATGCCTCATCTAGAATACAAGATGCTGGTAGATTGGTTTTCTCAACAGGGTAGGGTAGGTTTTCAGACTTATGAGCAGAATGCTCATTTGCTTGAGGACTTGGTAGTAGAGGAAAACGACCATCATGCAATAAAACTTGGTTTTCGTTATTTGTGGGTGATGAGGGTTCCTTGTTGATGTCAATGTTCAGGGCTCTGTGGCTAGAACAACTGGTAGAAACAGAAAGGGATAAAGTTTTGGAAGTGAAATGTTGGGTTGTACCTTGATCAACAACCCATGTTTTGAGCCTTTTTCAATGGTGGCTTTTTGGTCGATGTTGACCTAGTCGTTGTCTTCGACCTTGCTGCTTCAACAACAGTAGGTAGAGCAGCCTCTATGGATTCAGTTTCTGGTACCTTCTTCCTCAGGCTTTTTCGTATTTCAGTTGGTTGATCAGCATCGGTTCATCCATCTCCCTTCTTTGCTTTCGGTTTTGCTATCCCCATGCTTAAACTCGTTATGAATACCCGTGCACTCCATAGTAAACTAACAGACTTGTTTGTGAAAAAAAATAGTAAAAGTTGTAGTTTAGAAGCAAGTGGTTACTATAGGGAACAATCGTGGGTTTTTGGTTGGGAAGGAACCGAATAAAGGGGGAGTTGAGGGGTTGTGGTTACAAACCAACAAAGGGTTAATGATGGTACAAAACTAGAAGGTTGATGATGTTAATAGTGTGGAAAAAATGGTGAGAATCTAATTCCTTCTGCGAAAAATCTGCTTTTCAAAGCATCTTTGAGGACTCTTGAGTGTATTTGCGGCTGACAAGGCTTGTGGGCCAGGTTGTTAACACTGCAAGAAATTGCTATAGCAACTGTACCTTTTTCATAAAAACCTTGTTATTTTGAAAAAAAAAAAACACAAAACTAACCAAACCTTCTAAAATAGAACACCTGTATTTACATATGTACATTGTTTAAAGGTTGTGACACCCTTTAACATCAAACTCTAGGAATGAGTGAGGTGTACCACAGATGTGGTACCTGTGATTTCAGCAGCATCATTATAGGACTTCACTTTTTGACCATTCACTTTGAAAATATATCCTTTTTTAGGGTCAATAAGTTCCACTACTCCATGATGATCGACTTTGTGAACCTCAAATGGCCCTGTCCACTTAGATCTTAGTTTTCCTAGAAAAAGTTTCAACTTTGAGTTAAAGAGTAATACCTTTTGACCTGCTACAAACTCTCTTTGAGAGATCTTCTTATCATGCCATTTTTTTGTTTTATCTTTGTAAATCTTGGCATTCTCATATGCTTGATCTCTCAGCTCCTCAAGCTTATTGATTCATAGCCTTCTCCTTTCACCTGTAGCATTTACACACATATTAAGCTCTTTCAAAGCCTATAAAGCTTTGTGCTCAAGTTCTAGTGGTAAGTGGTAAACTTTTCAAAGACTAGCTTGTAAGGAGACATTCCAATTGGGGTTTTATAAGCAATCCCATAGGCCCAAAGAGTATCATCAAGTTTGAGAGACGAATCCTTCCTTGTTGGTTTTACCACTTTTTCTAAGATACTTTTGATCTCTCTGTTTGAAAGTTTAGCTAAGCCATTTGTTTAAGGGTGATATGCAGTAGTTACCCTATGGCTTATGTTATACTTTCCAAGAACTTTTTTCATCATGTTGTTTACAAAATGGGTAGCCTCATCATTAATCATAGCTCTGGGAGTACCAAATCTTGTAAAAATATGCTTACGCAAAAATTTGAAATTGTCTTTGTATCATTGGTGTGAAAAGCTGCAACTTCTACCCATTTGGATACATAATCTACAACTACCAAAAAGTATTTATAGTTTCCATGCATAGGAAATGGCCCAGAAAGTCTATCCCCTATATATCAAAGAGTTCAACTTCAAGAATGCCATTTAAGGGCATTTCACGTCTTTAGGAGATGGATCCAACCCTTTGACATTCATTGAACCTTTTGACAAAGCTATCAACCTCTTAAAATAGGGTAGGCCAGAAAAATTCAGATTAAAGGACTTTGGCTGCAGTTCTTTAGCCAGGTATACACCTTCTAAGGATCTAGTCAGCCCCTAATTTAAACAAAAAAAGGGTTATCCCATTATGGTTCTTATTTAGCTATGGTGGTATGATCCCAACATCCAAGAAATTTGCAATGTTTGCAAACCATGGGGTTGTAGAATGATCAACTGGGAATTTTTCATTGATTTCACCAGAACTTGATTCTCCTTTCTGTAATCTTGACAAGTGATCAGCAACTTGGTTGTTTATTCCCTTCATGTCTACTATTTCAATGTCAAACTTTTGTAGCAAAAGCACCCACCTTATTAAACTTGGCTTGGCATCCTTTTTAGAAATCAAATACTTGATGGCAGCATGGTCTATATGAACAGTGACCTTAGTCCCTATTAAGTAGGATCTAAATTTTCAAATGCAAAAACCATAGCCAAAAGTTCTTTTTCAGTGGTTGTGTAGTTTATTTGAGCATTATTTAAAGTCTTATTGGGAATAGTAGATAGGATGGGAAACCTTTTTCCTTGATTTGGCCTAAAACTGCACCAACTGCCCAATCACTTGCATCCCACATTAATTCAAAAGGTTTTGTCCAATCTGGTGTGATAACAATAGGGGCATAAATCAAAGCCTTCTTTAGAATGTCAAAAGCTGATTTACATTCTTTGCTAAAATCAAAAGGTTGGTCATGTTATAATAACATACAGAGAGGTTTAAAAAATTTTGAAAAGTCTTTTATCAACCTTCTGTAGAAACCAACATGACCCAAGAAACTTCTTATTCCTTTTACATTTATGGGCTCAAGTACTTTTTATTACCTCTAACTTTTATTTGTCTACCTCTATTCTTTTCCTTGAGATTACATGTCCAAACACAATACCTTCCTTAACCATGAAGTGACATTTCTCCTAATTTAGAATCGAATCAGTCTCCTCACATCTCTTAAGACCTTGTTCTAAATTCTTCAAACATTCCTCATAATAAGATCCATAGATAGAGAAGTCATCCATGAATATATCCATAGAGGTTTCCAACATATCAGAGAAAATGGACATCATGCATCTCTGAAATGTGGTAGGAGCATTGCATAATCCAAATGGCATTCTTCTAAAAGCAATGTACCAAAGGGGCAAGTTAAAGTGGATTTCTCTTGATCCTTAGGTGCAATAGAAATCTGATTATAGCCTGAATAACCATCTAAAAAGCAATAGTATTCTTTTTAAATTTATCCAACATTTGATCTATGAAAGGTAAGGGGAAATGGTCTTTATGGGTTGCTTTGTTGAGCTTCCTATAATCCATGCATATTCACCATACTGACACTATCCTAGTTGGGATTAGTTCATTCTTCTCATTTTCTATTACAGTCACACCTCCCTTCTTAGGCACACATTGGGCAAGACTTACCTAAGAGCTGCTAGCTATAGGGTAAATAATGCCAACATCAATCCCTTTCAAAATTTCTTTCTTAACCATTTCTTTCATCACAGGATTCAATCTCCTTTGAGGTTCAATAGAGGTAAAGTCCTTGTCTTCCAAAATGATTTTGTGTTGACAAATAGATGGACTTATACCTTTTAAATCAGAGATGGTCCAATCTATGGCTTTGGTATGGGATTAAAGCATTTTTACTAGTTGTTCTTCCTGTTTTTCTTCTAATGATGATGAAATGATCATAGGTAGCTTGTTATCTTCTCCTAAAAATGCATATTTAAGATGGGCATGTAGTTGCTTCAATTCTAAATCTGGTGGGGTATCTGTGGATGGTAATGGGTTCTGCTTGGGTTCATCTTCTAACAACTCATATGCTGCAACTTGTTGCAACATCTCATCACTATCTTCTAAATCACTATCCTCCTCACCACTATCTCCCAAAAATGCATACAAAATAGTCATCCTTTTCCTCAGGATATTTCATTGAGTTAAAAACATTAAAAGTGACATTTTGGTCTTGCAGTCTCATGGTCAACTCTCCGTTTTAGACATCAATGAGGACTCTACCAGTGGCTAGAAAGGGTCTTCCTAACATAATAGTGGCTAGAAAGGGTCTGCCTCAAAGTCAAGGATTATAAAATCAGCAGGGAATATGAACTTGTCTACTTGTACCAACACATCCTTTATCTTGCCTTTTGGGGAATGCTATGGATTTATCAGCCAACTGTAAGGTAACAGTGGTTGGCATAGCCTCTCCTATTCCTAAGATATTAAACACAGATAAGGGCATAAGATTGATGCTAGCACCTAATTCACATAGGGCTTTTCCAATATGCTTCCCACCTATTGAACAAGGAATTGTGAAAGTTCCAAGGTCTTTAAGCTTGGGAGGGAGTTTGTTTGACAAGAGGGCTACATCCTTCAGTAAGGGCCACAGTCTCATATTCAGTCGATTTATTTTTCTTACTCAAGATATCTTTTAGAAATTTGGCCCAACTATAGTCTCAATTGCCTCCAACAATGGAATTGTGATGTACAATTGTTTAAATACATCCAAGAACTTTTTTTAACTGAACCTCCTCCTTCTGGTTTCTTAATCTTTGTATGTAAGCAACATAGGGTGGAACTGGGTTAATCACTGGTTTCTTAGGATTTTGGACAGTAGGCATGGTAGTTGCACCATCTATTGGCTTGGATGGTGGTGTATCAACATGGTTTTTAGGTGGTGGACCTTTGACAACACTATCTGGACTTGGCTTTGTGGTTGTTGGTTCTGTTTCTATTGATCATCTCTCATTAATTTGATGATAATCTGTTGGGTCCGAAAAACCTAAGCGTTCCCTAGATCCGGTCAAATCCGCGAATCTTAAACCCAACGCTCCT
>NC_037537.1:14107185-14111169 GCF_001531365.2 Cynara cardunculus var. scolymus | reverse complement strand
CAATGCAGGAGCATCCCACATCGGTGAGGCTAGGGAGATCCGGCTTCCTTATAAGGAAGTGGGAGTCTTACTCCTACCAGTGACGCGTTTTAAAGTCGTGAGGGGTTGTGCTGACCAACCCAGAGCGGACAATATCACGTGGGCGGCTCCCTAGTGCAGTTACCGGTCCAACATAATCCCTTTTACCTATTGAAGTATAGTATTTCTATTTATTCAGTTTCAACGGTCATCACTACATATGTGTGAAGACTGCACAAGTTTCAATGAATGCTAAAGAGACTCTCCAGCATCATTCTAGCATTCAACGATCAAATGAAGCTTACCATGCACGATTGTTTTTGTCTTGTCCTCCCACACACAAAGGACAAACCCATACTTTTTCTAGAGTATAGTATAGTATGGACCCACTTAGTTGATTCTATAGTGCTTGCCTACTTTATGAAAAGATGACTGCTCATGAACAGTGAAAGGACTGTTCACTGTAGCAAAGGACAAGTTTTCCTCCAAAAGATTGACACATGTTATGTACCTTCTGAATTGCATTTAATGTAGTGGGTATAAATAGCTGAGTGCTCTCTACTCAGTTGTCACTCTTCCTCTCCAAGAAAGTTACCTAAGAAGTTACTTATCTCACTACTCTCTCTCTCTCTCTAAGAGAAAGAACCACTTTCAAACAAAGTGAATAACACTTTTCTTAGTCTTTATTTATTGTATCAAATCATTTCTCTTCGCTATTTGTAATAGTATGTATCTTAGATTGTTTAGATAGGTTCTTTACCTTATCTCTTTCGCAAACAATCTGTAAAATTTGTGTTGATTTTCTTTATCAATATATAATTTTTAAAAGTGAAAGTTTATGTGTTTGTATTTATCTCCCCCTTCTACAAACTGATTACCTATAACTCTTGTAGATCCGACTAGGACCAACAGTTTCACTAGGAAAAAGCAATGTGAAATTAGATATGCTTGGCATGGGTGCAGATCCTTGGTTTTCTACAAGTTTAGAAACAGCAGTAGGGGTTGCTGTAGCAACAGGTGGTATTGTTGTAGCAATTGGTTCTACTTCTACAGAGGTTTTTTGTGGAATTTCTACTAGATCTTTCTTTAAGGTCACAACATTCAAATGCTCTTTGGTTAGTATCTTAGGGATCTTAGTATCACTTGGTAAAGCTCCAACAGGTTTGTTCCTCAGCTATAGTGCTATTTGACCAATATGTATTTCCAAAGTCCTAATGTGAGCATTTTGGGGATTTATTGCTAAGTTGGTTTGATTTATAAAACCTTCCAACAATGCGTCCAAATCCCCAATGAAATCTGGTATTCCTCCATCGATGAAATCTTCAGACAAAGAAAAAGGAAAACTGAGAGATATTAAATCTGCCAACGATAAATCAAAAAGGTCCTAGCATAACTTCTAAGTTCATTAAGTTTACTCGTGAGCAAAAACAGAAGTGGCCTGCCTCTGAGAAAACTAACCCCCACTTTTCCTCTCATTCAGCTGAAGAAAAGCAGTCCTTCCTCAAGAGAAAAGAAGTAAAGACAAAGACCCCTTCAAATAAAAAATCTGAACTAGATAGGAAGTTTGTAAAAATAATCGATGCTAGGACAGGATTTACATCTCCTGCATTTACTTCTTTGTTTCCATCGAATAAAAAGAACGTTAGACATACATATCCAGAGCATCATAATTGTCAATGTTTTAACTCTTTTACAAAAGCTGAGGAATCACATGTTGACACATCACTGCATATTCTCTCAACACGTTTATCGATACAAAGTTAAAATCAATGAAAACATGAAAAAGCTCAAATCCAAGGGCAAGGGAAATACTAATAAACCCAAGCTTGCAAAGGCTAATGGTAATGAAAAGATAGTGGTACCCCTTACTAACAAACGTGGACCCATAAAGAAATGGGTACCTAAAACCCCTTAATTTGTCTTGCAGGACCAGCATGTGCAACCATGGTACATGGATTCAGGTTGCTCCAGGCACATGACTGGTGATAAAAGTCAGTTGTCCTTCTTCAACGAAAAATCTGGAGGCTCTGTGACTTTTGGAGACAACAGCAATGGTACAATCAAGGGATATGGCACTCTCATCAAAGGAAACATCTCCATCAGCAAAGTGGCTTATGTTGAAGGTTTGAAGCACAACTTACTAAGCATAAACCAGTTCTGCGACAAGGGTCTTGAAGTCAGSTTCCGCAAAGGTTTCTGTATCATAGAAACAAAGCCTGGTCAAACAATCATCAAGGCAAAGAGAGAAGGAAATCTCTATCTTCTAGATTTTGAATCCTCTATGGGACAAGACACCCTATGTCTTGTGTCTCATAAGAGCGATGAAAATTGGCTATGGCATCAAAAGTTCTCGCATMTCAACTTTGATGCACTACGAAAACTAGCCACACAGAAGTTGGTCAAGGGAATTCTGAATCTTAAATTTGAAAAAGATCATCTATGCTCAGCCTGTGAGATGAGAAAGCTAAGATGGGCCTCACATAAAACCAAGTCAGAAACCTCCTGCACCAAGCCCTTGGACATGGTACATATAGATCTCTGTGGGCCAATATCAACTCAAAGTCTCTCTAGAAAGAAGTACATGTTAGTTCTGGTTGATGAATACTCCAGATACACCTGGGTTGAATTTGTAAAGAAGAAATCAGATGTTCCTGAACTACTCATTGGAGTAATGAAAAGGCTCCAAGTCCTTATACAACGAAAACTAATAAAGGTTAGAAGCGACAATGGAACTGAATTCAAAAATGTCAGAATCATACCTCATCAGTGAAGGCATCACACAAAACTTCTCAGCAGCTAAAACTCCACAACAGAATGGAGTGGTGGAACAAAGGAACAGAACCCTCGTGGAAACAGCAAGGACCATGCTTGCTTCATCGGAGTTACCCATCACATTCTGGGCTTAAGCTATTTCCACTGCCTGCTTCATCCAGAACCGATCTATCATCAACAAGAGGCACCAGAAGACATATTATGAGCTCATCAACCAAAGAAGACCAAATGTCAAATATTTTTATGTCTTTGGGTGAAAATGCTTTGTACTCAACGATAGGGAATATCTTGGCAAGTTCGACAAGAAAGCTGATGAAGGGATCTTTCTGGGCTATTCTCAAACTGCCAAGGCCTACAGAGTCTACATCAAAAGGACAAGAATTGTCATCGAAAGCATCAATTTGTCCTTTGATGATTCCACACCAATGACTTCTGAACACAACAGTTCAGAACTCGGACTTCAAAGGAGAGCATCTGATTCATCACTTGGCAAACCCAATGAATCAGAGTTAGCTCAATTATTTGAAGACATCTTCGACGAAGAAGTAATCTCTGGACATGCACCAACTGCAAAATTCATTTCCAGAACCGATGAAGAACATGAAGTCTCCAATGCTAAAGGTACACCTCTTACTGAAACTCATGTTACTTCACCTTTTACTTCTTCTGTGTCTTCAAATCAAGATCAAGAACCAGAGTCTAACTCTGGAGATGATCTCTACGAAGGGGAGCAAGCAGTCCCATCAGTCAATGAAGAACTGCATCCTGTTGCTCCAGAACCCCAATCAAGCACCAAATGGACAAAAAATCACCCACAYCACCAAATCATTGGTGATCCAACATCTGGTGTCAAGATGAGATCTGCCACTGCCAATGAATGTCTCTTCGTCAACTTTCTAAGCATGATAGAACCAAAGAAAATTTCAGAAGCCCTACAAGACCCAAACTGGATAGACACGATGCAAGAAGAATTACTCCTGTTTGAAAGAAACAAAGTATGGTCCCTTATGCCTCTACCTAAAGAGAAGACGGCCATAGGAACCAAATGGGTCTTCCGAAACAAGAAGGACGAAGATGGCATAGTCATAAGGAACAAAGTCAGGCTTGTTGCCAAGGGCTACTGCTAGGAAGAAGGGATTGACTACGATGAAACATTTGCTCCCGTCGCAAGACTTGAGGCCATCCGGATATTCC
>NC_037537.1:14100296-14105430 GCF_001531365.2 Cynara cardunculus var. scolymus | reverse complement strand
GTGTATTTCACCAGAGCCCCTCTGGTTCTACATAATGGATTGCACATGCTTATTCAGAGCCTCTGGTTTGTCATCCAAGGCTTATTTATCATACAATCCAACATTTCATCGATGAATTCATTCATCTATGTTCAACCAGAGCACCTCTGGTTCCCCATCAAAAAGGTTATGTTCAACTAGAGCTCCTCTGATTACGTGACAAAATTTCTTTTCAAAAACCCATCTTTAATTGCAAATTTTTTAAGATTATACACAATTGCAGCTTTTGTGACTAAAAATATACAACATGGGTTTTTAGAAGACCAAAACTTCGTAATTAGTATTAATCTTACAATTAGATGGAATTTTAAATATATATTGTTTTTGGATTGATCTTTCAAGAGATATTATTTGGAATAATTTTTAATTACTCCAAATAATCCAAACGTCATCCACCCACGCGTCTGACGCCATATACAACCTGTTCCCCATGAACCTTTCAACTTACCCTTACCTATCCCCGCCTTGACACGTGTCCTCCAACATTAATGGCACGTACAATCAAGATGGCTCACGATCCCCAATCAAATCATCTTTTGCCAAACGCCTTCACCGTTCATGATTATTTAAATATAATAATCAAAAAAACCGTTTCCTGTTCCCCCCACCCCTCCCACCTATAAATACTCTTCTTCCACCTCCATTCATCTCTTACGCTTCCTAAAACCTGTGACTAGACTTTGATGCACAAACCTACCTGCAACTGTATCCACAATGGCTTCCTCTGCATCACACGAGTCCAACAACAACGATAGCCGTGTCCAATCCACTGGCGCCAACAGCCGAGCAATCGTGTTTCTACCAATGAAGCCCAACAATCACGCCATCGAACTTCGAACCACCCTGTTCGACGACAGGTTTGCTGTGATCATCGAGTTCTTCCGTAACTGCATCATTCTACCTGCCTTGACTCTAACCGACAATGCCATACCTCTAAAGTACGTCCAACAATACTGGCAAACTTGTGAGTACGACCCTGACAGCCCTGGAATAATGGGGGACATCGACGCCCCAAATGACATGATCTGCTCGCTCAAGATCTCTCGGGAAAAAGTCTCTAGGGTTCTGTGTATTCCCACCCGCCGAGAGCTCGACATTAACCAATATGCCGACCAACCCACGACCTCAGACATCCTCCGATTCATCAAAATGTTAGGTTACAATCGTGACCTACGCAACGCCTCCGATTTCAAAAGGCAGTTTTTGCCGCCAATGTGGAATATGTTCTTTTCCATATTGAACAGGGCCCTCACATGCAAGCTAGGATTGATGTATCAAGGCAACATAAACATAATGACGATTATGTACGAACTCTTCTTCAACATCCCTCTTGACTACGCTTTCCTCATATACAATGAGATCCACACAGCGGTAGTCAAAAAGTGTAAGCTCCAGGCCACCGGCAAGCCCTTGACTTCCGTTTTGTTTCCTCGGTTCCTATCTCTCTTCATAGGGGATGCAATGAGGAGACATAACCTACCGGCCGAGGAACCATTCACTCCACTCTTCAAGATGCATGGCCATCGACCTACACTCTCAAAGGATGGCTACACCATCGACAGGACAATTTCCAGAGCCATGCTCAGTGTCATCCCAGAGACATCTGAGATTCGAAGAACTTACGAACGCTCTCTGCTATCCCATGCACCAAGGGCAGCTACCCCAGAGCGCATAGAGTCGTCCCCTCAGTCAAGCAAGGGAGCACAGGAGCCATCTTCATCGGATGATGAAGATGATGATGATGATGACACTCCTCGTGCATCCCCCGGCTCTACACAAACAAATCCCCTTCCATCTTCCCAAAGGGCAACCACCACCTCTACCCCTGGCGATCAAGGCCAAAAGGGTATTGAACAAGGACGGCCCAGTCCAAACCAAACCCAAACCAGCCATCCAGAGGCCATTCTTCAGGCCTCTGGAGATGATTTAGATGAGGAACCACGACTTCCATCGGCCCTCTCCCAACAGAGAGGCGATGCAGACATAAGAGCCACATCGCTTCATGGCTCGACACCACCAATCACACACCCAGAAGCATGTGTTGCTTCTGGCATTGCTGATCCACAAGATCGTTCAGAGCGATCTCCTGTTCAAGCACATCCCCCTTCGATACTTGATCTAGCGAAGGGGACACACATCTACTTCTCTTACCCGGCCTCTGAAGCCGAGGAAGAAGAAGATGATGTCGCAACACCACGAGATAGTTCTTCACTAAAGGGCTATCGAGGACATGATGGAAGTCCTTCAATGCCCACATTTTCACAAGGCATTGAGGGCGTCTCTGGAGCCGAGGCTCAACCTGCAGCATCCGTTGCTGTAGGGGTTACACCCATGGCCGATCTGGTCACAAAGTCTGAGTTCCAAGCCTTTGTTGACTCAGTTCAGCGGTCCTTGGAAGACCTGAAACTCATCATCCAAGGGATTGTTGAAAACCCATCATCCATCGATATCACCACCCTTCAACAATCACTTGCCACCCTTGCAACCCAAACCAGAGACAATACAACCCGTCTCCAAATGCTGCAACAAACCATCACCCAACACCATAACACCTTCTCTGCCTTTGCCACCCAAAGAAACCAACTTTTGATGAACACCATCGCCACCCTCACGACCCAGGCAGCTGCGACCGATGAGACCTAGCCTCCATTACCACCCACATAAACACCATCCTTCAAACCCTCAACACTCTACCAGCCACCATCGTTTCCCAAATCCCTCAACCAACCCCACATCAAACAACTTCATCAATCGATGAAACCATAGCCTCCCTCACCAACCAAATGACCACCATACAAACCACCCTAAACCAACTCCCAGCCACCATCCTAGCCCAAATACCCCATCCACCACCTCCACCACCCAGCCCTGCAGCACCATCTTTCGATGAAGCTYAATCTTCCCTTGCTGAAGAGCTTAAAGCCATGATCACCAACCTTCCCATCCCACCCACCGCATCCACCTCTACCTCCATACCTCCCCCAGTCTCATCATCCACCACCTCCGAGTATGCCACGAGAGATGACCTCAGGGTTCTATCCAAGGCACTTATCTCCTCTTTCAACGAGATAAGTGCTAAATTCATTCATCGAGCGGCTCAACCGACCAAGGCTCTCTCCCAGAGCCTTGCTGACCAACAAGAACGCACCGCCTCCCTCCTACAATCTATGGAGGTCGATCGAAGAAGAAAGGCTATGAGAGCCTACCTGGCCTCCCTCTGCGTCAAGAAGAAGAGAAGYAGAGCTTCATGCTCAGCCAGCCGCCCGCAGAAGAGGCCAAGGCATGAGGATCCAGACCAAGATGATCATGGTCTTGGTCCKCATGAGGGGGAGAASTCGGCTGCTACAACTTAGGAAGCACCATCCGCTGCACTTTCAACATCCGATCACAAAACATAAAACCCACCATCATCACCAAACCAAGGAACCCGAGCAAGGCAACCARAGGCTCAACCCTCTGAAGATGTACATAATGTACATGTTCCCCTTGCCACCATACCTGAACCCATCGTGTTGAGTTCCTCATTCGATGAAAATCCATCAACCCCACCAACAGAAACCGRCCCACCTTTCACTACATCACCAACATCAAGTCTACCATTAACCCTATCACCAACCCCTCGCACCACATAACCGTTAATCATCATACCCAATGAACCTGAACAAATAAACATCCAACCCTCYTCACCTYAAYAACCTCAAGCCCAAACACAACCCGATGAACCTGAATCACCCCAACATGAGCCAACCCAAGAAACCATCCCATCGCCAACCGTTACACAACCTCAACCCATAACCCAAACTCAACCCTCAACCGAACCAACAAAGGTGCAAGCGGACATTCCCTCTTCATCAAGGCACCCTCTGCAGAGCTTAGTCGACGAAATCATTGARAATATGGAGTCGCTAAGGAGACATCCGGARATGCCACCAAGGGAACCAATAATGATGGAGAATATCCATCAGTACCTATACCATGATCGCGATGAAGGTTTGACTCTCAATCCTCCAATTCTATCGCCAGAGTCCATGGACCTCCTACACCATAGGTTTGTTAGACAAACTACCCAACCACCACAGGCTGTCTTTTCAAWCGATGGAATAAGGAAGGTAATGGACATAAAGATGAGGACCTTCGCTAATAGAGCTATAAAATATATCGAGTACACAGTGGAGAGAGCTCATGGTCAGGTCAGCGTCTTCAATGACAATGACTTGATCAATCTCAATCCCTATGACTTAATCGAGCTTTATGCATTCACAACTCAGCGACAGGATCAAGGCATAAGATTTGGGATGGAAAACAGAGCTATTGTGAAGACGATGGAGACCTTGGTAAAGCATCGAGCCAAGAGTGATTTTCAGATTGCTCTTCATTTGGGCATCGACAAACTCTACTACACTCCACCTAATGAAGACTTCCCAGGCTTGCAGGAGAAGAGATCTGCTTCTGTCTTGACTTAACCCGAGCTTGGACTTGTCTTCAAGAATGAGTTCGGGGTAAAGAAATTTTTCAGACTAACTGAAGCATTCAAGTATTCAACCTCAACACTTGAATGGTTTCAAAAAGTTATCAGAGATAGACTAGGAAAAACTCATATGCTAAGGGAAGACGGGAAACAACTCATTCATGAGATATCTACAGTCATCAGTTATCAAAGATTGCTACTGCGCTTCTGGGAAATATCTCAAGGTAGATCATGAATAGAGTTTTAAAATTTTTTGCCTTAAAATTGTAATGTCTTTGCTTCCAGTATTGTAAGAATTCATCATCCAATGAAAATTTGGAAATTGATGCTTTTCTTTAGATTAGTCWGTGTTTTTCAGTATTATTCATAGATTAGTTTATGTTTGTTCTTTCATACTTAGGGGAGATTGTTAGATCCCATAATTYATAAGTGTAAAAGTAATGAAGAACAATAAGTGATGAAGAACCAGAAGACCGATGAAGACGTTAAAGCAAAATTGACTAAGTCTGGAAAACAACTAGAGGGTCGATGAATCAACCARAGATGCGATGGAAAGAGCATCTTCATCACCCCTCTGGTCAACAACACTTAGAGTTTTCTTCAGCAGTTCAACCAGAGGCATACGAT
>NC_037537.1:14086068-14100011 GCF_001531365.2 Cynara cardunculus var. scolymus | reverse complement strand
TTAAAACACTATAATTTGGTTAATCTTAACTTGATTATTAGTGTTATTGAGAGATCTGGGATCAACACAATTTTCTTCGGTTAGAACAGGGCAGCATGACAGTTTGTTAGTATACAGAAATATTTATGGAATAGCCTCGTTTTGCGAAGGCATTTAACTACTGAAATTAGCAAAGTAAGAAAGTATATATGGAGCTTGAACCCAACCTCAAAAAATATGTGATTTCCAGAAATTCAGTTACATTTCAATCAGCGGTTGATGCTGCAGAAATTATGGAACAAGATGGCATTCGACAACCGCAAGAAAGGACTGAGAGAAGAGAAAAGCGGAGGCGATAGTAACTGATTTTCGTAGACCTAGGTTTGTTGGATTCCAAAATCATTTGACACAAAGGTTTATCGATAGACTATGTAACTGATGCCATAAAGTTCATCAAGGGGAATGTAGCACTGACCCACGAAGGTGTTACAAATGTCAGGAATTCGGCCATCTGGCCAAAGATTGTAGACCAATAAGACGATGTCCACAAGCGAAAGGACGGGGATTTACGTATTGTGGAACAATCCACCCAGTCGAGGGCCAATGATTAATTGAAATATTCCTGGTGATTGTAGAGAGGTAAGGCATGGCGAAACGATGATGAGGGGACGAGCTTTTCAAATGATGAGAGGCGAAGCTGAAGAAAAACAGAAGTGGTGACAGGTACATTCTTCGTTAATTTAGTATGTGCCGAAGTCTTATTTGATTCCGGTGCAGATCGTTCTTTTGTGTCGCCTTCATTTGTTGGATGTACATGTTAAAATTCTAAGGTGTTAGATGATGTTTTAATTGTAGAAACTGCAAATGATAGTGAAGGTTCGATTAAGGAAGTTTTTGAAGATTGTGTAATAGCAGTAGAGAGGTGTGAAGTACCCATTCAATTATTCCCTATGTCGTTACGGGAATTTGATGTGATAGTGGGTATGGATTGATTGGCTAAGAACCAAGCCAACATAATCTGTAATAAGAAAATGATTCATATAGATTTACCGGGGAAAGGGCAGGTTATAATCTATGGCGATAGACAAGATCGTTGTTCCAGTCTTATTTTCGTCTTCAAAGCTCAAAGGTATGTACAGAAAGGGTGTGTCAACTTTCTCGCTTATGTGATTGATGTGAAGAAAGAAAAGAGCAAAAATGGAGAATATTTCGGTGGTAAATGAATTTCCAGAAGTATTTCCGGAACAATTAACAAGTTTACCTCCTGATCAATCGATAGAATTTTAGATCGAATTGATACCAGGAGCAACGCCAGTTACTCGTGCTCTATATAGACTAGCTCCATCTAAAATAGAGGAGTTAATGTCACAGTTTGAAATAGTTGTTAGATAAGGGCTTCATTCGACTGAGTACATCTCCTTGGGGTGCACCGATATTGACTTACGATCCGGTTATCATCAGCTAAAGATGGTCTCTTATACTCAATGGACGAGGTAATTTATCCCAAGGAGTGAAACTACGATAGACCCAACCCAGTTCATGTTCCTCTGTCAAGGGTCGCATCCTAACTCTTTCTCGTCTTCAAAAAAGTATCAAAATGTTGCGATGTGTCTGGAAACTCGGGATCGTAAATAGATTCGAGTACCGATACGAGAAGATGTGTCAAAAACAGCATTTTGTACGCATTATGGTCACTATGAGTTGATGGTAATGCCATTTGGACTTACAAACGTGCCGGCGGCATTCATGGATAAGATGAATAGGGTGTGTCGTCCATATCTTGATAAATTTGTTATCGTTTTTATCGATGATATATTAATATATTCTCGATCCGAGAAAGAGCATGCAAATCATCTGCGTCTGATTCTAGAACTGTTGAAACAAGAGAAGTTATATGCAAAAATGTCGAAATGTGCGTTCTGGCTATGAGAAGCCCAATTTTTGGGCCATGTCATTTGGATGTAGGTATTAAAGTAGATCCACTCAAAATTGATGCCATTGATAAAATGGGAAGCACCGCGAACGCCAACAGAAATCCCGATTTTTCTTGGATTGTCAGGTTATTACCGAAAGTTTATACAGGACTTCTCTCGTATTGCAACACCATTGACCGGACTAATGAAAAAGAATGTGAAGTTTGAATGGAAGGAAGTACAAGTTGAATCATTTCAAATGTTGAAGGATAAGTTGTGCAACGCTCCACTTCTATCCTTACCTGATGGTACGGAAGATTTTGTGTTTGATAGCGATGTTTTGAAATTGTGTTTGGGTTGTGTATTGATGCAACGTGGAAAGGTAATCACTTATGCCTCAAGACAGTTAAAAGAACATGAAAAACAATATCCTGCACATGATATGGAATTGGCGGCGGTAGTATTTGCTTTGAAGATTGAAGGCATTATCTGTATAGAACTAAGTGCCAAATTTTTACCGATCATAAAAGTTTGCAACATTTGTTCCATCAATGGGATTTGAATATGCGTCAAAAGCGATGGTTGGAACTGGTCAGTGATTACGATTGTGAAATCTTGTATCATCCAGGTAAAGCTAATATGGTAGCTGACGCATTGAGTCGTAAAGAAAAGAGCGGTACTATTAAAGCTACAACATTAAGGACGGAATTATTGCCAAGCATTCACAATGAACTACAAAGTTTCCAAAATGAAGCGGTGATAGAAGATAAGATCGGGCAATAACGACTTGGTAGTTTATTGAAGGAATTAATAAAAGACAGTCGAGAATTGTTATGTTTCTGGAGTAGAGTCTAGGTGCCATGCTATGGTAATCTCAGAGAAAGAATATTAAGTGAAGCTTAAAAATCTCGTTTTTCTATTCACCCGGGTACGAATAAAATGTATCGAGATGTGAACAATTCTATTGGTGATAGGTTCATGTTGAAAGTATCATCCTGGAAAGGAGTTGTTCGTTTTGGGAGTAAAGGTAAGTTGAGCCCAAGGTATATTGGACCATTCCCTATTATTGAACAAGATGAAGAAGTGGCATACAAACTAGAGCTTCCTATGGAGTTAAGTGGTATTCATAACACTTTTCATGCATCAAACCTAAGAAAGTGTTTAGCAAATCAAGAGGTAGCAGCACCGTTACTAGAAATCGGAATTGATGAAAAGTTATGTTTTGAAGAGACCCCTGATGCCATTACAAAATTAAAAGCATTGTGAAGTAAAAAGATCATATTAGTGAAGGTTCAGTGGTGTTATCATAAGGGGCCAAAAGCCACCAAGGAACCTAAGTCTGAGATGAGAGAAAAATATCCTCATTTGTTTACTTAGTGGAATTTCAGGACGGAATTCTTCTAAGGAGAGGATA
The DNA here is from genome assembly GCF_001531365.2 of Cynara cardunculus var. scolymus. Taxonomy (NCBI): domain Eukaryota; kingdom Viridiplantae; phylum Streptophyta; class Magnoliopsida; order Asterales; family Asteraceae; genus Cynara; species Cynara cardunculus. The sequence continues at coordinate 14,096,705 of NC_037537.1, read as the reverse complement.
TTGTTATGATTGGTTTTAAATTATAGTTGGTCGAGTTTTGAAGTTATTATAACAATGGTAAGTTCAGAGATAAAAATCTAGTATTTGTGGGAAGATGAGGGACCAATGGTAAGACATTGGTCACCTACTTGTGATGAGGTAATTTTGGTCCAATTTGTTCTTTTGGATTAATATGTTCATGTGAGGGGGGAGGGGTGCATGTCCATGCACCGCCTCATACCCCCCCCCCCCTCCTTTTGTTACTTTATTTACTATATATAGTAAGTGTTAGGAGACTTAGAAAGGTTTTCGGATTTCTTTGAGAAGAACTCTAGCAACTTGTTTATCAAAGGAAAGAAGGCAGAAGTATTCTTTGAGGTTTCAGACAAAGGTGAGTTGTTACAAAGTTTTAGTAAATTATGTGTTATAATGTTTTACATAAGTTGCTTTGATGCATGAAAGTATGTACTGTATTGGATTTAAGCTAATGTGTCTAAGTGTTATGGTAAAAAAAATTCTAAGTTTGTTATAGATTTTTATCGCCTAACACTACATCCGATAAGGCTGGGTCATCGCCCAAAGCCTTATCCGATGAGGCATTCATCGCCAAAGCCTTGTAGATGAGGGCATTCATCGCCAAAGCCTTGTAGAGGAGGCATTCATCGCCAAAGCCTTGTCCGATGAGGGCATTCATCGCCCAAAGCCTTGTCTCGATTGGGCATTCATCGCCCTTGTGTTGTCCGATGAGTGTAGTCATTACCCAAGTGTTGTCCGATGAGGGCAGTCATTGCCCAAGTACTGTCCAATTAGGGCAGCTATTGCCCATATGTTGTCCGATGAGGGTATTCATCAACCAACAATTGTTCTTTGTGGATATTCCAAATGTTAGTCATTGTGTTTGTGCATCACATATACCTAGTGGAGTAACCGCGATAGATGGCGGGGCAGTCGCGATAGATGGCGGGGTTTCCATGATAGATGGTGGGGTTTTCGCGATAGATGGTGGGACAGCTGCAATACTTGACAGGAAACTGCGATAGATGGCAGACCAGCTGCGATAGATGGCAGACCAGCCGCGATAGTTGGCAAGTTAACCGCGATAGTTGACAGGATACCTGCGATAGATGGTGGGCAAGCCGCAATAGTTGACAGGTTTATCCGCGATAGATGGCACGACAGCTGTAACAGTTTTAACAAGCTGATATCTGGATTGAATTTATTATTATTACTTTTATGAATGCGTTAAATGTTATATGAGGGAAATCACTCACTAGACCTTTTAGTCTAACCCTCAGTTGTTTTAAAATTTATTTTGAAGGTCAGCTTAGGGTGGAAAATAAGGGCAAGGGAAAAATGTGATCAGCAGTTGAAATATTTTTATCTTGTTAGATTAACTTTTGTTTAAGTTCAGACTCTTTGCTTATATGTATAGTTTAGACTGGTTTGTTGTATGTATTGGAACTTGTATTATGTTGTATACATGTTTATTATGTTATTAAGCTTTGGGCTGAAATGATGATTTATATGGGAGTTACTGGCACCCAGACTGTGCGCTTTATATCAGTTTGTAACTGATGAAATTTCTTGTAACCGTCACTATGTCCAACAATCAATCTAATTTAATGGGAAATTATTATCAGTGCTAATATGGGATCGGTTATGATTTGTTTATGCTTAAATAGTATCAATTTCTGCCAAAATCGATGCCGAGAATTGAGATTATACTCGAGTGAATTTCATGATACCCGGTCATAATAGGGTCGAAATATCACTTAAAGAAAGCGAGCTCTCACTCAATCTCAAGTTTGTCATCCGAAATTTATACAATCTTCATTTCTCTAGGATCACCTGTAACAAGGGATTGGCGTAGGTTGGGAGTTGGATGGGTAGGGTCCATTGCAAAGTAAATAAGTATTTAATTATACAAAATTTGGAAAAAAAAAACATGAAAAAGGCTAAAATGCTCTAAAAATAAGGGATGGAATTTAACCAAGGTAAGTTTTAGGAACGAAAATGGTAACAAATTGCAAACTATGATAAGGTTATCTTTTGTAAGTCGTGACATGAAATATAAGAATGGTTGGTATTAAACATCGTTTCTTCAAAATGATGTTTTTGGATTATTATTTTTTTAGCTTCAAGAGCTTTTCCATAATTTTCTTTAAATTTAAAAGATTTCGTTGAAAAACTAATTTTGTTTTTTCAAAGGTGCAGACTTCCAACCAATTAACGAAATAAATGTAAAAAGGAACTATTATTGAATATTTTAATAAAAAATTTAAAAATTAAATATATAAAATAATAACCTACTTTTATATTTATAAAAATTATTATTGTATTATACTTTCCCTTTTTATTATAATTTATTATAACAATATATTTTAAAATTATTTTTTATTAAGATATTATATTTAAAAAATTTATCCATTATAATAATGAGAGTTTTGATTTGAATTAAGATGACATAATATAAGTTACCAGGTATCCACATTATGTTATTAACCCTCGTGAGATGTCCAGGTGAACATATAATTGACACGACATTTCTTTTTAAAAAATTGTACTTTCAAAAATGTTAGACTCAACATAATATTTAATAAATATATTGGATTAATTTAGAATTTTCTAAATTACTCGTTAATATTAGTAACTACTAGTCTCACCTCACGTCTTCTAAACTCTTATCAAAAGTCATTTCCCGAGAAAAACAAATGTTTGTTCATCCTATCCCATGCTTTCCTCCAGGCCCTCTCCATTCTTGTGTAATCTGTTCTTTCCTCTCTCACTTTATCCTTTATATTCGCAACTCCCTCAAAATTCCATTTCGTATCCTATCCAACTTCTTCTCATACCATTTCTTTATTGACCAACAATTAAACCCATACAACAAATCTTTGATAACAATCCCTATAATTGTATTGTAACTTCACTTTCTTCTCACACAACCAACCTTCCCCTTTAACCATCTCACCTTTATGTGGTCTGTAACATCATCTTCATCTTCGACTTGTCCCTCCATTTTCAGGTACCCAAATGTTAACTTCTACCTCCTTGTCGCTATGTTCTTTTCTTTTCTTTTCTTTTTGTTGCTAAAATTGTACGCGAAGTATTTGGTCAACAAATGTATCCCTCCACTACAACTTAACGGACATATCTTCCTTCTATCTCTGATACTAGTGCCATGTTGTGAACAACCATCAAACACTCCACATCTTGTGAGAATCTCATCTAAAATCATAACAAAGAGAAATGGGCTTAATATCAAGAAAATACTTCGTCAATCCAATTTCTATTCCCATGCTCCAATACATCATACACTCTCTCTCAACTCTCCAAGTCTTAAATCTCTCCGCTCAAATTACAATTTGTCATTTCGGTTTCGGCCTGGATAAACTTTTCTTTCAAGATTATTTCATTCCAACTTCCACCCTCCGATTGAAAAATGGCCACACACAACACAAGTAACGAAATGAACTACATTGCAGCTTTTCTTTATCTTCATCGAGGCTGTTCTAAATCAGACCGTGTCATTAGTATGCATATTTTTCATATCATACATCTAGATGAAAATCTGCACATTTAAATCAAATCACAGTCCGGTAATGACAGACTCGTAATAGAACATCCAACAGCAGCCGTGGACTCATGATCACATTCAAAGATCCTAGAAAAAACCAAGCTTAACCAGAAACAGTGGAGGGTGGATGTTTACATCTCCCCACATTCGGCAATAATGCAGGGCAATTTAGGACGGTTGTTTGGTCCTGTGGCCACATTCTCGATCTTCCTCACCACCAAAAGGCCATCACCCAGAACTCTCTGTATCAATAGCAGCTACATTAGTATATCAATATTTTGCCATTCTGAAGAAAGGACTTCGATATGTTGCATTGCGTCTTTTTCTTTTTTTTTATGCTGCTTACTATTTTTCTAATCTTGGTTCTTTTCTTTTCACTCACTTTTGTTCAACTTGGGGGTATTCGCAGAAACAGACGCTCTGCCATTTTGGGTAGAGGACAGGTCTGAGTACATCTCACCCCTCCTAAACCCTGCTTTCGAGTAGGATATAATGAGCTTGTTTTGTTTGGTTTAGAAGAAAGGACTTTTGATATAACTAATGAATATGCAATACAATGCATGGGATATCGTGGGAGGGGGGAGGGGAGTGAGAGTTTGAGTTAGGTCTTGTTACCTAAAAATAGTTCTAGTGTTGATGAGTGATGTGGAGGTTACTCTTGTGCTTAAAAGATTTGTCCAACCATGGTATAGGGGTTCCTGAACCTGAGAATTGAGAGGAAGAATGTTTAAGAAAACCATCCTTATTCTTGGAATCTATAGTGCAACCAGACTCGGGTAGCTCAAGTTGCGACACTAAGCAGTGGCGAACAGGCCAAGGAAAATGGCTGAGAGATGATGGTCAACAAGGGATTTAAATATGATCAAGATGGGAATGTAAGAAAACTAGAAAAACTTGGGTAGTTGACAACCGTGACATGAAACATCCGATTGACGTGACAAAGAGATTTAAGATGACACCAATGTAGGTGATACGGTGTTGTTTGCATGGGAATGACGGCATGATGGCAGTTACACTGCTACCAACAGCTGTCTTTAGTGGTGCTAAGATCTAATTACCAAAATCAATGTTTTTGCGGTTCAAGAAGATTGTATTATTGTAGATCCACGAATATATTACGGGCCCACATACATCGATAGATAGACATGCTAACAACTTATTCAGAGTAGTTATGCTTTTATGTACACTACATTGGTTGATTTATTTTTTCTGTTTTGCATAAGAGATGTGAACCAAGGAGAAAGAACATACCCCAAATACCACGTGCTTATTGTCAAGCCAATCACACTTGGCACAAGTGATGAAAAACTGCAGCAGAAAACAAAACATCATATAGTTAAGATGCCAAGTGTTAAAGACGGCAGAACTATAGCAGCATACACATAAACCCAAATTTACCCAAAAAATGAAACATAGACCACTATGATTGATAGTAGAGTAGCACACCAGCCATCCCTTGATGATTTTTGCCATTACAATGTACATTGTATAACAAAGAAGATGGGATCTTTTTGGTAATTAATATATGAAAAAAAATAGAAGTACCTGACACCCATTCGAGTTTGGTCCACTGTTGGCCTGCGAAAGATCAGAAATGCTTAATTTGTAAGCCTAAATGATAATACAATCTCAAAACTCAAAATATAAATGCTTATCTTCCCCAAAAAATTGGTATGTGAAATAGCAATAAACCAACAATAATTTGGGGTAAGAACTGTGTTGCTTCTCAAATTAATACCTTACGTTCTTACTAATATTATAACTTTGTCATCAAAGCCAAGGTTAGGGTCCATTGAAAGAAAGATAAGAAAATGAAACAACAATTACAAATGAATATAAAGATAGACATAGGTGGCACAAGAAGTGAAGTCATGTACTTTCAGATAATCAAACTAACCGTAGTTTTTGTATGATGGTTGTGCCAATTTTTAGTTTTTGCATCTATGAAGGCCACTTATAAAACAATCATTCATCATTCTTGTCAGGAAAATGCAGAGGAATAAGCCTTCAGTACTCTAAAATTCAGTTAAGTTGTGATGCATAAATAGGATGAAGATGAAATTTAACAGCATAGGGACAAACAAGATGTTGTGCTAATAGATTTTAAAGATGAAGGGGAAAATAACTAAATAGAAAAAGGACATGACTGCTGATGTGAAAGGGGGAAAATAACCATGGACACGATATAACTGGCTACACGGTCTAACATCAAATGAAAGAAGCCTTTGTTTCTTAGTCTTGTATTTAATAGCTTTACATGACGCCACACTTGGTTCTTTAACTTGCAAAGATTTAACTCCAGAGGTGAAAAATAGCATAATGTGAGAAACATATTACAATGAGTCGATCATTAGATAATCATGTCAAACACCGACTCTGAAGCAACCAAGGGTTGCATAGCTCCACACTGTTTTAAATCCTGGCCGTTCATTGAATCACAAAAAGCAATTGGGTGGATGGATTACAGTTTGAACCAATATCAAATGAGGACACATAACTATGAAATATTATATACATGATTATTTATACTAGGAAGAAAAACAAAGGTTACTCCGTCCGAGGGATGAAAATTGCAACAACATATGCATGTGGGTACAAAAACGATTTGACTATTAATCATATATCAGAAACATCCTTCCATAAAGAAAAAACTAGCAAGTGTTGAAAATTATTTCTTAGTTTCAAAAAAGAAAGTAAATCTTATTAACAACAGTGTTTAGACTTTAGCAAAGATGACAGAGGCAGCTATGTTATAGATTCTTATTTGGCATCAAAATACTTCGCTTTGAATCAAAAGTTGAATGAAATAGATTATTGTTTCGATATTAAAGTACCTGCCTTTGTGTGTGACCTTTTGTTATTAGGATGGAAAATGCACACCATGCAAGAAAAATGGAGATTTCATATGCACATTATTTACTGTTTGTTGATTAATTTGACTCCAAAAGAGCATCAATATATAATGTTACCATGCCTCCGCACAGAGAGGCAGATCTGGGAAAAGGAAGAGAAGGGTGTGAAGTTTTTTAGAGAAAAACAAACATGTTCTATTGTGCCATATTGTAGGAAGGAAGCAGGTTTCTTCAGGGAACAGTTACAGAACTGGGGGGCTGATGATTTTATGAGCTTGAAGTTATTTAAATGATGGTCTAAAATAATAGTTGGATGGTTTAGTTCACTTTTAACCTTTTGAACCACCAAACCATCTTCGACATCAGTGGTTTTTCCTGGTTCACCCAACACATGGCATTTTAACCTTTTTCTCGAGTTCAGATGAGCCAAAAAGGACTGCCCATAACCTAGGTTATGTATATCTGGCTGGACAAATGCATGCTCATTGCTCAATCCTCTGATCTATCAGAGTGGAAGTCATCATCTACAACTGTCCGCTTGATGTAGTCATCATTTCTATTTGCAACCCAATGTCAAGGCTAGTCCTGTAACCACACCCAACGTTACAACCAATTTAGCCTCGATAGCCATCACATGCATATGTAAAATGTTCAAGAAGTCCACACCTCTTAGGCTTCAGTGAACTTGTCACTCCCCTGCTGGTGTATGCAACAAATGAAATCGTGATTGCTTCTGTCCAAGAAAAACCTTCATCAGATAGTATGGCTGTCTATGCATGACTCACAGTCCAGTGTCACAGCACAAGCACAATGCCGAGACCAAGTAGGCAACTAGAGGTTCGCCAAGAAAGCATTCTCTAAGGAATTGTCTAGAATAGTTTAGAGTTCTCTAGAATGTATGAGTGTTCTATAATACGTAGAATGTTCTAGACACATGTAGAAGCTAGAAGAAATATAGGAGAACCTTGAGTGTTCTTGGATAGATTGTTCCGTGGAAAGGTGGAGCTCCCTATAGAAAGGGGGAGCCTTCATTTTATATCCAAGAAAATTTCAGAGTTGACTCGGACCAAGACAGAACTTTTACTTGTTCAAATAACAATTACCTGACTTGAATGATCCTGTATTAAGAGCTAAATTGGCTACTAATTCCAAGGTTTCTCTGAATCTGAAATGGAATTGGCTTAAGCATTTTATTCGAACAAATTTAGAACCAAAATGGATGAGATTCAACAACTAAAAGAAAGATAGATTCTTTGGGAGAGAGTAAAATTTAAATTTTATATCTAGTATTCCTTTTAAGGCTTTCTTAGCACAACCAATAATACATCATCGTTGGTACGGCCACACAAAATAAGACCGACAATAGTTGCCCACTTCTATGATCCAAAACTTATTCTCTCTACTTTGTTGTTGTTGGGGTCTCATTTGTCATTACAGCTTGATGTTAAATTGATAACTTCAGGAACTTCGTTTTGCTGATCTTACGTCATTTATGGTTTGTGTTTAATACGCAAATTCTTTTTATTGGTTTCACTGGGTAGAGTAGTAGTTGGACTTTCTGGTCGACTGGGAAAGGGATAGACCTGTGAACCTGATTCCATTTTCAAAGAACCTCATTCTTGAGATAACTCAACATTTCCAGCATACCATCCAAAATGACTAATATGAGAAGCATGAGAGGCATGAACTGAATCACCCACTCAATGAGAAGGAAACCTCAAGCCTAGCCACAGCGAGAGTTTTATTTTTGGGACAAATCTATTACACAATTCTTCTGTTGTTGTTGCCCAACTATTAAGCATGTCAACCTCAGGAAAGATGTGAATACAAAGGGGGTCGCACATGTTCTGCAGTACCCCCTGTGAATACTCCGCCGGTATGAAAAGTTCTTGATGTTAATTGAGAGCTCGGTTTTTCAATAGATTGACCTGCAATAATACCTACGGCTTCTCCCAATTGGACCAGGTCGTCATGAGCTGGACTCCGGCCATAACATAATTGACAAATCCAATATCGACTCCTACAAGTAAAGGGGGGTGGAATAGAGCTTGGTTGTGCTCTAAAAGTTATGAATCTATTGACAAATGCAACCCCAATATCTTGATTTCTAGTAGCAATGCATCACGAACCAATATATATATATCATCTGCTAATACATGCCCGATAAATGTTTGAATAAAAATCCTGTCCATCATCATCCCACTTCAAGGACTTACAAAAATACCTCGAACGGTGCCACAATCTGTTCGACGTACAACAATGTGTTGAACTACTTCAACAAGTCTGCGCGTAAGATATCTTCTGATGTTCGGATAGCGGTATCCACAACTCCTTCACGGACTCCGTAACAAATATTATATTTTGTTAAAGAGAGTCCTTCGCATAAATTGCTTTGAATGGGTAAATCAATCATTTGCCCTTGGGGATCCGACATTAATCCTCTCATACCTATTAATTGATGTACCTAAGATGCATTTCCTCGAGCTCCGGAAAAAGACATTATGTTAGGACAGAAAATCAGTATTAAATTGTATTCGTCTTGAAAGTTAAATATTGTCTATAATTGTAGAAGTCATCGTGTTTGACTTTTCTTAAATAGTTTGACTTTGACCTTGTTTAGTTGTTTGACCCTATAAATAGGGTATTTGTCTTGTATTTTGAAGAAGGAGCTCATTGTAAAATCAGATTACGTAAAGTGAAGTTTGACCACTTTTAGAGCATTGACTTTCTCTCTCAACTCTCTCTATACTGTTATTGAAGATTTATCAGATCTGCCATGGTTATGGAGCTATATTGAAGATTGATCATTGTTAGGGACTCACAATTGGTATCAAAGCAGGTTTGCAAGAAATCAGATAAGAAATCAACATGTTTTTGAAGATTTTTTCGAAATTATTTTTCTGATATTTTTGTGTTCTTCGTTGTGTTCTTAAAGTTTTTAGAGTTTGATCCGATTTTTTTTAAAATCTCGTGTTTTTGTGTTTAAATCGTGATCAAAATGCTCAGAATTTCATTGTGAATCTTTGCTATTCACAAACTTTTGTGATTTGATCATCCAATTCCAAGATTTAATCGAATTTTGTGTTTTGAAATTTTTTTTACGTGTTCTTGTTTTTTTTAATCCAGTGTTTTTGATCTATTTAGTTAAAACTTTCTTTTGTTTTTTATGTTTTTGGGTCTAAATCTTAAAGCCCATCCGGATTAGGCAGGCCCAAGAGGTTTTCTTTATCTTCTTTACTCAAAGGAACAGGTTGATCGAATTCGGACACTTGAGCGAAGACAAGGTTCATCGATTTCAGTCACAGGTAATTCAGTTTGATCGTATTCAGACATTAGGTAAGTTTGGATTGACCGTATACGGTCATCAATTGAGCGATTTGTGAGCGATTTTGAACAAGTAGGGAGCAATTTAGAGATTCCCTTGTGCGATTTAAATTCTGTGGTGAGCGATTTAAGCAAGAGAGTTGAGCGGACTAGTAATCGGATAAGCATCATTTCCTTGAGCGATTAACAGTTAGTAGTGAGCGATTTACTGAGCGATTTAGAGTTGGTAGTGAGCAATTTACAATACAAGCAAGCGGACTTCTTCTAGGTTGTGAGCGATTTATTCTTAGGTTTGATTGATTAACTGTAAGCTTGAGCGATTTAGGAACTTGTTTGAGCGGTTTAGAGATCAAGGCTTGAGCGGATTTTATTAAATCGCTCACCATGTTTTTGATCAATTTTGTAAATCACACATCTGTTTGTTTGGTTTTGAAGTTTATCACTCACTGTTCATCATCTTCACAGTAACAAATTTCATCTTCCTCGCACATCAGAATTCATCGCTCACTGTTAATAACAGGTTTTAAGTTTTGATTTCATCCTTCATCGAACAGGTTTTAAGTTTTGATTTCATCCTTCATCGAACAGGTTTTAAGTTTTGATTTCATCCTTCAGCGAACAGCACCTTTCTTCATACCGATTTGAAAACTTTGTTCACAGAAAGTAAGTTGAGTTTTAATCGCATTATTAAGTTTTGGTGTTATTGGTCAGAGATTGTACAGATTCAAAGATTCTTGCACATCATTCGTTTTCAAGCTGCAGCAAGGCCAAATTTATTACATGATTCGTTAAAAGGTTGTGGAAAACAATGGGATTCAACGGTTTGTAAAACATTAAGATCTTCATTCTCACCGTTGCTAAACAGCAGATAAAATCCCCTATATCGAACAGTTGCACAAATTGAT
>NC_037537.1:14071978-14085543 GCF_001531365.2 Cynara cardunculus var. scolymus | reverse complement strand
GCAACGATGTTCTTAGAGCAGACTGTGTCAACAATCTGTTCCATGCATATCATCTGTCCCTTGTTGCAGCCACCGAGATTGAATTAGCCAGAAGATTGAAGGAATTTTATTTTACTGTGACAGGATTAGATCAGTTTTGTTTAGAAATCCACTAACAGTTGATGAAGTTGTGAAGGTCCTTTGCAGGATTATATATTGCAGTTTTGAATATTCTTGCTGATTCAAGCTTGTAATCTCCTGTTTATTCAGCTTTCTGCTGAATTCCACATACAGCTTTATGCAGAGGATTCACGTGTGATTAAAGAGAGTTGGTGGCATGCAGATGGAAGGTTGTCTACTTTTGAACTAGATTCTGATGTCGTTTATGCTTTCCTGAATCCAACATCAAGGAATTGATTGTGTATACAAGATCAAACATCAATTGGTATCAAGGTTGTCATTGGCCCTGCAACTGTCGGCAATCAGATTTTCTATCCGGATTAGGGTCATTTATTGATCTACTCCTCGGCTGATAACAAGTGAAGGAACAACGCAATTCAACAACTGTGTTGAGAATTCTTTTCTTGAACTTCTTCAAAATTAAAGTCAACAGAAGCATCAAAGTCAGCATTTGTCATATGGTCGGTCTCAGCTGACACTTGGTCCTGGCAGTCAAATAAAGTCTGAGCCTGGAAATTGAAGCTGTCTTATACACTGATTTTGTTTCTGTGTTTCTGTTTGTATCTGATTTTGGACAGCATACAGTTTTGTTTGTAATTTGTTAACTGTCATTCTAAATTTGGACAGCATACAGCACAAAATTATATGGACCGGATTAAATGGATCGGTCATCCGAAAATTAGGAGTCATTTCTTGCCGCAAATATTCACTTGTGGCATACCATATATCGATCGATTGACATAATACATTCCCATAATGATGGTGTTTTTCCAAAATAAAACTTTGTTGTTCAGCATCTTCAACTAGCCATCTTTTAGAAGGTATTGTTAAAAGATCATCAATTCCTAATGAAATGGATGTGGTGGTAGCTTCCCGGAAACCTAGAAGTCTTTACTTCATCCAGGATATGTGATGTATATCCTATTCCATAGTGATTAAATAATTGACTAATAAGTCGTTTCATGGCAGTTTCATCTATCATTTTATTGTAATAGACATGAGTGGCCCGTTGTGACATTAGTAGAATTTGACAATGGGTTTGAGTCAGTGATTGGAAAACTTCCTTTTCTAGATCTTGATTTGCATAGAAATTCCGCAATTAATTCGTCCTAGGGCAAGACTCTCATTCCCGCTGGTTTTGCCAAAACCCCGGTACGACTTCGTCTATTCCTCGATAAAGAGAAATATGACCAAGAGTTGTTCGAATATATATATATATATAAAGAATTTCTTTTTTTATACTTCTTACTATTAGACGGTGTCCATAAATCTCATAATAGGTACCCAAAGATTCATAGTGAATTTCGATGGGAGCTCCTACCGCGTTGATCTAATCACCACCGGAACCACAAAGGAAAGGACTACCTAAAGTGATTCGTTTTTGCCAATAAGCTCCAATTACATCATAGGTATTACAAGAAAAGGGTTCTTTTTTTTGTATATATAGTTATTATCTTCATTTTGATTGTTTCTACGATTACATGGATTATACGTATTTGCACAAATACCCCGACGATTTCCATTCGTTAAGACAGAGTCCACTAAGCATATCTTGAGTTGGTGCGGAAATGGGATCTCTAGTAGTTGGAGACAAAAGATTCATATTAGAAAACATAAGTAAACGTGCCTCTGATTGAGCCTCTGCAGATAAAGGCACATGAACAACATTTAATCCCCGTCAAAGTGTGCATTAAAGCCCTTACAAACTAATGGATGTAAACAAATAGCACGCCCTTCCACTAAAACGGGTAGGAATGCCTGTATACCTAATCTATGCAGAGTAGATGCTCTATTCAGCAATAGCAATACACAGGATGGTCATCTAGAATTCTCTGAAGTATTTCCCATAGAATTGGTTTTTTTCTGAATTTGACTCTTAGCAACTCCTATGTTCGAAGCAAGATGTTTTCTGATTAGGTCACAAATTACAGATGTCTTGAAAAGTTCTAACCTAAAAAACCTGCTAGTGGAGAAAGACATCATGGGGATAAGAGGCATGGGGCTAAAAAGAGAGAGCCAAAAAAGGATCTTTCGTGTATAATCCTACATAATATCGAATATTGCTATTTCGCGAGGCAATCCACATCGTTGTAATGCAAGTGAAGGGCCCACGACAATCATTGATCACCCTGAATAATCAACCCGTTTACCAAGCAGTCTCATGAACTCTTCTTCTTTGCCATCAGTTACATCTGAAAGCGACTTGTAAACTCTATTACGATCATCCCTCATTGGTTGTCTACAAATTCCATTATCAAGAAGTGCATCCATAGCTTCTTGTAACAATTTTTCCTGATATATTATTAATTCTTCTGGTGTAGTTATACTTGTTGTTAATAGATCTGTAAGAGTATTATTCCGATAGATAATTCTTCCATAGATTTCGTTGATATTCGAGGTCACTAGTTTATCCTCATTTATATGATATATTGGTCTCAACTCAGGAGGAAGAACTGGTAATAAACACAAAACCATCCATTTGGTTCTATATTTGTTCGAATAAAATGCTTAGCCAATTCCATGAGTCTAAGCAAAAAATCTTTTCTTCTTCACAACTTTTCGATCTTCCATTCATTCCCCGTGGATTCCTCTTCCTCTAATTCTTTCCATTCTATCAATGAATAATCTATAATCTATAATAATTCGTAAATCTAGATTGGCTAATTGTTGTATGATAGAACTACCCCCGGTAGACATCTCTCAGTTTTCACCCAATGGAAGAGGACCAGACGCATGATCCATGAGCTTGGCCGCCCGCTGTCGGCTCTACGAACTAACAAGGGGTCGGTAGCGAGAGATCAAAAGGGGTGGTCGTAGGCTGGAGGGGGCTCGTCGGCGGTAACGACAAGAATACGCCCCTAAGGATCTAGCTACCTGAATGCCCAAGGTAGTATTAATTTTCCCAAAGAACACAAAATTTCGAAACTACATTCTCTTATTCTCTCTATCATCCCAAATTTCTCCAAAACCTAGTAAACTAGAAACAAAATTAAAAGACACTGCTTAAGGCCGCCTTTTAAAACGATAATCATGATGTTTTCTCCTAAATCATAACACCTAAATACTAATTTAGATACAACTTGAGAAATCCCATTCACCTAATTTTCATATATATTGGCATGGTATAATTTCAATTAATTTATTAGTTTTACTTCAAATATAATCAATTACAGACATTTCGTTATCTTACTTCACTTCTTAAGAAAGGGAAAAAATTATGTTAAAAGTTTATTAGGTCAAGTTTCTTCTATTCTGATTTAATCACTAACTTAGCTCTTGTTGAAACTAAATTTGAAACCTTCTACATTTTCCTACGCAAAACCTAGAACATAGGACAAGATATTGCCAATAATGTTAGATTTTGGTCTTCCATTAGATACAGTAACACTTGGCAAATATAGATTGTTACTGAAAACGATATAATCCATTTCAACAACTATCAAGTCTAGTACGTGCTCATTTGTAATGGCAATCACAAGATAGCATCCTTACATAAAACATACCATTTGCACACACAAACACATTTATACATGCATAGGACCTATTTCTAATCACAAGTGCAACTATACAGAATAATTTACTAATTCATTCATGGTCTTGATAATTAACTCCATTATACTGAAATGGTAAAGAAGAAACAAACAAAAACCAAATAGTCTCGATAATTATTGCAATAGTCCGCATCTCAATTTTACTGAAAGCAAATGAACGAAAACCAGAGGCACCATATGTATGACTAAAGTGAATATAATCAAAAAGGACAATCAATCAGCTAGAGCAAAATCTGTGAAGCAACTAGAAAACGAGCAAGAGAGGGCTCCAATAGATGCATACCATTGACAGTAGACCAGGTCCAGTATGCTTGGCAATGAAATTTTCATCCTCGAACTTACTTCCATATATGGACACACATCCACTCCCATCCCCCTGCAAAGAAAAGTGGACCTCAACACTCCAAGATTTTGATTTACATAATGATCAACTAGATAAAAGTACTCAGATAATTAAAGTTTGTCAAAAATATTTGAAGATTTGAAAAGGAAGTGGAGAGTTTGAGACATAAAAAAAAGAAAAAAATAATGTGTTCAAAAGGCATAAAGAACGGTTATATAGTAGAGGCAATAAGGACATATGCGAGAAAAATAGGTTAAAACAAACAAGAACACTAAAGTTGAGGATAAAATATGAAATACTAAGCAGCCTAAAACAATGTACATAATGATGATTGCCTTGATCATCAATGTCCCTAACTACACTATCTATATTTCTCTATAAGGCGTCTGAGGAGGTGATTGCCTTGATCATCAATGTCCCTCGCATTAAGCCGAATTGGTTTTCCATCACCTCCCTTCACACCAATCCAGGCTTTAATCAACCTCTCCCATAACTCATGGTGTGGTTAAGTAGCTTTAAACCATCATAATTGTCGCAACTCTGCATGTCCCCTTAATTCTCATAAAGCAGCAGTAGTCTTGAGGATGACGTCAAAGAGCTCCGCGAGCCATTGCGTATCCGCCGCCTCCACGCACTACCACGCCTCAATAGAGATATGACCAAGACCTATGGCCTTATCCCTCCCCATTTTCCATAGACCCCCCTTCACTCCCTCTTTGCTAAATCTTCGGCAAAAATAGTAATTGTTTGACAATTGATGTCACCCCTCTCGCTTGATTCATTAAATAACAAATGAAAGTAACTACTCAATCTATCTTCAATGCCCTAGTCCTCCACTATATATACACACACATAGAGAGAGAATAGGAGAAAGAAAGATACAATCAACAGGTGTTCAAATCACCACAGGGCAGAGCTCCTATGACAAGCAACAAGGCTTACATGCCCAATCCATGACATGTAACATATTTCGTGTTAATAGACCTTCTGAGAAATGAAAACCAGACTCTTCTACATAATGGATTTTCATTTTAAAATGACTTACCATGCAAAAAGGAATACAAAACTTGTTTTAATTATGCGTGAGCAACAAGAGGTACAAGGAAGTTTTCACTTATTATTTAGTGCTTCTTCCTTGCTAACTATAAACAAATTCATTTTCTGAATTGCCTAGTACCATCAACCATGATGCTTTTTTCTTTGAACAAGTATATAATCCTAAATTTGAAGCATCCATCAACTTCTGAAATAGTGTAATGATTTTAACACCTTAATTCAGCTACCAAAGACGAAGTTGCCATTCAACTTTGAAAATTTTATGAGCACTATGGTTACATTCAAAAAAGAAAATGAGGTGAATGATCAAGCATCAAAGGAATGAAAGAACCAACCTTTAGAAAATCACCAGCTTGTATCATAAAATCCTTGATTATCCTATGAAATTGACATCCCTTATATCCCACAGGTAGTCCAGCTTTTCTGCCGGAACATTAAATAGATGAACAAAATAACGAATTAGTATAAAGCAGTTGAGAATTGTAACATATACTAAAAGCTTTAGAGAAGTAGCAAGAATATTATTTTCTACTCTATGTTGATTACAGCATAAGGAACTGTATATACAAGTAGAGGTTAGGAGATAGACTACAACTACAACTACAACTCCTAACAATATGGGATAAGCACTTATCTACAAAACTTTCCTATTAGAGTCTATCTATCTCTCTCCATTAATCCATATCCGATTACTGTTCTCTCAACCTGGATGGTATATGTTATATAATCCAAGCTTACCTTTTAATGTGTTGAATAGTGGTAAACTTAGTGTTTTAGTGAAGACGTCAGCCACTTGTTGAGTAGTAAAAATATAGGAGCTTTATTATCACACCACCATGTTTTGTTACATCATGATCAACTGGATTATGTGTCATGGCGATAGCAGCTTTATTATCACACCAAATAGTCATTGAGTGTAGTACCCGGATTCCTAGTTCACTCGGTAATCTTCTTAGTCAGAGTGCTTCACACACACCTAGAGCAGTAGCTTGTAGTTCGGCTTCAACACTGCTTCTTGAGACCACTCCCTGCTTCTTGCTTCGCCATGTGACAAGGTTGCCAAACACATAAGAACAGTAACCTGAGGTACAACGCCAGTTAGTTTGACAACTTGCCTAACTTGCATCTGTAAACACTTCTAGACTTTTGATTGACTTGTTTCTTAAGCAGTAAACCATGACCTAGTGTTCCTTTAAGATACCGTAGAATTCATGAGCAGCATCAAGATGGCATTGGGACAGTGAATGCATGAATTTGCTTACATAGTTAACTGCAAACGTAATTTCAGGCCTGGTATGTGCGAGGTATATCAATCGACCAACAAGACGTTGGAATCTCCCCCTACCGACTGGAACCGTAGAACTAGCATCAGACTTTAGAGAAGAATCCATAGGAGTAGAGGCGGCCAATAACCCAGCATCCCGGTGTCTTTGAGCAAGTCCAAGCTATATTTCCTTTGAGACAAACTAATCGTAGATTTCGTTCTTGCAATCTCCATTCCCAAGAAGTACCATAATGGACCACGGTCTTTCATTTGTAAGGAGCGAGCCAGATGGGCTTTAATGTTTGCAATGGCCATTGCATGATCTCACGTAAGTATATGTCGTCGACATATACGATTAGGATAGCAATCTTACCATGTTCTTTAAGGTAGAAAAGAGTGTGATCGACATGGACTTGAGCATACCCAAATGGTTTAACTGTATGAGCGAACCGATCAAACCGCTTTTAGGGACTGTTTGAGACCATAAATGGCCTTCTTGAGACGACAAACTTTAGGGCTACCATTTGAAGCATGAAAACAGGGGGTTAATCCATGTAGACCTCGTGTATGTTGCCATTTAAAAACGCATTTTTACGTCTAGTTGATGAAGAGGCCAATCAAAGTTGGTAGCAGTGAGAGGAGAACGCGGCAACCGAGGCAAATGTCTCCTGACAATCGATTTTGTATGTCTAGGTGTAGCCTCTTGCTGCTAATTGAGCCTCGTATCTTTCAATAGAGCCACCACTTTTGTACTTAACTGTGAACACCCATTTAACTGTGGTCTTACCGTGCGGGCGTTCAACCATAACCCATGTACCATCTTTTTAGGGAACGAAGCTCTTCAAATACCGCAGCCCACCACTTACCGTCTTGCAAAGCTTCATGAATATTGGCCGGTTCTTTTGTTAAAGACAGACTCGAAACAAGAGCCTTCATAGGTGGGGCTAGATTAGCATAGCCAAGAAAATCAGTAATAGGATGTTGAGTGCAAGAGTGCGTACCTTTTCTGAATGCAATTGGTACATCAAAATCAGATTTCTAAGGCAACTCTTGGTGTACCTTAGACTTTGGAGTAACTCCTTTCCAAAGTGGTGATGGAGAGATAAGGTCAACTGTTTCTAGAATTGTGGGTTTAAGTGAGGTGGTTTCAGGCTGGTTCTTTGGTGAGGTGAATCTGGATAGTTCTTCGGTGAGGTGATTGGAGGATCGAAAGCCCATAATTGTTCCCACCTTTCGATTCCTATAGGATAGGATGCCTTGGCTCTCTTGTTAGATTGATGAGAGTAATAGAATTGATCTTCAAGAAAGGTGACATCATGTGAAACTAATTATTTTTGTTCTTTTGGACAGTAGCATCGATATCCCTTTTGGAAGGAGGAATAACCAACAAAGACACCTTTCGCACTCCTTAGGTCAAGTTTGGACCTTTTTTTACTATGAACGTGAACAAAGACCGAGCAACCAAATACTCTCAGATCAAGATTGGAAGAGGCATAAGCCTTAGGGAAGGATATTTGTAGGACGGCTAGAGGTGTTTGGAATTTTAATACACGTGAAATCAACCAATTAATGAGATAGCAGGTTGTTAGAATTGCATCACATGACTTCGAAGGAGTAGGGATAGTGCTACCTCTAACAAGTGGCGCCATTTTGTTTGAGGGGTATTAATGCACGAGCTTTGGTGTATAATACCATGTCTTGTGATAAAGCTAGACATGGCCGAATTGAAATACTCGGTTTCGTTGTTTTGTTCGAAGGATTTTGATCTTTGCATCATATCATGTAAAGATAATCAAATGGAACTTTTCAAATATACTAACAACTTTAGGTTTGTTATGTAAAAGATAAATCCAACAAACTCGAGTATGATAATCAATGAATGAAATAAACGATCTTTTATTAGAAATTGAAGGGATTTTTGAAGGACCTCTATACATCACTATCAACTAGAGAAAATAGACTCGATGCACTATAGGTATGAATAGGAAACGGGACTCTAGTATGTTTGGACATCTGGCAGATTTTGCATGAAAAAACATCAGAATCATTAAACAAAGATGGAAATAGTTTCTTAAGGTGGAATTTATGGTAGTAGATCCATGAACTAGAAAGCTTGTAGCGGATTCGGATGGAAAGAAATCGTATAATCTAAAAGTCTTTTTAGCACTACCAATCGTCTCCCTGATACTTGATCCTGGAAAAACCACAGCTTTTTAAGACGGTGTTGCTATTCACGCCAATCATCTTCACAACGGAGTTACTTTTCACGTTGGAGTTATTGTTCATGCAGAGTATTGTTCACGCAAGAGTTTGTAAGAAAAAAAAATCAAGAAAAGAATCAAAGCTTTTTAGAGCTCTGATATCATAAAAGCTTTAGAGAAGTAGGAGGAATATTATTTTCTACTATATGTTGATTACAACACAAGGAACTATATATACAAGTAGATGTTATGAGATAGACTACAACTGCGTCTAAAAACATATCAATCTATAACTTATAATTCCCCCTAGCATGATCAAGTTGTATAGCTCCACAATCGTATCCATAATCACTATCACTTTTATCTTCCAAATCCACAAAAATATGAAAAATAAAATAGAAAACTGAAAATAATATAGAAAACAGAAAATAAAAATAATACAAAAAAACAGAAAATATACAAAAAAACATACATAGCATATTATACATATAGAAAACACATTATACATTATATAGAACATATAACTTGACTAAAATATACATAATATAATATATTATACATAAACTAAAAATATGGACACAACCTAAAAAGAACTTACTTTTTAGGTTGGCCTTTGAGATGAATATCTTCTTGAGAGAGGAAAAAGTAAGAAATGGAGAAGGAAAAAATGTTGTTTGGAGAGGCGTGCGCCTAAGAAACGCCTCAACGCACCACCTCACCAATTGAGGCTTAAGCCTCGTCCAGGGACCATGAGGGGTTTTGGACCTCCTCGAGGTGTACGCCTCAAACGATTTTGAAAACCATGGATGGGAATCACAAAATGGAGACGAGCAATGGAGCGCAATGGTCTACATCAATGAAGCCTTAAAAGTGTTTTCAGATGTTCAATTTTCCCTTTTAACATGACTTCATAACAAGCATGTCGTGTATCATCTCCAAGGATATTGTAAGCTCACCATGACCTATCCTTCCATATAAACTCAATTGGATGCTTCAATACTTGTAGACACTTATTTCCTATTTAACAAACCATTACCAGATTTGTTCACTCGAAGTTGTTGGTAATTCTTTATCTTTTGTAGAACTATGACCAAAACCAAACTTTTGAAAAACAAAAATGGTGGTTATATGTTTTACAACTTCTCTATATTGTTACTTATCTCTTTTCCCTCCCATATGAAGTGAGAAGCTCTTCCCACGTTTACTTTGCAGAACATTAAAATACTATGAACTACAACATGTATGTTTGGTAATCCACTTCCCGTGTAATATACAATATGGCCGTAGAATAGAAACACTAAAGAATAAAAATGAGCAAGAAAGCAAAGCAAACGAGAAAATGAAATCCTAAAACTATGTCCCTGGAAAATAACAAGGGAATTTATAAATACTTGTATACATCTGACGACATCTTAACCTATTCAATCTAAGGAGGTTTTTGGATCTGTGCTTTGAAGGTGATTATAGTAATCATTAGTTTCTAGTGTTTGGGTTATGTTTATGATCATTTCAAAGAAATCAATCCTAAGTAATTATTTTGATACTGGCTGCAACAATAAATGAATATCAAATGGTAGAATGAAATTACCTACTTGACCCTTATTTATCTTTACTTCCTTGATAATTAAAATTTGCCAAACACTAACACCATCAAAAGTGACTATTGGCACCTCAAGTGGCACAACTACCTCCAAACACTGTACAGCAGGCAGGTTACACGTTCCACTATGCCCAGATGACCCCAGGGTTCGAGCTAGCACCCTTGACAGACACTCCACAACCCACCAAAGCTAGTGAAAACCGGAGTCGGATGGTCCTCCTGGCATTTGACCGGAGGATTGATTATTCAATTTCTAATAATCACTTCCAGAAAAACACATCCAAACACCCCCTAAATAAAACATAAACTCACCAAAATTTTGTTTGTTATGAAGTTCAATCCTAAGAAACTTCTACAACCCTACCACACAGAATTTATTGCATAAAAAAAAGACTTGCACTTGAGAACATAGAAATGAAGGGGATATAGGTACCACCACCATCAAAGATGCAAGAACAAACATCAAAATAATACTGGCTCTCTGCCCTAGTAACGGTCCACTTTTCATTTTGAGAATTCAACTGTAGCACTTTATTACTTCAAAATTCCCATTGGATATTTTGTGTTTTTTAGTACAAACTTTTATTTAGCATAATAGATGTTTATTGTTTAACGTATGTATCAATTTCTTCTCTGCTGCCGCCACATATGTTACCACCTCCAAAGAAGTAAAACGAAAGCGACACACCTAAAATAACTATTGATTAAAAACTAAAAAGAAGAAGCATCATACCTATACTCTCCGGTACAGAACTGTCTGAAGTTCTCGGCCGTTTTGGGAGCGATGTCGGCGAAAAGCTCCATCTTGATACGGCCTGCAGGGATGGTGCCGATGGTTATGTCGAAGAAGACGATGGGGTTTTTAGCATTTGGAGGCCTCTGGTGCCACTCCACTCCCCCGTTCCCGCCTCCCCCCACCATTCCACTAGCCATTTTCTGCTATTCTGTAGTGTAATTGTAAACCCTGACCGAGGCATTTTGACAAATAAATTTACCGAAAAGAACCAGCAGAACCGGGTTTAAAAAATTCCAAATAACCGGTTGACCGGGTTTTAGCAAAGAAAACCGGTACGTAACCATTCAAGGCCAGGCTTTTAGGCCTGGACTTTTTTTGCGTTTCTTTTTTTCAACTTATTTTGGTTTTGGATGCCTGCTTTAATTGCTCAAAATAAAAAAAAAATCTATTACTTACAACAATGATAGAGGTTCATCAAAACAAGTGAATTGATCTGTCAAAAAAAAGGACTTAAACGTTACAAAAACATAAATCAAATACAACACAATCAAAAACAAATATTTATCAAATCTTATCCATCAAATCAATTCAATGTATTTCATAAACCCAAGAATGATGTGATGATTCACAACGATCAATAAAAACCTTGATGGTAAACAACAAACTCACGAGTAAAAATGCAAAAAAATATATATATATATACCACAAAAACAAGATGAATAAATGATTATTTTGTAAAAAAAGCAAAGTTATGAAAGAGAGAAAAAGTCAAAGAGTAATACCCACAAAAAGTACTTTTGATCCCAAAGATTGGCAAGTATGAAAAATCAAACAAATGAAAAGTTAGACTAGCCTATGACATATAGATGTGGTCAGTTTACAACGATTTCTACTTTGATTTATAAAAAACTATTTATAACAAGGAAGTTGTAGTTGTAAGTGCAAGTGTCTATTTTTTTCATCTATTCTAATCTGAGTCTTTTATTTGTATTTTTCATGTTGTTTGGGGACAAACAACAATTCTAGCTTAGGGTGTGATAAGCATCAACCTTTTTGATGCTTTTACACTGTTTTTTTACTTTATTTATCCGTTTTAGTTTCCCAAAATTCTACAAATTGAGTCTTTTTATTTTATTTTTGCATCTTTTTTATATTGGAGCTGAATTGATGTGATAAACATATTTACTTCATGGGTATGTGCTACTTTTGGGGGGGAAACTGTGTAAATAGGTGATTTAGCATAAGTATGCTACAATATGTGTTGCAGGATGATTCCAGAAGGATTTTAAATAATAGTACGAAGAATCTTTTGATGTTTTATCTTCCTTTTTGGCATTCCCATCTCCTACAGATATGAAGATTTCATAGTACAAGAATAAAATATTCTTTTGTACAATCTTTTGTGTAACATAGTTTTATCTTTTTGATATTGTAAAAAGTTGGATAATGGTTTTATCTTTTGGTCATTGTGTCCCCTTTTCCTACTATATAGAGGGGATACTTGGCATTTTAGACAAGCAATTTAGAAGTTAATTTGGGTATGAAAGTGTAGATGGAAGTATCTTTAAATTTTCTCTAAATTCAAGAAGTCTTCTTTAATCTTTATAATTCTCTTTAGCAATTATTTCTTTTATTTTCTTGTACTTTACTTCCTATTAATATGTTTTATTATTTATGCAAATAATTTTATTATTTCAAGTATGGTAAGCTAAAAATATAGTTTGGGTGTTGGGTGGTGTTAAGAGAAACACTGATTCCTTTTGTAGAAAATTATAACAAGTCTTTTCAACTACGTTATTCAAGTTTTTATTGCAAAAACATCATCCATGGACAAGTTGATCATTTGTTTAAAAGTGTTAAAATGTGTTGGATTTAGAGATAAACCAACAAGCACACATCAACTTGAATGATATGGAAGTAGGCTCGAGAGAGCTAATTAGAATCGAGGAGACTTGTTTTACTTCATTTGGCTTATGTAAGGAATAGTTTGAGCCAATGTCAAGCCTTCAGTCTTACATAGAGATACGAAGGCTTAATCTATGACTGTGCGTTATTCTACATCTCGAGAGAATACTTTAAAGAAACTATTAGATATAAGGATAAGTTATTTATAAAGCATGCTAAGAACCATATTGTAGCATGCTATCTATTTACAAAAATCGGTTGAATATCTTAGCAAATCCCTACACCCTAAGATCTCTTTTATTACTTGTTCACAACAGTAGTATTAAACCAACTCACCACAAATATTTCTTCGAACTAACCATCTGAAATCATATATTTACTTAGACTTTTAATGAACTTTTATTCCTTTACATGTGGACGATATTCGGTGGTTTTACCACTTTACTACTTGTAAAAGACAATAGCGGATTGATAAGTGTATACTTGCACTAATCTTCATTTACTAATAGTCCGAGAGATTTATTTTATATAACTCTCGTAACATAACACGACACATCAACTATAATACCTGTAGAATAGAATCTATATATTAAAACATACACATAATTGTAAGGTTTCTGTTGGGTCACCTATTGATTTGGTGATGACCCACTGATCTGTTCCTCTACCTTAGCAACACTTAGTAGTTATTGGTTCTTTGTAAGTTGGTGTCTTGGTACATACTTAAAGCCATTGGCAAAATCGAAGACT
>NC_037537.1:14065319-14071878 GCF_001531365.2 Cynara cardunculus var. scolymus | reverse complement strand
CTTCTGTCAAGACTTGCAGAATACTTTTTCTATACTTTTTACAAGAGATGAATAATGAAGCTAACAAAAACTCTCAGACATTTTAGCACAGGAATAATCTTTTGCAATCATCTCCAGTCACACTTCTTTTGAGTCTTTTGCCATCTTTGAAGTTACTCCCCCTTGATCTTTACATCAAATTCCCCTTATAATGTTCGGAATTGGATATTTCATTCATCATTACATACTCCCCCTTATGATGAAATGAGAATCATTCCATCATACACAAGAATGAATGAAATCCTCCGCGTAAGCCGCAATTCATAAAATTGTAAGTAGATCTTTTCAAATCCACTTATTTAATTTTTTCATATTAAGGGAATGAGAATATAACAACCAATTTCAACTAATGAAATTGTTTTCAATCTTATAAAAAGATTGGTCTGTGAGTATAACAGATATACTCAGTACAACGGATGTACTGTATATATGAGACTTTTTGATGCTCATCTCACCAGGTCTTCCATTCAATCATTGATAGCTTAATAATAGCATATCTATGAATGTTTTGGCAAAGTAACATATAAAATACAATCTGTGTAGTGTAGAAAGATAAAGCAACTAATGCTTTTGTTTAGGCTCAAAAATATAAACCGTGTGGACTACACAAATTTATCAGACTCAATTAGTGATCAAAAAGACTTAAAGGGGGGACATATATCCTTCTGATTTCAATATCAACTTTCTCTGAATGAGAAATTGATAGATGATGAGATGTGTGCCCCAAGTGTTATTGAAACACTTATCTGTTGAGAGATAAATGAGTAGCTGGTGGGGTTGTGACAAGAATTGGCCTGGGYTTTRMHTTTTTCAATATTAGTCTCGAAAGAATTGAGAACTAATAGATTGTATGGTATGCCCGGATTTTAGAAGTTTGGAATAGGATTCTCGTATTCTTTTAATCCTGACACAACTCTCATCAATTCTTTTAGCTCAAAACAACTACCCCTCTCATTTTCATTTTAGTCTCAGCACACAAACCCTTTTGTATATAAAGCTCACTCAGATATGGTTGTCCTCATGGGTAGGTTTGTCGGTTCTGACATTCCATTGAGGTATTTCTGATAAGCACTCAGTCCCTTCTAAAATTTAGCATTATGCACAGTTGATCACAAACAATTGATCAAAAATATTATTCCAGATAAGCATAATGATCAAATAAAAATTGAACAAGAAATTTGTCTTTTAAGCACAATCAATAAAGGAATGATGCGACAACGATCAGATTATTCGATATGCGAGAGAAATGAATGAAGATCTGTAAGAACAAGTTTACAAATTCTGATTAAAAAAATGAAATATATATCAATCAAGAAAAAAATCAGAAAAATCAACATTTGAATACAAACGAGTTTATTATCATCGAAAATGATTTATATATAAGTGACGTGATAATAACCGTATGAAGAATAGCTGAAACAGGTATTGGAGTTATGTACGATGAGAAATTACGCAAGTAAAATCTCAGGAAATACCTGTTCAGAAAATGTACTCGTTTCCTTAAAAAAAATTCATTTTCCGAAAAACATTTATTGAACTTTCTAGAGACTCCCCCTAGAAAGTAGATTATAGAAATGATTCGATTCAGCTCAAAAAATTAAAAAAAATAAGAAAACATGTTTAGCACGGGTCCTAAACTGAATTGTTCAAAAGCCTCCGTGGAACAGATTACAACTCCCCCTGCATTGGTGTATCACTGATATGATATTCTGATTAGCACAAAATTGACACACCTGCAAAACTAGATTAAGTAGATTTTGGTACCCAAATGAATTTGGGTCCTATTTTGTTAGTATCGGGTTGGGGTATGTTGTAACTTCCAAACCATCTATTCCTATTAGATATATTCTTTTTAGCACTTTGAACAGGATGATCATAAATAGAGTATGACCCATAACAGTTATTGTGATCATACCTGTTCTTGCCTTTCCAACTGTTCTGATAGCTGTTATGTCTATGCCACCTGTTGAACCTTTTCTTATTGACAAAATCATTGGTTCTGCATGTTGAGCACATAATTCTTCTCTTGCTAAGATTGATCAGATCATTAGTGGATCTCACAATGCAAGGAAGAACAGAGTTAGTAACAACAGGTGTATGAGATAAAACAGAATCAACTTTATTAACCCAAATGCTTTTAGTCTTAGAAAATTTATTGGGTGATCTGATAACATACCCTTGATAATACTGATTAGAAGAACGAGAATAGTTCATAGAAACAGTAGATTTAGGGCTGCTTGAATGACTGTTCGATTTAGAACAGTCATAGAAGCTAGTTTTACACTGTGATGGAGAACCAATTGAGCTTTGTGCACAAGAAAAGTCTTTGACTTTCTGTAAAAGCTGGTCTCTTTCAACAGTAACTAAATCAAGCTTATTTTTAAGTTATGTTCTCATCTTCAGCTCAGTTTCAAGGTCTGTCTTCAGATCAGACAATTTCTTTGTAGTGTCAAGGAGTTTATCTTCTAACTCCTTCTGAAGCATTTCAAACTTTATCTTTTGATTTATTAACTCTCTTTTCTCTTCATTTGAGCTGCTCTTTTCATTCTCAGAAGCGATGTTAAGCCACTTTTTCTTATTAGCAAGCTCCTTAGCAATAGCTGTATACTTCTTTGAAGTATTTCTCTTTTCAAGAGAAAATTGCTTATTCTCTTCATCTAAAGCCTTATGCTTTAGAGCAATGCTTTCAGATAACTTCTGTATTTGGCTCTGACACTCTTCTGTAATGTCTTTCTTCTCTTTATCATTCTTGGCCCGTTCCAAGATGATCAGCTGCTCAAAATCAGAAACTTACTTTAACAACATTTTTGCATTTAGCTCTAGAGAGTTTATCTTATTCTCATAAGATATGCGTTCAGCTCCAAACCTTTTCTCTAATTCACACATTCTCTTCTTCTCTTTTTCAAACTTCTTTCTCTCAACATCCATACTATTCTCAACTTTTATAACCTTCTCTTTCTCTTCATTCAGTGATTTCCTTAACTCGATTAGATCACCCTCAGACTTATGAAAATTTTCAGTTAAGTCCACTTTCTCTGTATTAACTTTCTCAGAACAATTCTTCACTTTTTGCAAATCTAGAATTTTGTTGAATAACTTCTTATTCGCATCAGCCCAAATCTTCAATTCTTCATCACATTCTGTCCTTACTTTATTCAAAATTCTCTCAAATTCGCATGTCTTATCAGATAAAATGTTTTCAGAATTTTCTCTCAAGGTTTTATTCTCACTTTGTAGCTCTTTCATAAATTCTTTATCAGCAAAGTTTTTATCGAACATATTAAAATATTTTCCTTTATGATCCTGAATGCTCTTTTCCAGCTTTGAAATCTGAGATCTCAACTCTTTATTCTCCTTCTCTAGAATAGCTGCCATTAAGAAAAATTAAGATTGATTAACCGGATCAAGAGTTATGAAATCAGATAAAAGAAATCAAAAACAGTTAAGCTCAAAAACAGATGTTTGTGTTGAGAAATCAGAGAATCGACGAAAAACTGTCAAAAATCAGTAAAAACAGTTAAAACTGTTGAAAAGAGTTAAAAATGTTAAAAACAGTCAAAAAACTGTTAAAACTGATTAAAACAGTTTACGCGACGCAAATCGGTTCAAAATTCTCAAAACAGATCAAAAATAGTAAAAAACAGATCAAGATCAGTTAAAACTCAATAAAAAATGATCCAAAAATAAAATCTAAAAAAAACTCAAGAATGAAAGATTGTTGGGCCTAAGGAATGGATTTTGAAAAACAATGAAGCCCAAATTTTAAAAAGCCTAAGCTTCTAAAAAAAAGCTCGGATGGTGTGTTGACCGCAGTCCAGACAAGGAGATAACCGAATAAGACTTGACTAAAAACACAAGCAAACCGATCAGGACAGCTCACGATGAAAATGAAATCCGTACAAGGTAGTATGCAAAATTTTCTCAAGTTCGCTCAAAGAGGTGGCTGGATAAGGACAAACTCCGGTCAAGATGATGACCGAATTAGAACTTAATACAGACAAGTCAAAGACTGCACACTACAAATCACCAAATTACAATACATGGTCTAAAACAGATGGACAGATGTGATTTTACAAACAAAAAGTCTAAAATAAGCTCTTGGTATCTGTCTCCGCCTTCTTGAGAACAACAAATCTTCTGACAGCGAATCACTAATCCGATTAAAGAAAATGCATCTTGCAATTGATTCTGCTCAAGATGGACAAGTCCAGTCTTGAAACAAACTGAAACAGCTGCTCCACGAGGAACCTGTCTTTGATTAGCAATCCAAAAAAAAAATTGATTAGCAACTTGAAAACCATTCAAGACTATCTGTGTACATACAAGTCATAGTGATTGTACAACATTCCCACAAACATTTGATTGGCAGCTCAATCCGTGATTCTTTAAAAGAAGCACTGTCGGTCTTGTGATTTGAAGATGCAGGAAAATGCAGCAAAATTGATTTACACTTTCTGTGGTTCAACTTCAAAATTCAGTCACAATTGTACCAAAATAAAACTCAAAACTCAATCAAATTTCATCATCAATATTTGAAGGCTAAGAACAGTGAGTATGGTGAGCAAATTAGGCTTAAATCAAGATGACCTTGGTAGCGTGTAAGAGCTGTTACAACCCTTGATTCACAACCAATAGATATCTGTGCAGCTTCCTCTAGCAGTCTCGGTTTGTGCTTCGACCTGAATGACAGCAACACCTCCCGAGAGTTTCACAATTCTTTCATTAAGCCTTCTTTTCAAAATCCTACTCTGATATTGGGGTGCAATGCATATAGTTGCTGATACGACTAATGGTTTGACTAAGAGGCAAGATTCATGGCCCTTCACTCTAGTCCAAGGCCCACCTGGAACAGGAAAAACTCGTATAGTTTGGAGAATGTTAATGGTGTTGTATTTGCAAAAATCTCTTCTTTTGCAGCTTCTTGTAGCTCAGGTTGGTTGTAAGCCAGGCAACATTTGTGATTTTGAGTTACAAGCATGTGACACTCAACCAAGTATAATTGCTGGTGCAATGAGGGAGTTTGTACGGAAGGCTTGACAATCTTTGTATGTCTTTCTGCTCTTTGAAGGCTTTAATAGATGCCACTGTGTTAGAAAAAAATCTTGAAGACGAGAGTGGTGTAAGAATGGTGGCTTTATTTGATCACGAGGAGGTTGAATCTAGTTCAGCACAAGGAGCTGATCTCCAGTTATGTTTGATGCTTTATTTTGCATCACAAGCTTCTTTTCCTCAGATTCACAGTTACTAGAAAAAGCAATCCAGAAAAACTTCCTAGTGTCCGCTGACATGGCACATGCCCTGCATCCGAACTATATGGACAAACATGAGGAGAATGTTAATATAGAGGACAAGGTATTAAGCTATTAATCACAAACTCAGACAAGTGAAGTCTGCGATTAAGATAAAACAGATGAAAAACAGCCTTGAACCCAACTTAAATTTAGTGAAGAAGATGGAAATCAAACAGGATTGAGATAAATGAAGATGAAAATGAAGCCGTTTCTTCCTGTTTGTCTTCTTCCTTTAGCAATTCTAAAACCTCTTGTTGTCTCTCATGAAGCCAAATCCAGAACCAGAAGGAGATAAATGAACCTGTGAAATTCAGTTAGGACAAATCAACATCACAGTACGAAGAACTTTTTCTACAATTGCTGCTGTATGGTGAAGACACATAAATTTAATCTGCGAATTCTAGGACAGAATAATGATCGATATAAGAATCCGATTGAATGAGTGATTTAGGTAGAACTTGAAGGTCTTTGAGCGATTTAGCGAATCCGGATGAAGATGAGCGTGTAAACCTGTGCGATGTAACCAAAAACTTTGAGCGGATTATGCCTAAACCTTTCAACACCACCACTATTATCAAATAAAAGAATCCAAAATCTATCCTGTACACAGTTAGGCAGGGCTCATTTTGTCCCTCCACCCTTGGTATTTACCGGAATTCCAACCCCAATCAAGAACAGAAACAAACAGCCTTACCAAGGTTCAAAGCATCCATATTTCAAGACTGAACGAACTTACAAGAAACCAAATCCGGATATTGCTTATGTGCGATGTATTGAGAAATCAAACAGGTCTGTTGCCCAAATTCAAAATCTGGCTGAGAAGCTTGTGAGCGATAAACTAATCCGAATACAGTTGAGCGATTTAATGTCTAAACAATCAACCAAGTCTAAACTGATTGATGTTATTGAGCGACGTGAGTGATTTATCTTGAATACGGACAAAGATTGAATGATTTAGGCTAGAAATTGGACAAGCCTTCAATCGATTTAACCAGAAATCGGACAGCCTTCAATCGATTTACTCAGAAGCCAGATGTGAAGTCCCAAAATCATACAAACATGATATGATCTTCAAGAATTAAGATGAATAGAATAATAGAAAGAATATCTTCAAAGAATGATTAGATTGAGAGAGAGAGAATTACAGCTGAAAAACTTGATTACAATTTGCTAATCACTTCATAATGACAATTACAAGGAAAATACTATTTATACAAGGAAATAGTAAA
>NC_037537.1:14062817-14065189 GCF_001531365.2 Cynara cardunculus var. scolymus | reverse complement strand
ATTCTAAGGAGAAACTTGAATACAACTTTAACGCTCTAACTCAAACCCAACATTCTCCCCCTTTGGATTCAAGTTTGGACTCTTGTGAATTTTGTTTTGCGTAGTCCAAGAATTTTCTCCAATCTTCTCAGAGCATTCCTATATTGAATTTTCTCCTCGAGCAAATTTATCGCGTTGACAAGCAAATATCTTTCCTTGGAATTCATCCGTTGTGATTCAACAACTTTATCGTTCATCACCCTTTTTAAGTCAAGTGCCCTTCTCACTAATTTTATCGTGCCATCAGAATATTTATTCAGCTCGCTAAATCTGATGAACTTCTTAACTTGGAGTTGAGCAAAGTAGATTACCCCGAACTCTGGACTTTCAAGAACCATATAGACTGGATAGCCTTCAATGTCTTCTAGTTCTTGGTTTGGTCTTTTAAGATTGATGATTTGTTGGTTGTCTTCAAGGCCCATTTGCACATCAATGACCATTGCCAGTTTTACATGACAGCGCATAAATCTCTTGATAGCTTCAAGAGCAATCAATTCTCCTTCCTTTCTGATTGTCATGTTTTTGAGTTCAAAGTACATATATTCAAAGTCATCCAAATATAAATTTGAGAAGTCTGGTTTGCTGAACCTCCAAATCTGACCATCCTGTCTAGTGACTGTGAAAACAGGATACCAGATTCTTAGCAACTTCTGAGCATCAATTTGTTTAATCGTTACGATCCGATGCTTTGTACGTACTTCACTAATCGGTAGGCACTTGGCTTTCAAAAGATGTCGGTATTCAATATGATATTCTTTTGATTGCTTATGAATACCCAGAACTTTGTTGCTGCTCAGAACTTTTCTATGACGGATGAAGATTCCAAAGTAGATATCTTCTAGATATGGCTCTCGGATCCTTACACGATCATATCCAGGAAAATTTGCTCTAATATGGAATGGCACATAATCTCTAGTGAAAATTTTAGTTGGATCAACTTGTTCTCTTTGAGCAGGTAAAACTGCAGTGGAAGATTCTGGAACAGTCTGACGTTCTTCTTGGACAGGAAAGACTGGATCTTCATCATCAATATCAGCTTCAAAGTCAAAATAGATCCCAGTCGACTCGTCGATATTGTCAATGTCTTCTCCAAAATCTTGCTCTCCACCCAGAGTAGTAGAGAACACCTCGTTGAATCCTACATTGGCAGACAAGTCCAATAGCATCCTTATTCCTACTGTGGAGTTCGCTGGCTTTTCAACCATTGGCTCGATCGTAGGACTTGTCTCCATATCTTCATCTTCAACTGCAATAGCCTCAATTACTCTTTCCCGAACAGATTCCAGGGCAGAGGTTTCAGCAATAACGTCTTGAGTTGATGGCTCGTCACTGACCCTTGCACCTTGCTCAGATGTCTCAGCCAATCTCTGTCTCTTTCTCTCCCCCTCATGACTATCTGGATCATCCTGATCGTCATGCCTTCGTTTGAGAGATATGGCCTGAGACCTGCAAGTTTCTTCTAAGGTAGACACCCGTTCAGCTAGGGCGTCTATTGAACTTTTATGATCTTAAGTGTTCTTGATGTTCTTACAAGAAATATCCAGATTCTGTCATGGATTGTTGATAGAAGTGTGAAGATTGATAGAACGGATTGAAAGTCCAGTCAACAAGATAGAACATTCAACAAGTTATCCGGATTAGAAGTCCGGACAACAAGTAAGCTTAAATCGCCCAAAACACTTAACCAGATTTTAACAAAAGAATGCAAAATTTAGACGGATTATGCAAAATGAAATACWGATAAGGCACAAAATTCAATTTGATTTAAAATTCTCAAATCGGATGTTTTCAACACTTAGTCAAAATTCCAAAATGAAAATCGGACGTAAAAAGTCAACAAGTCAAGATCAACTAAGTCAACAAGTCAAAATACGTATAAGTCCTTTTAAAACAAATCGATGAAAAGTCAAAGAAATAAATCGATCAAAAAGTCAATATCCGTTCAATCACCAAGGAATATAGGATCACAATTATAAATCGCTCAAGTAGACAAATTTAAAGTCTTACCAAGCGGATTCTTTAAATCGCTTATTAAATCGCACAAACCTTAAACTTCTTACTAGTCGGATTATATAAATAAGCCAGTAATCCGTTCAAGTTACCAAAGACTTACCAGCCGGATTGTTTAAATCACACACTAATCCGCACAAGTTATCAACGGTTTACTAGGCGGATTGCTAAATCGCTTAATGATCCGCACAAGTGTTGTCCGCAATTCACACGGATGTTAAATCGCACAAGTAATACGCGGATAACACCCTAAATCGCACAAGCTTTAATCGGACTAAAATTCAATCAAAAACACAAAATTTCACACTTTTTACCAAAAAAAT
>NC_037537.1:14046853-14060907 GCF_001531365.2 Cynara cardunculus var. scolymus | reverse complement strand
TTGCTAATCACTTCATAATGACAATTACAAGGAAAATACTATTTATACAAGGAAATAGTAAAACTACACTATTACAAAATAAAACTATTCTAAGGTGAAACTTGAATACAACTTTAACGCTCTAACTCAAACCCAACACCGAACAACCTTCAATCGATTTAACCCTTATCCAGACAAGGCGGCGAGCGATTTAACTACAAGGTCGAGCGATTTAGACATCCGATTAAAGAGAGATGTGCCTGTGTTCGATAAAGGAGCGATGAAGAACAAAAAATGGACTGATAATTGTTGGGTCTAAAACAGATTGGGCTAAAATGTTAGGGGCTTTGAGCGATTAAGAAGAAAAAAATCCAAAAACATAAATACAGTAAAATTAAAAAAAAAAAAACAGATCAAAACACTGAGATTTAAAAAAAATCAAGAACTCAAAAAAAATTAAAACACAAAAAATTCACTAAATCTTGAAAAACCAAGATCAAAACGCAAACGTTTGTGAATAAAAAAGATTCATAATGTAATTCCGCACATATTGATCACGATTTTAATACGAAAACACAAAATTTTCCAAAATTTTTGGATCAAACTTAAAAAAAATTAAGAACACAAAGAATATTAAGATGAACACAGAAAATTTTCAAAAAAAATTCAGATATTGATTTCTTCTCCTGATTTCGAGCAAATTCTACTTTGATACCAACTGTGTGTCCCACTATATCAATCTTCAAGTAAACTTCAAGGATTCCATGGCAGATCTGTATAATATTGCAAGAACACAATGAGAGGAGATAGAGAGAAGAAGTCAATCTTCAAATTCTGGTCAAACTCTCTATTACGTAAAATGATATTACAATGAAAGCTTCCTTCTCAAATTACAAAGCCAACACCCTTTATATAGGGTCAAACCTATAGACAAAAGTCTAAGTCAAACAGTCTTAATAAAAGTCAAACACGATGATTTTTATATAATTATAGACAATTTTATCTTTCAAGACGAATACAATTATACACTGATTTTCAGTCCTAACAAGACGGTAGTAAGACAAATGGAGGAAGATTTTCTAAAATTGGAATAAGGTAACGGAACAGTTCGAGAATATACTGAGAAATTTATCGATTATTCCCAATTCGCTGAACACTACATTTCGTCAGTGTTCAGGAAAGTGGAGAGGTATATCTGGGGATTGGAACCTTCGATCCGCGAATTTGTAATTGCTATGAATCCTACTACCTTTTCACTAACGGTGGATGCAGCGAAAGTTACCGAACGGAATAAAAATCGTTAATCAGAAGGTAAAGTTGTAGAGAAAAGAAGGTGGGAAGGGCCTTTATCTAACTTACGAGGGCCAAAAGTAGTAAAATATGATAATAGATCTGAAAAGAAAGTCGGTGAGAAAGTTTGTACACAATGCCGACAGGTCCATCAAGGTGACTGTAAGATGGATCCGAGGAAATGTTACTAGTGTGGCGAGGCGGGTCATTTATCGAGAAGTTGCCCATCCAACAGAAGATGTTTTAACTCTAATTCCCCAGATCCTATTCGACCTAATTGTCCATTGTTGAGAACTCCACAATTGACTATGCGGAGTAACGTATCGGGTACTAGGGGAAAACCTGCAGTTTCTAGAGGAGGGCAAGGAGGGGCACGAGGTCGGTCCTTCCAGATGACAAAGAATGAGGCGGAGACTGCGCCAGATGTAGTGACAGGTACCTTCCTTCTGAATTCTATACGTGCTAAGGTGTTATTTGACTCTGGTGCAAATTTTTCATTTGTACCACCATCGTTTGCTCAAGTTGAATGTTTGAATTATGTGTTACTTGATGACGAATTAGTAGTTGATACTGCTAATAGTCAGGAATTTGTTACTAGTGTATTCAATAACTGCATTATTGTTATTGAGGGGTATGAGCTACCAATTCGATTGTTCCCAATGCTGATGAAAGAGTGTGATGTAGTAGTAGGTATGGATTGGTTGGCAGAACATCAGGCCAGTATTGTTTGTAATAAGAAAATGATCAGAATTATTTTGCTAGACCAAAGAACAGTTATTATCTGTGGGGATCGTCAGAATCATCACACCAACCTTTTGTCTATGATAAAAGCCCGAAAGTGTATCCGAAAGAAGTGTCAGGGATGTTTGGCATATGTTATTATAAAAAGAAAGAGAAAAGAAAACATGAATTGATTCCAATCGTTAATGAATACCCAGAAGTCTTTCCAGAAGATTTGTTTGGTTTACCGCCTGACAGAGTTATTGAGTTCAGAATTGATCTCCTACCTGGAGCAGCACCAGTAGCCAAGGCGTCGTATCGATTGGCTCCATCAGAACTGAAAGAACTGGTTACTCAGTTGAAGGATATAACTGATAAAGGATTTATTCGGCCCAACACTTCACCCTGGGTGCTCCAGTCCTATTCGTTAAGAAGAAAGATGGATCTATGCGAATGTGTATAAATTATCGAGAATTGAATAAGTTGACCATCAAGAATAAATATCCTCTACCAAGGATTGATGACTTGTTTGATCAACTGGTGGGGGCAAGTTATATCTCCAAAATCGATTTAAGGTCGGGGTATCATCAGTTAAAAGTCAGGGAGGAATACATCACTACAACAACTTTCCGGACTAGATACGGGCATCATTAATTGTTAGTTATGCCATTTGGCCTAACTAATGCGTCCTCAACTTTTATGGATTTAATGAATAGGGTATGTAAGGAATATCTTGATAAATTTGTTATTGTATTTATCGATGATATTTTTATATACTCTAAGACTGAAGAAGAGCATGCAGAACACCTTCGTTTGATACTGGAACTTCTTAAAAGGGAAAAGTTGTACGCAAAGCTGTCCAAATGTGAATTCTGGTTAAGGGAAGTTCGGTTATTGGATCATGTCATATCAGAAACAGGAGTGAAGGTGGATCCAACAAAGATAGAAGTAGCTGAAAAGTTGAAAGCTCCAAACACTCCTTATGAGGTTTGAAGCTTTTTAGGATTGGCAGGCTATTACAGTAAATTTATTCAATACTTTTCTAAAATAGCCATGCCATTGACCAAACTGACTTGGAAGAATGTTAAGTTTCAGTGGGAGGAAGAGCAACAAATAGCCTTCCAACTGTTGAAAGATCATCTCTGTAGTGTCCCAGTATTGACTCTACCAGACAGATCATAAGATTTTGTAGTATATAGTGATGCCTTGAAACTAGGATTAGGATATGTTCTGATGCAAAGAGAAAAGGTGATTTCATATGTGTCAAGGCAATTAAAGGATCATGAGAAGCAGTATCCAACTCATGACATGGAATTGGCGGTAGTAGTGTTTGCTTTGAAAATATGGAGACATTATCTTCTGGGAACAAAGTGCCAAATTTATACTGATCATAAAAGTCTACAACATTTGTTCAGCCAGAAAGAACTGAATATGCGACAATGTCGATGGATTGAACTTGTTAATGATTATGATTGTGAAATTCTCTATCACCAAGGAAAATATAATGTGGTAGCAGACGCTTTGAGTAGAAAAGAAAAGAGTGGGACTATTAAAATCGTAGCAATGAGAATAAATTTAGTCCCTAATACTCATAAAGAAATTTTAAGATGCCAGAAAGAAGCCATGAAGGAAGATTTTGTCAAGTCAGAAAGATTGGGTAAGTTGATTTAGACTCTGGAACCAAATGATGAACGAATTATGTGCTTTCAAGGGCGAATTTGGGTACCATGTTTTGGGGATATCCGAAAAAATATACTGAATGAAAGCCATAAATCCTGTTACTCTGTTCATCCAGGTACCAATAAGATGTACAGAGATTTGAAACTTTTTTATTGGTGTCCCGAATTGAAGAAAGATATAGCCAGATATGTGGAACAGTGTATAACGTGTCTACATGTTAAGATTGAGCATCAAAAGCCGTATGAAAGTCTTCAATCTTTAGAGATTCCTGTGTGGAAGTGGGATCACATTACAATGGATTTTGTCATGAAATTACCCTGAACTCCGAAAGGGTATGACGCAATCTGGGTAATTGTTGATCGTTTATCTAAACCTGCGCATTTTCTACCTATAAGAGAGGGATACTCTTTAGAAAAGCTGGCACAAATTTATATCAAAGAGATTGTAACCAGGCACGGTGTTTCACTATCTATTATCTCTGATAGAGATAGTCGTTTCACCTCACAGTTTTGGGAAAGTTTGCAAAAAACTCTGGGGTCTGAAATTCGGTTAAGTACAGCCTATTATTCGTAAACTGACAGGCAAAGTGAAAGAACTATCCAGACTCTCGAAGATATGTTGAGAAGTTGTATCATTGACTTCGAGGGATTATGGGAAGATCATTTGCCTCTGATAGAGTTTGCATATAATAACAGTTACCATTCCAGCATACAAGCGACATCGTATGAAGTATTGTACGGACGTAAATGTTGAACGCCGTTGTGTTGGAACGAGGTAGGAGAAAAGCAGTTGATGGGTCCCGAGATTGTTCAAGAAACTTCTAAAAAGATTGAACAGATCCGTGAAAGAATCAGAACAGCACAAGACCGCCAGAAAAGTTATGCAGATAATCGTCGGAAGCTGATTGAATTTTGTGTGGGTGATCTTGTGATGTTGAAAGTTTCTCCATGGAAGGGTGTTATCAGATTCGGAAAGAAAGGTAAGCTTAGTCCAAGGTATGTTAGGCCATTCAAAATATGTAAACGAATTGGGCCAGTGGCTTATCAGTTAGAACTACCAGAAGAGCTTAGTCTAATTCATAACACTTTTCATGTGTCGAACCTGCGTAAATGTTTAGCTGATCCGAGTCTAGCTGTACTGCTACCAGAAGTTAAACTAGACAGTAAACTGAACTTTGTAGAGTCACCAGAAGCTGTGATTGACCGACATATCAAGGTGTTAAGAAACAAAGAAATCAGTTTGGTTAAGATACAGTGGCAGTTCCATAAGGGGTCAGAAGCAACTTGAGAATTAGAATCGAAAATAAGATCAGAGTATCCCTGGCTCTTTGATTAAAGGAATTCTGGGACGAAATTTTTTTGAGGGGTGGATAATGTGATAACGAATCCTGGTTATCACCTGAGGTAATTAATACGTGATTATTTGTTAAATGATTACGTGATAGCCTGATAAATTGTTTTATTTGATTATGTTAGTGTGTAAAATTATATGGATAAATGAGTATGCATCAAATATGTGGGTATAATTACATACATAATGAAGTACATGCATAGGTATGTATGTATGTATATATATATATATATATATGTATGCATCAACGGGTATGTATATATATATATATATGTGTGTGCACACATGAGTTTAGTATGGATGGACATACATGTGAAGGCTGTTGAGCCACCTTTCCTTATAAGGGAAGGTATAAAAAGGGGGTTAAGCCTCCATTTTATTCTTCTTGCCACTTTGAGAGTTAGTGAGCGATTTAAAGAAAACAGAGTTGATCGGATTGCTTACCTTGATTGAAAGTGAAGTTGAGTTCAATCTTGTTTCTGAAAATTGTTAAAGGTGAGTGATTTAAATGCTTTCTAAATCTCCTTGAACTGTATAACTGATTGTATTATAAAATTATCTCTCAGCCTAAATAAAATAGGACAAGTTTTTTTCTGGATTGAAGTGTATCGGACAAGGGATTGACCGGATTAGGTGTAAATCGGACATAGTGTCATCCGATTTAGAGTAAACCGATCGTAGTATTGATCGGACTAATACATTGAGAAAATTCTATCTTTGAAAATCGGTTGAATATTTTCAACGGAGAAGTAGGAATATGATCAAAAAGGCTATCCGGTTTAATCGAACAAAAAGTTGCTTGATATGTTTTAAACCGCATGGCATGTTGTCCGGTTTAGTTGTAAACCGAACAAGGCTTTGAGAGAGT
Organism: Cynara cardunculus var. scolymus; assembly: GCF_001531365.2. Taxonomy (NCBI): domain Eukaryota; kingdom Viridiplantae; phylum Streptophyta; class Magnoliopsida; order Asterales; family Asteraceae; genus Cynara; species Cynara cardunculus. The sequence goes on along the minus strand of NC_037537.1, from coordinate 14,055,020 downwards.
GTTGTCGGGATTTGTAAACCGGCCAAGGTTTGACCGGAGATAAAGTCCGGCCAAGTCTGCGTTGACTAGATTTGTACTTTGACTTATGTATTGTTCATATCATTTTACTATTTTTTATAAAGAATGGGAATTTTTGACAAAGATGATTTTGAACTGATGATATTTCATTAGGACATTTATGACTGAAGTCTGTTCGATATGGAATTATTTTTGTTAAATATTTTGGTGAGGAAATAAGGGTGGCGTATCAAGGAGAGGTGTACCATGGGATAAGAGTGGCATATCAAGGAGAGGTGTACCTTTGGATATAAGGGTGGCATTTGTATGATTGACGTGTAATATAACTCTTACTATTATATCCTTTAAGATTACTATGATCTGGAATCTTTATTTCTTTGTGATTTAAAGGTTTAGGAACATGATTCTTATTAGAAATCGTAGTCTGGATGTTATTGGGAAGGAAATAACAGGTTTGACTAGAAACTTTGAATAGACCTTGTTTTATGAAAAAGGTTTAAAAGAGGCATTGTGATAAACCTGGTTAGTATAATCCTTTTTGAGTTTTGATGTTTTATCTGGAAGTAGAAAGTTTGGGTTGAAAAGTGGGAAGGTATTGATAATATGTTCTTACTTGTTCATATATTTGTTATATATATAAGAAAAGTTGTTTTACATAAAGTTTTGGTGATTTTCACCCTGCAATAACATAAAAAGAGAACTCACTAGACCTTTCGGTCTAACCCTCGTTTATGTGAATTTGAATATGTGTTGCAGGAAGTGCAGACGGTAAGGGGAAGGGGAATAAATTCCTTCAGCTATACACATCAATAAGTAAGTGAAATGATTCAGTGCTCGATCTCTATCACTAAACTCTTGAGTAAATGTATCCAAGGTATATTTATTTGTTCTTTTTCTTAAAACTTAAAACTATCACTGAAGCTTTTCTTCTTCAGTTATCAATATGTTTTAAAAGTTTGTTTTAGTGATTTTTTCGTTCGTTGAACATTTTCATGTAAGTATATCTCTTTTATACTTATCTTTTCTTAATATCAAAAAGATCACAGAACCTTTCTATCTTCAGTGATTTAATTTTTTTAAATGTCAGTTTTAGTGATTCTCTTATCACTGACACTGAAGTCCTTTTGAAAATATACTCTTCTAATTTATTTTCAGTTCTTAATACAAAAAATCACTGAAGCTTTTCTTCTTCAGTGATAAAAAATGTTTTAAAATGTTTTTTATTCAGTGATTAATCTATCATTGAATGTGACTCTTCAAATTTCTTAAAACCTTTTTGTTTTAAAAGAAATAGTTAATGAACCGTCTTAATGACGACATTCTCTGTTATCAATACGAAATGCTTTGAGATGCGCAAAAAGGTCTGGCACATGCGACCTACTTTATCTTCCATCCAATCATGAATGAGAACGTGCCATATTTCTCATCATGGCCTTTCCTTAACTGGCGTATTTTTCCCTTCTTCTACTTTGCTTCTATCTCCTTTTACCTATAAATATGGGATCTCTTCCCTCATATTTTCTTTATGCTTACAAATCTTTTTGACGAACCTCTGCCGAAAAGAATTTTCAAGCAAGAACTCCACGAACACTAAGAACTCGAATCCTTCGACTTCCTACTCAAACTACTCTAAGGTCGATACTTATTTATTTTGAACTTAGATCTGTTCTTTTTTTTTCTATGAAACAAATGTTTGAGCTTTTAAGAACCTTGTTCTCTTAAAACACAAACAGAAAGATTTATAACACATTCTTATTCTTGGTTATAATCTTGTTTCAAAAACACTAATCTACTTGAAAAACCTTAATATCTAATTTGTGGATTTTTCAATAGAAGTTTTATTGTTCTAAAACTTAAAACGATAAACAAATCTTGGACTACTAACAATTGTTATTTATTATTTTCTTACCAAAAATAGACAATGACTGCCAAAAATGTTAACTTCTCCATTGAAGACATCTCCTTCAAGGCTAACAACCATGTTGCCTTGCTGGACATTCATAGCAACAAAACTATCTACGAGGATGCTGTTTCTTTCCTTTGACTGCTGAGGTGGTGCAAGAGGAGGACAAACACGGTCGTCAGGTGGAGAAAATCTCCTTCGCCTTCAATAGGATGACTGTCAACTTTAGCGTGGTCACTCTAAGGCATGCCCTTCGATTTGCCAAGGGTCCCTTCGACAGTGAACCCTGTACTGCTGAAGTCATCTCCTGCCTCGATGCAATTGGCTACCAATGGCCAATGAAGAAGGACTCCAGCGAGCCCCTCAAGTCGCTGTCCAAGATCGAGAAGAACCGCATGTCAGCGGTCTGGCAATACCTCTTCTCCCACTTCATCCAATCCATGGGTGGAAAGACTGGCGGACAGGATCAGGCCTCCCATGTCGTTCTCACCATAGGAGTTTCAGCGATTCAATGTCGCCCAATCAGCTATGCTGTCGTCATCTTCGACGACCTGGCGCTAAAGATGAACATGCGTCAAAGGAAGAAAGTGGTGCCCTACACCAGGTTTCTCTCTATGACTGGAGATAAATCCCTGCTCATCGATTACAAGGATGAAAGAGGTCCTTCCGTAACCTTTGGAGGAAATGGATATACAAAAGGTTTTGGTGTATTAGCCAATGGTGCAACTACCTTTAAACGTGTTGCATATTTTGAAGGACTGAAGCACAATCTTCTTAGCATTAGTCTGCTGTGTGATAAAGATTTCACAGTAAAATTTTCTAAGAATTCATGTTACATCTTTGACAAGGATGATAAGGTTGCTCTAACCGGTTTTCGCCTAGAGAATGTATATATCATAAACATGGATTCTTCTCTTACTGAGAACAATTATTTTCTCTTAAAAGCTTCGTCAGATATCAACTGGATGTACCACAAATGACTTTCTCATCTCAACTTCAAGACACTCAGTGAGCTGTCTCGAAATAATTTTGCCATTGGTCTTCCTCAACACACCTTTGCAAAGGAATCTCTTTGCTCAACATGTGAAAAAAAAAACAGACAAGAGCTTGCTTCAAGTCTAAGCAAATCTCTTTAGTGACCTCTCCACTTCAGCTATTGCACTTGGATCTCTTTGGTCCTGTCAATCTACAATCCATAGCTGGAAAGAAATATACACTTGTCATTGTTGATGAGTACTCCAGGTATAGTTGGGTCTTCTTTCTCAGATCCAAAAGTGAAGCACCTGAAGAAATTATCTCGTTCATCAAAAGGATAGAAGTATTTACCAATATTAATGTACGATCTATCAGAAGTGATAATGGAATTGAATTCAAAAACAGTACTATAGATAGCTTCTTTGAGGATAAAGGAATCTCTCACAACTTCTCTTCTGTGAGAACTCCACAACAAAATGGGGTCGCTGAAAGGAGAAATTGAACCATCATTGAGGCTGCTCGATCAATGCTCAGCGAATCTCATCTTTCTACTCATTTCCAGGCTGAAGCTGTCAATACTGCTTGTTTCACTCAAAACCGGTCATTGATCGTTATGAGATTCAAGAAGACAGCTTAAGAACTCTTCCATAGCAGAAAGCCTTCTCTCAGCTTTCTTCATATATTTGGTTGCACGTGTTTTATTCTCAACAATCGTGATCAACTTGGAAAGTTCGATCCCAAAGCTGATGAAGGAATCTTTCTTCGATATTCTTCAGTATCCAAAGCCTTCAGAGTATTCAACAAATTTCGACAGACCATAGAAGAAACTATTAATGTCACATTTAATGAATCTCAATTAGCTAAATCTAAACCCATCCTTAATGATGACGAAGAATTAGAATACTGGATGTTCTCTCATGTCAGGCAAGCTGAAGCTTCCTTCAACAATCAACCCAATGCTGATACTCTAGAAGCTGATGATGATCCACTTATCATTCCAGTTGCAACTAATAACCGAAGCGAATCTTTTTCAGAGATCATTGCAGTGCCCATTAGTTTGATTCCTCTCTCTACTTCAAACACTGACCAATTAGTTAATGAAATGCCTTCAGCATATGAACCTCTATCAGTCGCTAAATCTCTCAATGAGGCTCATTTAGCAATTCTACCCATTGCTAAAGAATCTATAGCTGAAGCCTCATCTTCTGTTCCTGATAATCAATGCTCAGATGACAATCCTCTACCAGCTCAACGATGGACAAAAGACCATCCAATTCATCAAATTCTTTGTGATCCAAGTACAGGTATTCAGGCACGACGTGGTCTAAGTAATATCTCTCTCTTTGTCAACTTCCTTTCTATACTTGAACCCAAGAAAATCAATGATTCTATCTCAGACCCTAGTTGGGTCATTGCCATGCAAGAGGAGCTCATTGAGTTTGATAGGAACAAAGTCTGGTACCTTGTCCCACATCCGTCTGACAAAACTGTGATAGGAACCAAATGGGTTTATCGCAATAAGTTAGATGAACAAGGTGTGGTAACCCGTAACCAGGCTCATCTTGTTGCTCAAGGTTGTAGACAAGAAAAAGGAATCGATTATGACGAAACCTTCGCACCAGTGGCTAGACTCGAAGCTATTCGACTCTTCCTAGCCTTTGCTGCCCATAAAGACTTTAAAGTCTACCAAATGGATGTAAAGAGTGTTTTCCTTGATGGAAAATTCCAAGATGAAGTTTATGTTGAACAACCTCTAGGGTTTGTTGACCCTAAGTATCCAAATCATGCTTATCGATTGGATAAAACTCTTTACGGGTTAAAACAGTCCCCTCGTGCCTAGTATGATACCCTCTCCTCATTTCTCATCTCTGAGAAATTTGTCCGTGGGAAGATTGATCAGACCTTATTTCTTAAGAAAGTTAAAGGTCATATCATTCTAGTCCAAATTTATGTCGATGATATTATACTTGGTTCCACTGATCACATAAAAAAAGAATATTAGATGAGTATGATGAGAGAACTAACCTATTTTCTTGGTCTACAGGTCAAGCAATCAGATAAAGGTATCTTTATCAGCCAAAGTAAGTATGTCAGATATATGCTGAAAAAGTTTGATCTATCTAACAGCTCATCTATGAAAACTCCGATGGGTCCTCCTCTCTCTCTCTCTAAACAAGGATCCAAACAAATTGTCTGTAAACGTTACTCTTTATAGAGGAATAATCTCACAGCAAGTCGACCAAATATCATGTATTCTACTTGTCTTTGTGCACGATATCAATCTGAACCTAAGGAATCCCATTTGATTGTTGTAAAACACATATTCAGATATCTGAAGGGAACTCCTAACTTTGGTCTCTCATACCCTAAGGGTTCAGGTTTTGACCTTATAGGTCATTCGGATAGTGATTTTGCAGGATGCAAAATTGATAGGAAAAGCACCACTGAGGCTGTCAGCTTCTAGGTGGAAAGTTGGTAAGCTGGACAAGTAAAAAAACAAAATTCGGTGTCCAGATCGACTGCTGATGTTGAATATGTTGTCGATGGAAGCTGTTGTGCCAAGTCCTTTGGATGAAAAACCAGCTCAACGATTATGATCTTCAGTTTTCCAAAATTCTTATCTATTTCGATAGCACCAGTGCTATTGCCATTGCAAACAATCCTTTTTTTCACTCCAAGACCAAACATATTGAGATTCGATATCATTTGATCAGAGATAATGTTATGAATGCTAATATTGAACTTCACTTTATTCCAACTGATTACCAACTCGCAGACCATTTTACAAAGCCTCCTGATTTGACAAGATTCAACATCTTGATCAGCGAACTTGGAATGTTAAACGGTGAGGACTAATTTCCTTCAGCTATAAGCATTACTCCATAAGTGAAATGATTATGTGTTCTTATTCTATCACTGAACTTTTGAGTAAATATATCTTCTATTTACTAAGGTATGTATACTTAATCTCTCTCTCTCTTTAAAACTTAAAACTATCACTGAATCTTTTCATATTCAGTGATCAAAATGTTTTATAAGATTGTTTCAGTGATTCCTTATATCGCTGAACTTTTTAAAGCAAGTATATCTCTTTAAGATATATTTATCTTATCATAAAACAAAAATCATCATTGAACCTTTCCTTATTCAGTGATTCAAATATTTTAAAAGATTGTTTCAGTGTTTCTTTTATCACTGAACCATTTATGTAAATATATCTCTGTAAGATATATTTTTCTCTTCTTAAAATAAAACCATCACTGAAGCTTTTCTCTTTCAATGATCAATGTTTTAAAAGATTTACTTTTCTTTAATGATTCTTCTTATCATTGAACCTTTTCAAAAACTTTTCATATTCTTAAGTATATTGTTTTGAATATCTTAAACTTTTTGTTTAAAAGAAAATGGAAAATGAAATGTTTTATAACGTCATTTTTATTTGTTGATCTCAGATCTCTCAATAACACTAATAATCTAGTTATGAATAACCAAATTATAGTGATTTTACGAAGAAAGTTATGAAGACTCAAAAATAAAATAAGAACATTCAAGAACAGTTTTGAGTTTCAAAGGTTTTACTTTATAAATAATGAAACGTAAAACAAAGAGTAAAAACCTTTTTGTCTATCACACTTACTTACTTTTACAATAGACCTAATCATCTATTTATAATAGTTGGCTAATACTAAGATAACTATATATTGCTACTTTCTAGCAAATAGTCTAGCTAACAGATAAAGTTTATCTTTTATATGGATAAGCATTATTAACAAGATAAACTATAATTCCAGCTGTTGATTTGTCATCTTCAGCTGTCATTATCAATGTGATGAATTNGTCATCTTCAGCTGTCATTATCAATGTGATGAATTCATCCTTATCTTCAAATCTTCATTKCAYRYTTGRATGAMTACTTAGAAAATCTTCTAAGTGTTTGTCTGTCCAGAGCATCGATGAGAACGCTTCTTTCCATCGCATCGTCCATTGGTCCTCTGGTTGAACTTTCCATCGATCCTCTGGTTAGTCTGTCCATCGATCCAATGGTCTAACTTCGTCCATCGGTCCAATGGTTGTTCTTTCCATCGACCCTATGGTTAGTCTATCCATCGATCCAATGGTCAAATCCAGACTTGGTCGTTTCTGCCTTGATGTCTTCATTGGTCTTCTGGTTCTTCATCACTTGTTTATTTTTCATTACTTTTTACATTTTGCATTGTGGGGTTTAACAATCTCCCCCTAAGTAATGAAATAACAAAGTCTAATCTAGACACATATGAAGAACATACACTAATCTAGAAGAAAAAACATCAACTTCCAAGTTTTCATTAGATGACAAATTTTCTTTTCATTGGTGTTGTGATGGTGGATGCGTTGGTGCAGCGGACGGAGATATATGCAGCAGCCGCCTCTATCTCCCCCTCACGAGGTCCAAGACCTTGATCATCGGGGTCTTGGTCATCGTGGCGTTGTCGTTGGCTTGGGCAGCTGCTCGAGCATGAGGCACGGAACTGTATCAACAAAGGCCTGGAACTCAGCCTTGGTGACCAGATCGGCTAAGGGTGTAACCCCTGCAGCAACGGATGTTGCAGGTTGTGTCTCTGTTCCTGAGGCGCCTTCTTGGCCTTGTGTGAAGGTAGGCCGTGAAGGACTTCCATGATGTCCTTGATAGCCTTCTAGAGAAGAACTATCTCGTGATGTTTAGACATCCTCTTCCTCTTCTTCAGCTTCAGAGGCTGAGTAAGTGAGTCGGATGTGTGTACCCTTTGGTAGATCAAATACCAAGTTTAATGGTGCACGAAATGAAGATCACTCTGAATGATCTATGGGTTCAACATCAAAAGCAACGAATACGTTTGTGTGTGTGAAAGGTTGTGGCGAGCCCTGAGGCAAAGGGGCTCTTATCTCTTCATCACCTCTCTGTTGAGAGAGGGGTGATGGGGTATGAAATTCCTCGTCTTGTCCATCTCCAGAGGCTCGAAGGATGGTCTCTGGATGGCTAGCTTGGGTTTGGCTTGGACTGGGTAGTCCTGTTTCAATATCCCTTTGGCTTTGATCGCCAGGGATAGTGGATGTGGGTGCCCTTTGGGTAGTAGGTAGGAAAATATGTTGGTGAGGGCCGGGGGAAGCACGATGGTTGTGCTCCCTCGCTTGGAGGGGGGACGGCTCTAAGTGCTCCAGGGTAGCCGCCCTTGGTTCTTGGGACAGTATGGAGCGTTCATAGGCTTGGCGTGTCTCACTTGTCGATGGAATGACAGTGAGCATAGCCCTTGA
>NC_037537.1:14042324-14046753 GCF_001531365.2 Cynara cardunculus var. scolymus | reverse complement strand
CTCTGGTTGAATTGCTGAAGAAAACTCTAAGTGTTGTTGACCAGATGGGTGATGAAGATGCTCTTTCCATCGCATCTCTGGTTGTTCATCGACCCTCTGGTTGTTCTCTAGACTTGGTCAATTCTGTCTTGATGTCTTCATTGGTCTTCTGGTTCTTCATCACCTATTGTTTTTCATTACTTTTACACTTTATGGATTATGGGGTCTAACACACTGGTCATACCATTGGAAGATATACAAATTAATGATCATCTGCGTTTCGTTGAAAAACCAATGGAAATCTTGGATAGAGAAGTCAAGCAGTTGAGGCGTAGCAAGATCCCAATTGTAAAAGTTCATTGGACATCGAGGCATGGACCGGAGTACATGTGGGAAAGAGAGGATTTTATGAAAAGCAAGTATCCCCACTTGTTCTCAAACGAGTCTTAAACTAGGAACTGACGAATAAAATTTCGGGACGAAATTCTTCTGGCATGGGGAGACTGTGACATCCGTCATTTTTGGAGCGTCAGGTTAGCACCTTTGTAGGGTTTCTATATTTAGAATTATATTTTATTAGGATCTAGTCATGTTGATTAGAATTCATCTGGCTTAGTTCCCAAAATATAGTTCAGAAAACCTTGTTTCGACGGGTAACTGACAAAGTTAACTTATGTAATGCCAAATATATTAAAAAAAATGCTCCAAATATAATAAAGTTGATATTATAAAGTCCAAATTAAAATATAAAAGTCTCATTTGAATGTTAAAATAATTTGACCAAAAATGTGGAACTTTGATTTGATAATGATATTTTTATCAATATTTGATAATATGTATTTTTGTTATAATGTAAATGAGCTTTATTTTGTTTAAAAGAAAAATAAAAATTTTATTGTTATGGACTTGGGCCTTAAGAGGCCGGCCCTTTTATTCACATTTAAAACACATATAAAAACCCCAGTTCTTTTGTAATCTTCATTTCCTCTTCCACTCCACCCGAAATCACTCCCCAAAACCCTTCAAATTCCATCATTTTGAAGAACATTCAAAACTTCAAGAAGTTGCAAGCAAAAGGTAAGGGACTAGTGGCTTTATCCTTATTTTTCGATATGATTTCTCATCTTCTACACTTTTCTTCTTTCTCCTTTTTATAAACAAACTTTCTAGAGAATTTAAGATGGGATATTATACATCAATGACATGAAAATGTCCTCAAAATGATGATAATCTATGACCTACAGACATTACAACTCAAGAAAAGTTGGTAAAAGTGTTTGCATGTGGGTTTTTGTCCATAAAAATATTAAGTTTTGAACCTTCTAGTGTTTAAAACAAAATAAGTGTGCAACAGCACACTTGACAGTAGGTAAAACCTAATTTGGACGACCATATCTCTCTGGATATTCCTCCAAAATGGTTTATTTTTATTCAAGAACTTATTTTAATGAGTTATCTTTCTAATGCAACTGGTCTCACTCAAAAATATTAAGTTTTGAGCCTTCTAGTTCTTGATACAAGATTATGGTGCAAAAAAAGCATTGCTGACAGAATCTTAAATGCATTTTAAAACGGTCTTATCTCCTTTAAAACTCAATGAAAATGGGTGATTCTTTTTCTGGAAGTTAACCTTATGTGTTAGCTTTAAAATAAAGTTAAAATCACTGAAAAATGATGAGTTTAGACCCCCCAAATGGCCGTCACTCGAAGAGTGTGCAATCTGTCTTGGGGACTGTGTCACTCAAAGTTGCAGGGTAATGATGAGTGCCTTAAATCCATCCAAAATTCTTGATATTCGGGAAGAATATGTTTAACTCATTATTATTGATGATATAAAAATTTGGACACAAAATGACTTATGGAAGGTTCCTTTTAATAGTGATTTATGAGACCAAAAATTCCAGAAACAAAATTTACATTATGTCCAAATGGCAGCTTTATGTGCAAAGGACCTTGATTTTTTTTAAACTGTATAATTTCTGGACTATTTTTAGAGCAAATAATATAAGTATCAACTTTAATTCATAAAAACTCATTGGCAATACATAAGATATAATTTGACTTTATCTTTATCAAGACCCGATAGGTGATCTAATTATTGGATTTCAGACTGTTTAGGAAGGTTAGGGCGGACATTTAGCGCTTCAAACTCATCAAGTTCTTGGATATTCATCAGCAAACTTGTGAGTATTCACGGCCCACTTTTAATGTTTTTTGTTTATTTAAACTGGGGGAAAAACATGAAGTTATGCAAACTATACTGTTTATTTTTAAAACTGTTGGACTAAAGAACTGTTTAGTCAAGATTTGTTGAAGTGATGAAAAATTGATTGTATTGCACTATGGTATAAATGGTAAATTGATGTACTTGAGAGGATATGTTTTAAAAAGTCCCCTCCCGTAAACGCTACTAGTTAACTCGGGCACGTTCCCGGGCTGTGGTAATTGTGGATAACCGCTATTGTGTTGACAGTCCCACCCAAAAACGGGTGCACATTACCTATGTTTAATAGTCTACTCATGTGTGCGAATGGGCCACCGCTGAAGTAGTACTGATACGAACCGTGGTACCTAAGTGAGCGCGAGCCACTTTATGGAAGTTCGTAAAATAATAGGGCACATTGGTCAGGAAAGGCCCAGTAGCGTCTCAAGTTTTAAACATCGTTATAAATTTACATTTGTCGTGTGCAATTTTATGTATTAGTTTGCAAGAATTGATTTATGCATTGTAAATATTTTTGTGCATATGAAAACCCGTGAACTCACCAACTCTTTGTAGTTGACGTTGTTTTATGTTTCATGCTTTTCTAGAAATAAGTAAGAAATGAAGTTTTGGAACATATATGTGATGACACCGATTAAGTTCATTTTGAAACTTTTGTAAAGAATTATTCTATTCCAACTTGGTTATGGATGTTAAATTCGAATTATGTAAACTTGAATGGTGTTATTTAAAATCTGTTGTTGTGACTCGCTTACCTGTTACATCTCGTGTTTCCGCTTTAACGGGGTGTTACATTCTGTCTCTAAGGTTGCTTATGTCTCTAGGCTTAAACATAATCTTTTGAGCATAAGTCAACTTTGTGATTCTAGCTACAATGTCAAGTTCCAAAAGGAAGCTTGTTCTATTATGTTAGAATCAGTTCAGAAGTTGCTAAGAGCCAAACGTAAGGGTAATCTATACCTTTTGAACTTCTCACCAAGAGATAATTCAGAGGCACTCTGTCTCGTATCTCGTAAGTGTGAAGAGGCATGGCTCTGACATCACAAGCTGTCTCGCTTGAATTTTCAAAATATATAGAAGCTTGTGAAAAACAATCTGGTTGAGGGACTACCAGCCATAAAGTTCGAAAAGGACCATCTCTGTCCTGCTTGTGAAATGGGAAAGCTCAAAAGAGCATTCCACAAAACAAAGACAGATGTGTCCTGTGTTAGACCTCTGCATATGCTTCATGTGGACCTCTGTGGTCCAATCTCTGTGCAGAGTCTGTCTGGCAAGAAATATATCCTTATGCTTATTGATGAGTTTTCACGATATACTTGGATTGAGTTTGTAAGACAGAAGTCAGATGTCCCAGAGCTGCTGATCAAGCTAATGACAGAGATTCAAGTTCTTCTACAAAATAAAATTCAAAAGCTGAGAAGTGATAATGGAACTGAGTTCAAGAACGCAAAAATCGATGCGTACCTGGACAAGGAGGGCGTATCTCAAAACTTCTCTGCTGCAAGAACACCACAACAAAATGGTGTAGTAGAAAGAAAGAATCGCACATTAGTCGAAGCTCAAGAACAATGCTAGAAGACTCTAGTCTTCCAACCTACTTTCGGGTAGAAGCTATTTCAACTGCTTGCTTTTTTCAAAATAGAGCAACGGTAGTTAAAAGGCACATGAAGACGCCTTATGAACTTATTAACCAAAGAAAGCCAAACGTTAAATTTTTGCACATCTTTGGTTGCAGATGCTTCATCTTGAACGACCGTGATCAGCTTGGCAAGTTCGATAAGAAGGCCGATGAAGGCAAGTTTCTTGGATATTCTACACAAGCCAAGGCCTACAGAGTTTTCAACCAACGAACCAAGACTGTCATGGAAAGCATCAACGTATCGTTCGATGATAAAGAGCTCGTGACTTCAGAGTACCTCAGCTCTAGACTCGAACTAAATAAAACTGTGACAACAGTCAAATTCGGAATCACATGTTAGCTTTTATTAAGATTATATTAGTGTTATTGAAGTTAATTTATAAGATTAGGAGTTAGTTAGGTTAGTGTAGTTAAAGTTTTTTAAGAATTTCCGGTAGTTGCTTAGAAAGTCCGGTTCCGACCCGAAATTATCTGAARCGTCCTATACAGTACCAAATGCTCTAATTTATACCCAATATATATAAAACAYTAAGTTTTAGTGTTTTAAATATAAAACCTTTCTATTTAAATAAATTTAGTCATCGTGG
>NC_037537.1:14040286-14042138 GCF_001531365.2 Cynara cardunculus var. scolymus | reverse complement strand
TCATCCATATTCAGCCGATTTCTTCACTTATCTTCATCATATTAGCAAGATTTTGAAGATACAACAATCCTCTCCTTCAATAACAAGGTAATGCATTCATCCCTCCATCTTTTCTTGTAAGTTTTGGGGAGAAAAACCCACTTTATTGCATTCTTCATCTTCTATTCTCTATATTTCGTAAATATTGAGTCTCAAGGTGAGATTATACACCAAAAACATGTAAAAATGTTTATTTTATGGTGGTAATCCATGACCGAAACATTAGAACTCAAAAAGGTAGGAAGAAATCATGATTTTATGTGGTTTATTTCTTAAAAATTTCATATTCTGGTGCTGACAGATTATGTGCTTGTGCACAAATCGTCCATATCTTGTAAATGGCTTGTTCAAATGTTATGAGGTTTCTTTTAAAAGTTTATTTATTGAGTTGGGGTTGCAATGCATTTGGTTTTACTCAAAAACATTGAGTTTTGACCCCCCAAATGCTCAAAACATTGTATATATGCATATGAGAATTTTTCAGTAGGTAAACCCTACTTTGAGTAGTCATAACTGTCTTGATAATCATTCAAAATTGTTCATTTTTCTTCTGGATATTAGTTTAATGAGTTAACTTTCAAATTCCACCGATTTCATTCAATATTGTGAGGATTTGAGGTTTTAATTACTCAAAATAAGTTGAACATGCAATCTGTCCGATTCTGACAGATTTGTATATGTATGTTCCATCGATCATATCTCTCTCAAAACTCGATGAAAAAGGACGATTCTTCTTTTGAGAGTTAAATTTATGGATTGTCTCCTACATGCAAGTGAAATCACATAAAATTATGGAGTTTTGATCTCCAAGAACCTAAAACTCTATAGGTGTGCAAACTGTGAAACCACCAGTAGGTAACTCTTACTTTGAATGCTAATAGCTTTCTACTTACTTATTCTAAATGTATGATTATTCTTCTAAAATGTTCTTTTATGAGTTAGAATTCATTTGAATCCAGTTTCACTCAAAAATATGATGTTTTGAGGCATGAACCAATTTATTTAAGTCAAGTGTGCAATCTGTTAACTAATGACAGATGTGTGCATGTGGCTTTAAGGTATCAAATTGTCCTCTCAACTCATCCAAAATGAGTGATTTTTAGTTTAAAAGGTTCATATAAGTGTTAGGTTTTCAGTCCAATTTGAAGTTCTGCAAAAAACCTAGTAGAAATCTTTTAATGAGTGTTTTACTAACTTGGTGCAATCTGCCATTTCAGTTGTGATAAGTTGCATTGCATAAATTATGTGAATCATCATCTCATGCCCAAAATACATGAAATTTGGTCACAATGACTATAACTCAGTGCTATAAACTATATAAAAAGTTGGGAATTTATCATTTTTGAAGTCTCTTTATTTGATCATCTTATAGTTTCTGTCCAGAATCAAGAATTCTGGATTTGGTTGAATTTGTAAAATTTGATCTTTTATTGGATTATAACATCATTTCCAGTATAAATTAATTCTTTAGTGAGCATATGGACATTATGTATATTTGGACTATGGATAATATTATGGAACATAAGTAGACAAATAAGGACTTAGGATTTGTTAAACCCCATAGGTAGAGATAAATCAATAAGTGATGGTTTTGGATATTCCTATTGATAGGGAATCGTTGATCTAGCACGGTATTCGGATCGTATCCCTTTTTCTTKCRAAGCTCCACATCAAAAGTGAGTTTCACGGCCCTTTTTTACCAATTTATCGTTTTGGGGTGAAAAGCATGATTTATGAATATTTGATAAGATTTATATCGATATATGAATCTTGTCATGAGTATTTAAATGTATACACTATTGATATGTTGAGA
>NC_037537.1:14031068-14039616 GCF_001531365.2 Cynara cardunculus var. scolymus | reverse complement strand
GTGTTGTTTATACACTATTGCTATGAGACTCTACCTGCCATACCTCGTGTTTCCGCTTTAGCGGGGTGTGACAAAAACGACTTCCAATTCTCTAATTAAGTCAAGGGAATTAGGACTCAGGCGTTTATGTGAAGACTTCTTTGGTGATGAGGACATCTCTGTACGTGCACCCAGAGATGATTCTGCACGTGTTAGTGAAGAGCCACAAACTACAAGCACATCAATCTCTGGCCCTTCTCACACCTTTGCTTCCTCTGGTGATCAAGCGAATCAACAACCAAAGCCCTCCAGCTCTGGATCAGAGCTTAGTCCTTTAGAGCTAGAGCACAATATCTCTATCTCTGAACCTGGTTCCTCTGTACCATCATCCGAGGGGGAGCAAGAGAACCTTCATCACCATCCATGAGCCAAATGCCAAACATATCCATGGAACATGATCCAATGACTCCAACCTCTGTTCCAGTCGTAACGACAAGATTGACAAAAGATCATCCTCTTCATCAGATAATTGGTGAACCTTCAAGTGGTATGAAGACAAGGGCTGCTACTGCAAATGAATGTTTATTTGTAAACTTTCTTAGCATGGTAGAGCCTAAGAAAGTTCATGAAGCCCTACAAGACCCTAGTTGGGTTGATGCCATGTAAGAAGATCTCTAACAGTTTGAAAGAAACAAGGTATGGACTCTTGTTCCCTTACCAAGAGATAAAATTGTTATTGGCTGTAAGTGGGTTTTCAAGAATAAGAAGGATGAGGATGGCATAGTAGTAAAGAACAAAGACAGACTCGTAGCAAAAGGCTATTGCCAAGAAGAGGGCATAGACTATGACGAGACCTTTGTGCCAGTTGCAAGGCTAGAAGCTATACGCTTATTCCTAGCCTTCTATGCACATAAAAGATTCTGAGTCTATCAAATGGATGTCAAGTCATCCTTTCTGAATGGTAAGCTAAAGGAAGAGGTCTACATTCAACAACCTCCGGGGTTTGAATGTTCCACACATCTAGAGTATGTCTAGTTCTTAGACAAAGCTCTGTATGGACTTAAACAAGTTCCACGAGCCTGGTATAAATGTCTTTCATCTTTTCTCTTATCGAATGGTTTTGAAAAAGGTAAAATTGACACCATTTTGTTTATTAAGAGGCATAAATGTGAGATGCTCCTAGTCTAGATTTATGTGGACGACATCATATTTGGTTCAATGAACCAGAGACATTGTGATAAGTTCTCTGCGTTGATGAAAAGTGAGTTTGAAATGAGCATGATGGGAGAATTAACATTCTTCCTCGTCTTGCAAGTAAAACAGAGAGAGGATGGTATATTCATTAGCCAAGCTAAGTATGTCTCTGACATATTAAAGAAGTACCAACTTTATAACTCTTCCAAGATGAGAACACCAATCGCAACGGGGACTAAGCTTGACGCAAATGCATCTGGAAAACCGGTGGATGTCAAGACTTACTGTGACATGATTGGATCACTGCTATATCTCACGGCTAGTCGACCAGATATCATGTTTGCTACGCGTCTCTGTGCTAGATATCAAGCAAATCCTAAGGAATCTCATCTATCTACTGTAAAAATGATCTTTTGATATATGAAATTTTTGGGTCTCTGGTATCCTAAGTATTCTTGGTTTGATCTTATCGCGTATACAGACTCTGATCATGTAGGATGCAAACTTGATCGCAAGAGTACATCAGGGAGTTGTCAATTGCTTGGTGACAAGCTCATCAACTGGACATCCAAGAAGCAGAATTGCGTATCTACCTCAACTGCGGGGGCAGAGTATGTAGCCGCATCAAGCTGATGTTCTCAAGTCTTTTGGATGAAGACTCAACTGAAAGACTATGGCATTGACTTTGACAAGATTCCAATCGTTTGTGACTCTGAAAGCGCGATTACGATCACAGCAAATCCTGTACAACACTCGAAAACAAAGCACATCGATGTACGTAACCATTTAATCAAAGACCATGTAGAGAAAGGTACGATTGAAATGTTTTTTAACTAGTACATATCATCAACTTACTGACAGTTTTACTAAGGCTCTTGATGAAAAGAGATTCAATTTCTTAGTTAGCAAGTTGGGTATGCTCAATCTCCATTAACTCAGACAAAGCCTCTGTATGTACTATACAGAGCTTTTGTATCCCTCTCGAGCATATTTCTGTTTCATTATTGGTTATTTAAGTTCTTGTCTACAAGACAGAGCCTTTGCATCTACTATGCAGAGCCTCTTGCTTGAGTCTCTTTATCCATTTGTCATATAGAGATTATCTATAGTACATACAGAGCCTCTATACCTTGTTCACCATGCTTGTGCACTTCTTATGATTTCATGATCCAAGCATAGTTCAAGGGGGAGAAAACTCAGTTAAGCTTAAGTTGAGGGGGAGCATCGGATCATTCACCATATAGAGCCTCTGTATGTACTATATAGAGCATCTATCTCTAAAAACTTCACGTTTATAAGACAGAAGATCTGTATAGTCCAACCATGAGTCTTTGTATGAGTTCCTAAGGTATGTAATCTATCACTTAACCATACTCTGGTTTCATTTCTAAACCAAATGAACAACTCTCATGTACAGAATCTCTGTATCTCAAGATGGTTGTTTTTTTTCTTGACCCAGAGTATGGGATTCTCTTATGTTTCTCCAAGTGTTTTAAAACTCTTATTTTTAATGGAAGGCGTACAATTATTTTATTTTTATGTTTTAAAATATAAGTTGTCATTTACAAAAGCGTCACCGCCTGTATCCCTAATTTTTCAAATAAGGGAGGCGGGATTAACAGCCTGTCAGGACACGTGGCATCTCCCCACGGCCTGGTGATTAACCGCTTCAGTTTTGACGCTTCGGGGGCCGAATTCACTCGAGTGCTTATAAGGAAATCCCTATTTAAATGAGTAATTTCCCCCAAAATTTCTTTTACACTTTCAAATTTACCTCAGATATTTCTCTTTATTGTCTTAAGCTCTCAAGAACAACCGCTATTGACGAACACCCGGTTTTCAGAATCATCAACCTGTGTTCGAATCAATCGATCTTAATCCCAAGTAAGTTCTTTAAAACCTTCACCAATCCTAATATTGAAGAATCAAGAACCGATTTTTTGAAACTCTCATCTTTTTCGCCCAAACCTGCAAAATGTCTTCTTCCGATTCTGCAAACTCCCAAACTCAGACAACTACCCTAAAAACAGTGGAAGAAACTAGCCAAAACATCGTTCCCCTTCCACTGAAACCTAACAACCATGCCTTTTACCTCACCTTGGACGGTTTCGATCCCAATGTTCGTCTTATTGTTGATGTTCTTCAACATCATTTTTTGAACCCTGCCCTTTCAGAATGACGTTGTACATGAACGCTTCATTCAGGAGTACTGGCAAACTTGTGCCGTCACAAAATCCCAACGTGGGATTGTTGGAGAGTTGTACGTACCTTCCACCAAGGAGTATGTTTCCGTTAGAATCTCAAGGTCACTATTTTCGTGCGTCCTTCAAATACCAACCAAGAATGATCTTGGTTTGAGCGAGTACGCCCCTCTCCCATCTGGGGATGAACTGGTAGCGTTCTTAAAACTGTTAGGGTACAACCAAGCCATTTAGTACCCATCGCAATTTTGAAGACAATTTTTGCCACCAATGTGGAACACAATGTTCACATTGGCCAACCGTTTCTGACAGGAAAGATCGGCATTCTCGATATGAGCTCAGCCAACATACTGCATATCATGTACGTGAGCTTCTTTGACCTATCTCTGGATTACTCTTTGATCTTGTACATTGAGTTCAAGGCTACAGTCGCCAAGAAAAGCCTGGAGGTCACAAAGGGGAAGGACTTACCAGCTCTACTGTTTCCACGTTTTCTGGGACTTCTCCTAAGACCTAGCATCGACGACCATAACATTGATGTCGAGAATCTACCTGTATACAAGGTAAATGTACTCTCAACATACAAACCTATCATGCATAAGGACGGTTACGCTACAGAGAGGCCAATCCCAATGAAGTTCATGGCATATATGAAGACGAAGGAGGTCAGGAAGGGATACAGACGTGTAAGTGAGGCACTAGAACCAGTGCCTCGAACCCCAACACGCATAGGGTTAAGCCAAGAAGGAGAGGGAGCAGAGGAGGCACAAAGGCCTCTGCCAGAGGAAGAGGTTGTAAGGAAGGATAGGGAGAGAGAGAAAAAGAGGAAAAGGGTGGAGGCAAAGAAACAAAAAGAGATGGGAGAAAGAGAGAAAGTGAGGAAGACAGAGGAGGAGAGAGCAGAAAAAAAGACAAGAGAGAGAGGAAAGAGCAAGAAAGGAGGAAGAGGATACATTTAGAAAAGAAGAAACAATGCGAGAATTAGGATTTTTTGCAAGTTCTAAAGAAGAGCAAGAGCAAAAGCGTCAAGATGTTGCTGGGTCTAATGCAGCAAATGATGGGGAAGACGCTCTTGATGATGATGTTGTTGGGTCTAATGCAACAAATGACAGGGAAGACGCCCTTGACTATGATGTTGGTGTAATTGTTGAATTCGAAGAGAATGAAAAAGATGATGTGGGAGAAGGAGAAGTAGCTGCTTTGGCGCAGGAAGAGCTAGAGCAGCCTAAGACTTTGAATAGGCACATATATTTCCAAACCTAACTCTTAGTGTAAGTACATCTTCTAACTCTGTTGGTCGAGAAACAGAAGTAATTGAACAAGAGGTGCACACCTCGAACCCAAACCAGCCAACCCAGCCAGAGGTCGCATCTGCCTCTGGCCAAGACAACCAAAGGGAAACCACATTCCAGGGATCACCCTTTCAAAAGGGTGAAACCTTTGAAAAGATAAGTGGCATGTCTCCCCATGCCATGCCACTTTCCCATACAAAGGAACTCGTTTCCTCTGTACTAGTCATTCCCCAACCTTGTTCAGACAAGGCTTAGGTGCACAAGGCTTGGAGACTCTTGACCAGTTTCTTAGTCCACTCATGGAGGGTCCTTTGGCAGGCTCTGAACCTGCTGAGGAAACTCTTCATGACAGAACAGCTGTAGTGTCTTCTCCTCCACGAGAGACAAAAGGATCAGCTGGAAATCCTTCCTCGACCAACGTCCAAAAAGTCGAGACAGAAGGTGTCCTAGGAACAAGGACTGAATCTGGCCCATATGTTGAGCTAGAGGTTACCCCTAAAGCATATGTCACAAAGGATGAGTTCCAATCTTTTGCCACCACTATGCTTTGTTCCTTGGAAGAGTTAAAACTCAACATGGCTCGTACAGAGCCATCTCCTTCTGCATCTGCTCTGGATGAAGTTCGATCATCCTTGGCAGTATTGAAGGCTGAGTCTATGATGAATGCTTCTCGCCTTGATCAACTTCAAGAATTGACGGCACGAAATGCAAAGACCCTGCAAAGGGTCCTTACACACGTTCAGAGGGATGGAGATTCTACCTCATCTAAAGATGCTCAAGCTCTCATTCCTCTGAGTGTACCAATCGATTACATCACCCAGACAGAGAAGAAAGCTCTGGGTGATCGTCTTCTATAAAAGGTAGCTCACTTCACGTCTGACTTCAACAGCATAGCAAAACAGGCGGCCACCAACATGCGTCGTTCGTTGGCAGCTTTCCAGTACAACACAGACATGGATATCCAGAAGGCCACAACTGTAGCATCAGAGATCATCGAACTCTTCGACTTAAAGATCCATGCCATGTCTCCAACTCATGTGCATAAGCCAAAGAGGAAGTCTGAGCTACCCACTGCGTGTGCTGAAGCCTCAAAGAAGAGGAGGCTTGACGACAATAAGGACCTAGACCAGTCTAGCCCTCAAAGTCGTTAAGAGGGGGAGAAACAACCAGCGGCCACCAAGAGCAAAATTTCCACAGCTGCCTCCTCTGCCTCTGCTCTTAGACAGCCAGCGCAAGCGCCATCAAGTCACAAATCCAAGGCTTTGCAGGCACACGTAGAAGAAAGGAGAAAAGAAAAGATTCCTGCTGCATCAGTAATAGAAGAGCCAGCAAGGCATAAGGAGGGTGAAGAGGACGTAATCAAGCTACTCTCCGTGTACACCTCTTCATCCTCATAAGAGACTTTGTCATCCTTTGCAGAGTATGCTATGGAGACTGCTCCATCTGCAATGATGGATTAAGAAGAAGTGGTGGTAGTCAACGTCATTGAGCCTGAGCCAGAAGAAAGATTCCAAAAAACAGAAGCGGCACATATACCAATGGCGATCCCACTAAGGGACCAGAGTCGCCACACCTGCTCTAAGGTAGGACGTCCCAGTCAGAACTTGAAAGCCAGAGGCAGGCAACAACAGCAGGCCTTAGAGCTCCAAACGATCATTGATCGAGTACAAGTGATCAGGGATCATATGGACGCGATGATGAGGCCCACACCCCAAGATAAGCCGATCAAAGATAATGCAGACAATGAAGATGTCTACCAATATCTTTACAGCCTTCAGAATGAGACGCCAGTTGTAAAGATAAATCTTTATCCAACGGCCCAAGAGCATATTAGACAGAGGTTTTTACAGCGCTTCACTCAACCTGCCTCAGCAGTTCACTCGGTGGACGACATCAAAAAAGTCTTGGACATCAGACGACGAACCTTTGTGCACAACCGGATCATTTTTCATGAGTATACGATTGAGAGGACCCTTGGAGGGATTCACACTTTTACATATTGCGATCTCATAAATCTGAATCCATGGGACCTTCTGTCTCTGTACTTCTATACAAACAACAAGAGAGATAAGGGGATGAATTATGCTCTGGCCAACTCATGATTAGGCAGACGATGACGGACCTCCTGGACTTCAGGTGCAAATTCGACTTTCAACTAGCTCTGGATATGGGGATAGATCAACTAAATGTCACTGCACCGAATGAAGATCTAGAAGGCATTAAACACGTTCCCTCGTAGACGGTGCTGGTGTAACTAGAGGTCGGGGTGATCTTCCAAAACGAGCAAGGAAGAAAGATTTTCTTTCGTGAAGACCAGTGCTTGAAATATTCAAACTCTACTCTGCGCTTTATCAAGAATAATCTACTCAGAAGCAGAGACAGTACCCCGGGTGCGAAGGAGAGGTCGAACATTATAATCAGATCTATAGACAATTTGTTGGAGTTTCGTGAGCTTCTTAGGAGGTTCATGAAGCTTCAACACGTCTAGGCCTCTTCCTTTGTAAGCAACTTCTATCTTTTGTTTTTAGATTTCAAGTATTGTAATTTCATTTCATAGTATTGTAAACATTAGATAGTCAATGTAATACAGAGGTTACTTTTGACCTCTGGCTTTGATTAGACATATGTATTTCATTCAAGTAAGAGTCTGTCTTAGTTAGATTTAGGGGGAGATTGTAGACCCCATCATGTAAAAGTGTAAGTAAGAAGTCTATTACTCTAGTCTGTAGGACTTAGTCTATTGAAGTTGTCTGGACTAAGAGCTCTCATGCAGAAGAAATCAAGAGACAGAGCTCTTACTCAATGAGCCAAGCATCTCACATACAGAGCCCGTGCTCTATTCCATGGAAGATCAAGCCTTAAGCACCAAAAAGGTTAAGTGCTTGATACAGAGCTACACTCCATACACAAAGCCTCTGCATAGTACATGCAGAGCCTCTAAGTATCACACCTCCATGGAAAACGCGCATAGTTCAAACATTCTCGCAAGCGTCTAACAGAATCAAGGCGGCTTGACTTAGTCCGCTCCACTATTCAAGGATCGTAAATGATAAGGATGCGGAATAAGCTTTCAGAGATTCAAGCCAAGATTCTAGCATATTCTGTTTGAATTAGGCATATATAAGGAGGCATCTTCCTCAGGTTACAATTTACCTGATTGTGCCGATTTAGACTGTAGCCAAACCTTGTGAGAATACAAATTAGATTGGGAGTTTCCTTGTGTTTTCTTCTCATCTAATAAAAGCATCCGACGTATTCAAGTTTATACTGTTTTCTTATCTTTTACTGAATACTTTTATTGACCTTTCAGTTACACTATTTTTTACTTTATTTATTTTTATTCAACTGTGTTTTCTGATATTAAGAGAATCTGGGTTCCAACAGTAACCCTTACAGCAACAGATGTTGTAGGTTGAGCCTCTGTCCCTAAGGTGCCTCCATCGATGCCTGTGGAACTGTTAGGCAAGGGAGGACTTCCATCTCGTCCTTGATATCCCTCTAAAGAGGAACTATCTCGAGATGTTTTGAAAGGTGCTTCTTCTTCATTGAATTTAGAATCCGATAAAGAGAAGTACGTGTGTTTCCTCATCGATGGACCAACTATCGAGGGGGTGCGTGCATGAACAGGAGATCGCTCTGAACGATCTATGAGAAATTCAAATCCAAAAGCAACAAATGCTTTTGAGTGTGTGGAAATATTCGTGCCCTGAGGATAAGGGGCCCTTATGTCTTCATCACCCCTCTGTTGGGAGAGAGGCGATGGATGGTGGGGTTCCTCGGATGCATATTGATCCCAGATCTCTCAATAACACCAATAATCGAGTTAAGAATAACCAAATTATAGTGTTTTAATGAACAAAATGATGAACACTCAAGAACAAT
>NC_037537.1:14026376-14030998 GCF_001531365.2 Cynara cardunculus var. scolymus | reverse complement strand
TAATTAGAAGATAACTATCTAGTGAGACTATTTAGCTAATCTTCTACTAACGGATAAAGTTTATCTAAACTATGGATAAGCTATAAATGAAGATAAACTTGAAATCCAGCTATCGATTTGTCATCTCCAGCTGTCTTTCATGAAATGATGATTCAACCTTATCTTTATATCTTCATCGTATGCCTCTGGTTGAATTGCTGAAGAAAACTCTAAGTGTTGTTGACCAGAGGGGTGATGAAGATGCTCTTTCCATCGCATCTGTGGTTGTTCATCGACCCTCTGGTTCTTCTCCAGACTTGGACAATTCTTCCTTAATGTTTTCATCGGTCTTCTGGTTCTTCATCACTTATTGTTCTTCATTACTTTTACACTTATAAATTATGGGGTCTAACAATCTTCCCCTAAGTAATGAAAGAATAAACATAAACTAATCTATGAACAATTTTGAAGAACAGAGACTAATCTAAAGAAAAGCATCAAATTCCAAATTTTCATTCGATAATGAATTCTTACAGTACTGGAAGCAAAAGACATTTCACATTAAGGCAAAAAAAATTTACAACTCATCATGATCTACCTTGAGATATTTTCCAGTAGCGTAGAAGCAGTCTTCGATAGCTGAGGACTGTTGATATCTCATGAATGAGTTGATTCTCATTTTCTCTTGGCACGTGAGTTCTGCCCAGCCTCTCTCTGATAACCTTCTGAAACCACTCAAGTGTATCGGTTGAATACTTGAAGGCTTCAGTTAGTCTGAAAAATTTCTTTGCCCCGAACTCATTCTTGAAGACAAGTCCAAGCTCGGGTTGAGTTAAGACAGAGGCATATCTCTTTTCCTACAGTCCAGGAAAGTCTTCATTCGGTGGGGTGCAGGAGAGTCTTTCGATACCCAATTGAAGAGCAATTTGAAAATCACTCTTGGCTCTGTGCTTCACCAGGGTCTCCATCGTCTTCACTATCACTCTGTTTGCCATCCCAAATCTTATTCCTTGATCCTGTCGCTGAGTTGTGAATGCATAGAGGTCGATCAAGTCATAGGGATTGAGATTGATCAAGTCATTGTCATTGAAGACACTGACTTGACCATGAGCTCTCTCCACCGTGTACTCGATATATCTTATAGCTCTGTTGGCGAAGGTCCTTATCTTTATATCCATTACCATCCTTATCCCATCATTTGAGAAGACAACTTGTGGTGGTTGGGTAGTCTGTCTAACAAACCGATGGTGTAGGAGGTCCATGGATTCTGGCAATAGAACTGGAGGATTGAGAGACAAGCTTTCACTGCGATCATGGTATAGATATTGCTGGATGTTCTCCATCATGATGGGTTCCCTGGGGGGTATCTCTGGATGTCTCCTTAGCGACTCCATATTCTTGATTATTTCATCGACTAGGATTTGCAGAGGGTGCTTTGATGAAGAGGGAATGTCTGCTTGCATCGTGGTTGGTTAGATTAGGGGTTGAGTTTGGGTAGTGGGTTGTGTATCGGTTGGCAATGTGATGGTTTCTTGGGTTGGCTCATTTTAGGGTGGTTCAGGTTCATCAGGTTGGGTGATGAAAGGTTGTGTATCGCGAGGGGTTGGTGATGGGGTTAATGGTAGGTTTGGTGTTGGTGATGGAGTAAAAGGTGGGTTGGTTTCTGTTGGTGGGGTGGATGGATTTTCATCGATTGAGGAACTCAACACGATGGGTTCAGGTGTGGTAGCAAGGGGAACATGTACATTATGTACATCTTCAGAGGGCTGAGCCTCTAGTTCCCTTGCTTGGGTTCCTTGGTTGGGTGATGGTGGGTTTTGTGTTTGTTGGTGGGATGATGAAGGTACAACGGATTTCGTTGGTTATGAAGCTGTGGCCTGATTCTCCCCCTCATGAGGACTGAGACCTTGATCATCGGGGTTTGGATCCTCATGCCTTCGTCGTTTGAGGGGGCGGCTTGATGAGCAGGAGGCCCTGGACCTGTTCTTCTTCCACAGCCGTATGTGGTCGGCCAATGTACGTACTCGATCCTTGTTGCGCCATTGTTCTGTGGTGCGAAGAAGAGTGTTTGTTCGATCTTGCTATTGTATAAGACTCTTCCTCAGTGCAATGGTAGGCTCAACCGACCTGGCAGCAAACTTTACACTTATCTCATTGAACGATGAGATAAGTGCCTTGGATAGAGCCCGAAAATCAGCTCTGGTGGCAAAATCCGTGCTTGATATAGGTGGCGGTGGCACAGAGGTAGTGGTGGATGTCGATGGAGGATTGGGAAGGTTGGCGATAAGATTCCTCACATCTGCAGTGAAGGAGGAGAAGGCTTCATCGAAGGATGGGCCTGTAGAGGAAGGTGGAGGTGGTGGAGGTTAGGGTATGTTGGCTAGTATAGTGGCTGGGAGTTGGGTTAGGGTGGTTTGTATGGCGGTCATTTGGTTGGTGAGGGAGGTCAGGGTTTCATCGATTGATGAAGTTGTTTGGGGTGGGGTTTGTTGAGGGAGTTGGGAGAGTATGGTGGCTGGTAGGGCGTTAAGGGTCTGGAAGATGGTGTTTATTTGGGTGGTGATGGAGGCTAGGTTTTCATTGGTCGCAGTTGCCTAGGCCATGAGAGTGATGGTGGAGTGGATGAGGAGTGGGTTTCTTGGGGTGGCAAGGGAGGAGGTGGTGTTGTGGTGTTGGGTGACGGTTTGTTGAAGCATTTGGAGACGGGTGGTATTGTCTCGGGTTTGGGTGGCAAGGGTGGTAACGGTCTGTTGAAGGGTCCCAAGGGATGGTTGAAGGGTGGTGGTATCGATGGATGGTGGGTTTGCAACAATTCCTTGGATGATGAGTTTTAGGTCTTCCAAGGACTGCTGAACTAAGTCAACAAAGGCTTGGAACTCGGCCTTTGTCACCAGTTCTGCCGTGGGGGTAACCCCTGCAGCAACAGATGCTGCGGGTTGAGCCTCTGCTCCTGAGGCGCCTTCAATGCCTTGTGAAAATGTAAGCCTTGTAGGACTTCCATCATGTCCTTGATAGCCCTCAAGTGAGGAGCTATCTCCAGATGTTGCAACAACTTCTTCTTCTTCCTCGGCTTTAGAGGCCGGGTAAGAGAAGTAAGTGTGTTTCCCCTTTGCTAGATCAAGTATCGATGGGGGTTGTGGTGCATGAAAGGGAGATCGCTCTGAACGATCTTGGGGTTCATCAATGGCAGAAGCAACACATGCTTCTGGGTGTATGGGTGGTACTATCGAGCCATGAGGCGATGTGGCTCTTATGTCTTCATCGCCTCTCTGTTGGGAGAGGGGCGATGGAAATTGAGGTTCCTCAGGTAAATCATCTCCGGAGGCCCGAAGAATGGCCTCTGGATGGCTGGCTGGTTGTGGGATTGGAATGGGTGGTCCTTGTTCAATACCCCTTTGGCCTTGATCACCAAGGGTAGAGGAGGTGGTTGACCCTTTGGGAAGATTGAGGGGGATGTGTTTGTGAAGGGCCGGGGGATGCACGTGGAGTACCATCATCATCATCATCTTCATCATCCGATGAAGATGGCTCTTATGCTCCCTCGCTCGATTCTGGGGACGGTTCTATTCGCTCTGGGGTAGCTGCCCTTGGTTCATGGGACAAAAGAGAGCGTTCATAAGTTCGTCGGATCTCCGATGTCTCTGGTATTACACTGAGCATTGCTCTGGAGATTGGTCTGTTGATGGTATATCCTTCCTTCGAGAGAGCGGGTCGATGGCCATGCATTTTAAAGACGGGGGTGAATGGTTCTTCGGCCGGGAGGTCATGTTTCCTCATCGCATCCCTTATGAAGAGAGCTAGGAAACGAGGAAACAGAATAGAGGTTAAGGGCTTGCCGGTCGCCTGGAGCTTGCATTTCTTGACTACTGTCGTGTGGATCTCATCGTATATGAGAAAAACGTAGTCGAGAGGGATGTTGAAGAAGAGTCCGTACATGATCGTCATGATGTTGATGTTGCCTTGGTCCATCGACCCTAGTTTGCAGGTGAGGGCCCTGTTCAATATGGAAAATAACATATTCCACATTGGCAGTAAACACTGCCTTTTAAAGTCGGAGGCGTTGCATAGGTCACGATTGTAACCTAGCATTTGGATAAATCGGAGGATGTCGGATGTGGTGGGTGGCTCGGCATATTGCTCAATGCCGAGTTCTCGATGGGTGGGAATGCACAGAACTCGAGATACTTTTGCCTGTGAGATCTTGAGCGAGTAAATCATGTTGTTTGGGGCATCAATGTCCCTCATTATTCCATGGCTTTCAGGGTCGAATTCGCAGGTCTGCCAATATTGTTGGACGTACTTTAGTGGTACGCCATTGTCAGTGAGGGTCAGTGCTGGTAGAAGGATGCAGTTTTTGAAGAATTCGATCATGACGGCAAACCTGTCGTCGAACAGGGTGTTTCGCATTTCAATGGCATGGTTGTTGGGCTTCATTGGGAGGAAGACGATTGCGCGGCTGTTGGCGCCGGTGGATTAAACGTGGCTGTCGTTGTTGTTGGACTCGTGTGATGTGGAGGAAGCCATTATGTAGGAAGTTGCAGGTAAGTTCGTTCGTCAAAGTCTATTTGCAAGTTTTAGAAAGCGTAAAGAGTAAATGGAGGTTGAAGAAGGGTATTTATAGGTAGGGAGGAGGTGGGGGGTGG
>NC_037537.1:14022678-14026266 GCF_001531365.2 Cynara cardunculus var. scolymus | reverse complement strand
GGTAAAAGGTGATTTGATTTGGAGATCATGAGCCGTCTTGATTGTACGTGCCATTAATGTTGGAGGACACGTGTCAAGGCAGGGTTAGGGAAGAGAAATTTGAAACGGTTCATGGGGAACAGACTGTATATGGTGTCAGGCGCGTGTGAGGATGACGTATGAATTATTTGAAATAAGAATTTATTCCAAATAATATCTCGTTAAATATTAATCCAAAAACAATCATTTAATTGTAAGATTAATACGAATTACGAAGTTTTAGTCTTCTAAAAACCCATGTTGTATAGTTTTTAGTCACAAAAGCTGCAATTTTGTATAATCTTTAGAAAGTTTTTCAATTTTGATGGGTTTATGGATGAAAGTGATTTTGTCATGGAACCAGAGTAGTTCTCGTTTCACATAACCCTTTTGATGGGGAACCAGAGGTGCTCTGGTTGAACATCGATGAAGGAATTCATCGATGAAATGTTGGATTGCAAGATTAAGAAGCCTTGGATGACAAACTAGAGCTTCTGTATAAGCACGGGCAATCAATTATGTAGAACTAGAGGGGCTTGGTTAAATACACATGGTGTATTCATTATTTATGTAGCATTTATGTGTCCAGAGGCTCTGAATAGTAAAACCAGAGGCTCTGGTATGGAAAATGCATGAATATAATGGAGTTTCATGATGAAAGAGAAGCTCCCCCTCAAATGGTGCATGAAGATTGGTTGAGTTTTAAAAACTCCCACTAGAACCAATAATAATGATGATTGAGATGACCAGAGGCTCTGGTTGTTACAACCAGAGGCTCTGGTTGTTAAGGATGATGAAAGAAAGGTATGAAATGTGGCTAAGTGTGCAAATGGATATGCATATGAATGGGTCTTTGAGACCAGAGGGCTCTGGTTCCAAAGACAATGAATCCAGAGGCTCTGGTCTTTAGAACTAGAGGCTCTAGTTGCAAAGGCAAGGAAAAGAAGTATGAGAAAATGGTTAAGTGTATGTGAAGTGAGAGAAGGGGGGAGGGGATTTTGTAGGTTCAGAGAGGCTCTGGTCGCAAAGAGTATGAATCCAGAGGCTCTGGTCTTTAGAACCAGAGGCTCTGGTCTTTAGAACCAGAGGCTCTGGTTGGCTTAGAAATGCTATTTTTGATGAATGAAAGGTGAAGAGAACATGTCAAGTCTTATATGGGAACCAGATATCTCTGGTTGCAAAGGACATGAAAACCAGAGGCTCTGGTCTTTAGAACCAGAGGCTCTGGTTACATGAATGAGGATATGCGATGGAGTTCAAAAGGGGTCTGGTCTTAAGGGGTGAGAATCCAAAGGCTCTGATCTATAGGACTAGAGGCTCTGGTTTCAAAGAGTGAGAATCTAGAGGCTCTGGTCTTTAGAACCAGAGGCTCTGGTTGCGAAGGTAATACTTAGTGAAGAAAGACCAAGTATTTTATTTGGACCAGAGGTCTCTGGTTCCAAGGCGATGAAAAATATTTGAGCCATATTAAAAAATTTCTTTATGACCAGAGGCTCTGGTCTTTAGAACCAGAGACGCTGGTTTGGAGTACTTTATTGATTTTGGCTGATTTCTATGTATCACTTGTAGGCATAACCATGAGATATTGAAAATCTCTGATTTAAATACTTATTGCCTTTAAGTGGTGAGATTCAGCATACTGATCTTGCTGACTAGGAATAAAAATCTTTTCTCATCAAGAGCTTTTGTGAAAATGTCAGCAAGTTGAATCTCAGTGGGAACAAAGTACATTTCTATATTGCCTTTTTCAACATTGTCTTTCAGAAAATGGTACCTTACATCGATGTGCTTGGTCTTGGAATGCTGCAATGGGTTTCCAGAGATTGCTATGGCACTCTTGGAGTCACAAAGGATGGGGATTTTTGTCATAATGGAATCCATAGTCCTTAAGCTGAGTCTTCATCCAGAGAACTTGTGAACAACAACTAACAACAGCAACATATTATGCTTCTGCTGTAGAGGTTGAGACACAATTTTGTTTTCTAGAAGTCCAACTTACCAACTTGTCCCCCAAGAGTTGACAGCTTCCAGATATGCTCTTTCTATCAAGTTTGCAACCTGCATGATCTGCATTTGTGTAGGCTATTAGATCAAAGCCAGAGTTCTTTGGATACCAGAGACCCAATGATGGAGTTCCCTTGAGGTATCTAAAGATCCTCTTGACTGCAGAGAGATGCGATTCTTTAGGATTTGATTGATATCTTGCACAAAGACATGTGGCAAACNCTTGACTGCAGAGAGATGCGATTCTTTAGGATTTGATTGATATCTTGCACAAAGACATGTGGCAAACATAATGTCTGGTCTACTAGCAGTTAGATACAGGAGTGATCCAATCATGCCTCTGTAAGTTGTTACATCCACAGGTTTGCCTGATGGATCAACAAATAACTTAGCTCTTGTAGCCATAGGTGTTCTCATCGATGAGGAATTTGAGAGAGAATGTTTCTTCAGAAGGTCAGTCACATATTTGTACTGATTGATGAAAACTCCTTTAGAAGCTTGTTTTATTTGAAGACCAAGAAAGAAACTTAGTTCTCCCATCATGCTCATCTCAAATTTGCTTTTTATCAACTCTGAGAATTTTTCGCAATGTTTTGCATTTGTAGAACCAAATATGATGTCGTCCACATATATTTGAACATGTAAGATATCACCTTTGTGCTTTTTGAGAAAGAGGGTTGTATTGATTGTTCCCTTTTCGAATCCATTGTTGATGAGAAAGGTAGATAGTGTTTCATACCTGGCCCTGGGTGCTTGCTTCAGCCCATAGAGAGCTTTGTCCAGAAAGTAGACATAATCTAGATGTTTTGGATCTTCAAACCCAAGGGGCTGCTGCACGTATAATTCTTCTTGAAGTTTGCCGTTTAGGAAGGCAGACTTGACATCCATCTGATAAACCTTGAAGCCTTTGTGAGCTGCATAGGCTAGGAATATCCGGATGGCCTCAAGTCTTGCGACGGGAGCAAATGTTTCATCGTAGTCAATCCCTTCTTTCTGGCAGTAGCCCTTGGCTACAAGCCTGGCTTTGTTTCTTATGACTATGCCATATTCGTCCTTCTTGTTTCGGGAAACCCATTTGGTTCCTATGGCCGTCTTCCCTTTGGGTAGAGGCATAAGAGACCATACTTTGTTTCTTTCAAACTGGAGTAATTCTTCTTGCATCGCGTCTATTCAGTTTGGGTCTAGTAGGGCTTCTGAAATTTTCTTTGGTTCTATCATGCTCAGAAAGTTGGCGAAGAGGCATTCATTGACAGTGGCAGATCTCGTCTTGACACCAGAGGTTGGATCACCAGTGATTTGGTGATGTGGGTGATCTTTTGTCCACTTGATGCTTGATTAGGGTTCCGGAGCAACATGATGCAGTTCTTCATCGACTGATGGTTCTGCTTGCTCCCCTTAGAAGAGATCATCTCCAGAGTTAGATTCTGGTTCTTGATCTTGATCTGAAGACACATATGAAGTAGAAGATGAAGTAACATGAGTTTTAGTAAGAGATGTACCTTTAGCATTAGAGATTTCATGTTCTTCATCGGTTCTAGAGATAGATTTTGCAGTTGGCACATGTCC
>NC_037537.1:14011217-14021863 GCF_001531365.2 Cynara cardunculus var. scolymus | reverse complement strand
TCCCTTGACCAACTTCTGTGTGGCTAGTTTTCGTAGTGCATCAAAGTTGAGATGTGAGAACTTTTGATGTCATAGCCAATTTTCATCGCTCTTATGATACACAAGACAAAGGGTGTCTTGTCCTATAGAGGATTCAAAATCTAGAAGATAGAGATTTCCTTCTCTCTTTGCCTTGATGATTGTTTGCCCGGGATTTGTTTCTATGATACAGAAGCCTTTGCGGAACCTGACTTCAAAACCCTTGTCGCAAAACTGGCTTATGCTCAGTAAGTTGTGCTTTAAACCTTCAACATAAGTCACCTTACTGATAGAGATTTTTCCTTTGATGAGAATGCCATATCCCTTGATTGTACCCTTGCTGTTGTCTCCAAAAGTCACAGAGCCTCCACATTTTTCGATGAAGAAGGATAGCTGACTTTTATCACCAGTCATGTGCCTGGAGCAACCTGAATCCATGTACCATGGTTGCACATGCTAGTCCCGCAAGACAAATTAAGGGGTTTTAGGTACCCATTTCTTTATGGGTCCACGTTTGTTAGTAGGGGGTACCACTCTCTTTTCATTTCCCTTAGCCTTTGTAGGCTTAGGTTTATTAGTATTTCCCTTGCCTTTGGGTTTGTGCTTCTTCACGTTTTCATTGGTTTTAACTTTGTATCGATAAGCATGTTGGTAGAATGGGCAGTGATGTGTCAACATGTATTACCTCAGGTTTTGTAAAAGAGTTAAACATTGACAGTTATGATGCTTTGGATATGTATGTCTAACGTTCTTTTTATTCGATGAAAATGAAGAAGTAAATGCAGGAGATGTAAATCCTATCCTAGCTTCGGTTGTTTTTACAAACTTCCTATCTAGTTCAGATTTTTTATTTGAAGAGGTCTTTGGCTTTACTTTTTTTCTCCTAAGGAAGGACTGCTTTTCTTCAGCTGAATGAGAGGAAAAGTGGTGATTAGTTTTCTTAGAGACAAGCCACTTCTGTTTTTGCTCACTAGTAAACTTGATGAACTTGAAGGATGTACTAGGGCCTTGTGAGTTATCTTTGGCAGATTTGCTATTTCTCAGCTTTCCATTTCCTTTGTCCGAAGATTTCATCAATGATGGAATAACAGTTTTCATTAAGGATTTGAAGTTTTTAGGCTTTTTATCCTTAATGATTTATGATGATTCACATATTATTTCCTCTTCAGATTCGGAATCGAGAAAGTCTCTTGCTGATTTTTCGAAGTTAAAATTAGCATGAATGTCTGTGGAAGGAATGGGTTCAGAGGTTAATGCTTCAGAGTGATATGTCTGAGGTTCCATCGATTCTGACTTAGATGAACTTCCAGTTTTACTTGGATKGTTCATCGACTCATCAGCTGATGGTTCCTCATTAGGATTCTTCTTTTTATCAACAGTACTTGTTGATGAAGTGGGATTGACAATCAGAGATTCTGGTTTGACCATAGGGTTTCCATCGGTCTCTGATTTAGAGGTGTCATTCCTTCCATCAGAATTCTTACTTGTATTGTTCTCGTACACCACATTCTCAAAATTCTGTCTTAAAACGACAATTTTTCCATCGACTTTAACTCTTTTAAAGTTTGCTTTTGGTTGTGGGAGAAAGTCGGGTTTCTGAATGCATCCAAGTTTGAAAGTGGAATCAAGGGTGGATTTCTTTGATTTGATGAAGGAGTCCAATTCATTGAATCCATTCCCTTGAGTGTCCGTTTGACCATTTAATTTTTCATAAACATCTTGGGCATCTTTGTACTTCTTCATCAGAAGTTCATTGGTTTGAAGCTTCTGGTGAAGAATTTCCCGCTCTTTTTGAAAGAAATCTTTAAAAGCAACTGAGTTTAGTCTCTCTGCCTCGGATTCCTTTAAGGCCTTAGTTTTCTTTTCTAGGTCCTTAGTTATTCGTTTGTTTAATTCCAGAAGTTTATCTTTCTCTGATTTCTTAAGTGTGGTGATGCGAGTCTTTTCCTTAGCAAGTTCTGCTTTTTCTTCAGTTAGAAGGTCAGTCTCTCTTTTGTAGAAACTTGTTTCTTTTTTCGTTTTTATTCTTTCAGGTTTTTCAAAATTTAATTTCTCTTTTAATTTAAAGAAATCATCTGAAAGTTTTATCACCTTTAACTCTAGCTCAGATGAGGCAGAGTTGGTTTCATTGGAAGTAGACTCACATACCTGATCATCAGATTCTGCATTGGACGTGGCCATCAGACTGATGAGTGTTTTGTCTTCTTCATCGAATGAAGAATCAGACACCCAGTTTTCTTCTTAGCCATCAGGCTTCGCTCTCTAGGATTATACTTCTATTTATTTTTGTAATAGTCAGCATCCTTTATCAGTCGTCCTTTGCATTCTTTTTAAAAATGACCAAATTTTCTGCACCTGAAGCAGCGGAGGTCATTTTTTCTTCCATCCATGTTCTCTTTCCTCTCGTCTCTTCTATCTTCATTCTTTCTTCTTTCTCTTCTCTTCCATCCCTCTGATGAAATTTAGATGGCTTCCTTTCATAGGATGACTGGTACCTTTCCCTCTTGAATTCTTTTCGTTCATAGGGTTTCTTGATGAACTTTTTCTGGAACTACATTGTAATCAAGGCTAGAGATTTGGCAAAGGCTTTGATATCATCATCTAATTCAGAAGTTTCGTCTTCAGATTCCGATTCTACTATAAGTGCTTTATTTCCTTTCTTCTTATGTTCTCTGGTAGGGGTCCTTGATATTTCCTTTTCATCGGCAGCAAGAGCTAAAGGTCCACCGATGGATACCTTCTTCTTCATAATGTCGTTCTCTTGTGCTGCAAGCATTCCATACAGATCATGAAGTGACCAGCTATCTAGGTCCTGATTTGCTTGAAGGGACATCGACAGCCGAGTCCATTCATCCCCAAGACTTTTTAGGAATAAAGCATTATTTTCTTCCTTAGTTCTAGAGATATCGTTTCGACGACATTGATTAATCAATGTGTTGAAACGATCGTATGTCTTCCGAATCGGTTCATCAGGAAGAGCCTTGAAGTTGGTGTATTCGTTGAGACATTATGCTCTACGATTCTTCTTTGTTTTTGCTCCTCCTTCCAGTTGGCTTGCCAGTTCATCCCATAGTTCCTTGGCTGTGGAACATGCATCAAGGGATTCGAAGATTTCATTGGGTATGGCCATGATTATCAGTCTTTTGGCCTTCTTGTCGGTCTCAACCTGTTCTATATCGTCTTCATCCTAATTCTTCTCATCCTTGGGCATGTAGTAGGCAGGGATTTCAGCTGTGGTATTTGTTCCTGGGACTCTTGGGACAAGAGTCTGTGGAACGTAAGGACCCTCCATTACATATCGTAGGAGGTTCCTGTCAATTCCTTCGAAGAAATTTACCATCCTTATCCTCCATTGCGGGTACTCTTCTTGTTGAAGAGTTGGAGGCTTGGTGAGGGAGCCAACACTATACGCAGAATTCCAGTTGGTCATTGAGGATTTTCAGAAGAGAGAAATTTTACGTTTTTATAAAAAATTGAGAGATTATGTATGATCGTTTGATTGGAAAAACAATCAATTGGTTCTGATACCAATTGTTGATCCCAGATCTCTCAATAACACTAATAATCGAGTTAAGAATAACCAAATTATAGTGTTTTAATGAACAAAATGATGAACACTCAAGAACAATGTATGAACATTCAAAGAATAATCTTGAGTGCCAATGATTTCACTTTATTCAATATGAAAAACGTAAAAACGACATTTTTAACAATAGGCCTAATCACCTATTTATACTAGAAGGCTAATTAGAAGATAACTATCTAGTGAGACTATTTAGCTAATCTTCTACTAACGGATAAAGTTTATCTAAACTATGATAAGCTATAAATTAAGATAAACTTGAAATCCAGCTGTCGATTTGTCATCTCCAGCTGTCTTTCATGGAATGATGATTCAACCTTATCTTTATATCTTCATCGTATGCCTCTGGTTGAATTGCTGAAGAAAACTCTAAGTGTTGTTGACCAGAGGGGGTGATGAAGATGCTCTTTCCATCGCATCTCTGGTTGTTCATTGACCCTCTGGTTCTTCTCCAGACTTGGTTAATTCTGCCTTAATGTCTTCATCGGTCTTTTGTTTCTTCGTCACTTATTGTTCTTCATTACTTTTACACTTATAAATTATGGGGTCTAACAATGCATCATCTCCAGAGACCCGAAGAGTGGCCTCTGGATGGCTAGCTTAGGTTGGGTTCAGACTGGGCAGTCCTTCTTCAATATCCCTTTGGCCTTAGACGCCAGGGATAACAGATGTGGTGGCCCGGGGAGGTGGTAGAGGAGATGCAGTGGTGGTGTTCATTGGGCCGGGGGAGGTGGTCGAGGAGATGCAGTGGTGGTGTTCATTGGGCCGGGAGAGGTAGGAGGACTATCATCATCATCAGACTCATCATCTGATTGAGTCCTCTCACCGTGAGATACCTCGCTTGTTTTCGGGGTAGCTCTATGTGCTCTGGGGTAGCTGGTCTCAGTTGTTGGACCAATGTAGAGCTCTCGTATGTCCTACGGGTAACGGAGGTATCTTGTATGACACTTAGCATGGCCCTTGAAAGAGGCCTTTCCGTGGGATATCCATCCCTTAAGATGGTGGGGCGATGACCATTCATGACGAATTGAGGAGTGAATGGTCCATCACCAGGCAGGTTGTGAACTTTCATCACCTCCTTAATGAACAAGGAGAGGAAGCAAGGAAAGAGCACAGAGGTGACCGGCTTCCCTACGACCATCAACTTGTTCATCTTGACCACGGCGACGTGGATTTCATAGTAGATGAGGAGCGCGTAGTCGAGTGGTAGGTTGAAGAACAAACCATACATGATGGTCTTGATGTTGATATCCCTTTGATCCATGCTTCCGAGCTTGCAAGTTAGAGCTAGGTTTAGAATGCTGAAAAATATGTTCCACATCGGTGGAAGGTGATGTCTTTTGAAGTCCGAGGCATTCCGAAGCTCTCGGTTGTAGCCCAACATCTGAATGAAGCGTAAGATGTCATGACTGGTTGGCAGGTCCTCATACCGGGAAATCCCGAGTTCTTGTCATGTAGGGATAAAGATCCCCTTCGAAATCTTGGCGCGAGAAATTTTGATGGAGCACACCATGTCATTAGGGGCATCAATGTCGCCCATAATTCCACGGTTCTCGGGATGGCAAATCTATCCTCAAAAAGTTGAGGACGAAGGCCAATGTTGTGGTTGTTGGGCTTGATCGGCAGGAAGACGATGGCACGACTGTCTGCGCCAGTCGATTGGACCTGGCTTTCGTTATTGTTCGAATCGTGGGAAGCGGATGAAGACATCATTGTTGCAGGTTTTAAGTTAGTAAGAGTAGGATGGAGGCGTAAAAGGGATAATGGTGGGGATGATGGGTTTATATAGTGGGAGGGAAAAGGGTGTAGTTGAAATTCGAAATATTAAAATAATGGGTAAAAGGTATTATTTGGTGGCTGACGTTTGAGGTAAAGGTGAAAAGTTATGATCGTGAGCCGTAATTAC
This sequence comes from Cynara cardunculus var. scolymus, assembly GCF_001531365.2. Taxonomy (NCBI): domain Eukaryota; kingdom Viridiplantae; phylum Streptophyta; class Magnoliopsida; order Asterales; family Asteraceae; genus Cynara; species Cynara cardunculus. The sequence goes on along the minus strand of NC_037537.1, from coordinate 14,016,356 downwards.
AGCTCACGATCATAATGGATGCAGGCGGGTAGGAACACGTGTCACAATGGGGTTGAAGGGAATGGTAATATGGAAAGGTTTCTTGGAAAAAGGTTGTTTGGTGTCAGGCTGCTTTGTAAGGATGACGTTTGGGATTTAAGGGATAATTATTAAAAAAAATAATTAATCCCAAACGGATAATTATCAAGAAAATAGACCCAAAAAAATTAATTAAAAATCCCATCTAATTGGAAGATAAATACAAATTACGAAGTTATGGCCTTCTAAAAACCCATGTTGTATAGTTTTTAGTCACAAAAGCTGCAATGTTGTATAATCTTAAAAACGTTTGCAATTAAAGATGGGTTTTTTTGGAAAAAAAATTTGTTTCCATGGAACCATAGGGGCTCTGGTTGGTTATGGCTCATGTAGGGGAACCAGAGGGGCTCTGGTTGGGATGATGAATAAGTTCATCATTGAAATGTGGGGTTTTGATGAGATAGAGGTTCTGGATAAATAGACTAGAGGCTCTGGGTCATCATATGAAACCGTTGGAATAAAAAATATACCCTAGTAGAGAACCAGAGGGGCTTTGGTTGGTCTAGAAGATAGACCAGAGGGTCTGGTTCAATGTAAGGGTTAATTTACTCCATAATTTAGCATATTTGGGTTCCAGAGACTCTAGATAGACGAACCAGAGGCTCTGGTTATGAAGATGCTATAAAAGAAAATCAAGATAAGGAACCAGAGGGCCTCTGGTTGAGTTGTGAAGTTCAACCAAAGGGGTGATTGGTTCATCTTAGATGCTTGAGGGCTTAAGGGATATGCAAGAACTCCCCCTCAAAAGATGCAAGGAGTTTGGAATAAAGTAAAACTCCTCCTAGAACCATGAGGGGAGAAAATATGGTGGCCAGAAACTCTAGTCTATACAACCAAAGGCTCTGGTTGTGAAGGATAGTGAAAATATAAGTACTTGGGTGTGCAAATGGAGAAACCATAGAACCAGAGGGGCTCTGGTTCAATAGGAAAAAGGAACCAAAGGCTCTGGCCTTTAGAACCAGAGACTATGGTTGAAGAAAATGACACCACAAAGGTGGTTAAACCTCTAGAACTTCAAAAACTACCAAGATAAGAAAAGGATAGTACAACCAAAGGGTCTCTGGTTGTATTAATGTGATGAAAATAAGTACGAGTACTTGGAGTAAGGGGTCTATTGGACCCGAGGGTCTCTGGTTCCAAAAACTTAGAATCCAGAGGCTCTGGTCTTTAGGACCAGAGGCTCTCGTTGCATGAAAGGTATAAAACTTGAGTGAAATGCAAGAACAATGATAAGAAATGAGGGCCAACCTCTGGTCCCAAAGACTTGGAATCCAGAGGCTCTGGTTGCAAGAGGAATGAAAAAACTAAGTAAAATGCATGGAAAATGAATAAGAGGGGAGACCAAGTTGGACCAGAAGGGCTGTGGTCCTAAAGACTTGGAATCCAAAGGCTCTGGCCTATAGAACCAGAGGCTCTGGTTGGAAAAGGGGGTACTTAGTAAATAACACCAAGGACCTTCTTTGGACCAGAGGGGCGCTGGTTCCAAAGAGTGAAGAATTTAGGCCAAATATAAAGTAAGTAATTCCAATTTTCCAGAGGCTCTAGTCTTTAGAACCAGAGACTCTGGTTTAGAGTACTTGGTTACGAGGGCCAACAGAATATATCACTTTTGGCATAACCTAGAGATATTGAAGATCTCTGGTTTTAAGGATGATCTGCCTTAAATGGTGAGATTTAGCATACCCATCTTGTTGACAAGAAATATAAATCTTTTCTTATCTAATACTTTTGTAAAAAGATCAGCAAGTTGAATATCTGTGGGAACAAAATACATCTCTATGGTTCCCTTTTCTACATGATCTTTAAGAAAATGATATATGACATCAATGTGCTTTGTCTTGAAGTGCTGCACTGGTTTGCAAAGATGGCTATTGAACTTTTGGAGTCACAGAGGATGGGGATTTTCTCATATTGAAACCCATAATCCTTCAGTTGGGTTTTCATCAAGAGCAATTATGAACAACAACTAGCAGCAACAACATATTCTGCTTCTGCTGTAGATGTTGAGACACGGTTATGTTTTCTGGATGTCCAACTAACCAACTTGTCCCCCAAAAGTTGGCAGCTTCTAGACGTACTCTTTCTATCAAACTTGCAACCTGCATGATTTGCATTTGTATAGACTATTAGTTCAAAGCCAGAGTTCTTTGGATACCAGAGTCCCAAGGATGGGGTGCCCTTCAGGTATCTAAAGATCCTCTTGACTGCAGAGAGATGAGATTCTTCAGGATTAGCTTGATATCTTGCACAAAGACAAGTAGCAAACATAATATCTGGCCTACTAGCTGTAAGGTACAGGAGTGATCCAATCATGCCTTTGTAGGTTGTTACATCTACAGCTTTGCCTGATGGATCAGAGAATAACTTAGCTCCTGTAGCCATTGGAGTTCGCATAGATGATGAATTTGAAAAATTATATTTCTTTAGAAGGTCATTCACATATTTGGACTGGTTGATGAAAATCCCTTTTAAAGTTTGTTTTATTTGAAGACTAAGGAAGAAACTTAGTTCTCCCATCATGCTCATCTCAAATTTACTTTTCATCAGTTCTGAGAATTTCTCACAAAATTTTGAGTTAGCAGAGCCAAATATAATGTCGTCCACATATATTTGGACAAGCAAAATATAACCTTTACGCCTTTTAAGAAAGAGGGTTGTGTCAATGGTACCTTATTCGAATCCATTGGATGTGAGAAAAGTAAAGAGTGTTTCATACCAGACCCTAGGTGCTTGTTTGAGGCCATTGAGAGCTTTATCCAAAAAATCAACACACTCTCGATGTTTAGAGTCTTCAAACCCAGGGGGCTGCTACACATAGACTTCCTCTTAGAGTTTTCCATTGAGGAAGGTTGACTTGACGTCCATCTGATAGACCTTGAAACCCTTGCGCGCTACATAGGCGAGGAATACTCTGATTGCTTCAAGCCTAGCAACGGGAGCAAAGGTTTCAGCATAGTCTATCCCTTCTTCTTGGAAGTAGTCCTTTGCAACTAGCCTCGCTTTGTTCCGAATTATGATGCCATCTTCGTCTTTCTTATTTTTGAAGACCCATTTGGTCCCAATTGTAGTTTTCCCTTTGGGTAGAGGCATGAGGGACCAAACTTTGTTCCATTCAAACTGGAGTAATTCTTCTTGCATTAGTCTATCCAGTTTGGATCTTGTAGAGCTTCAGAAATTTTCTTCGATTCGATCATGCTTAGAAAATTCGCAAAGAGGCATTCATTGGCAGTGGCAGATCTTGTCTTAACACCGGACGATAGATCACCAATAATCTGGTGATGAGGGTGGTCTTTTGTCTACTTGGTGCAAGATTGGGGTTCTGGAGCAACATGATGCAGTTCTTCATTGGTTGATGGAACTGCTTGCTCCCCCTCAAAAAGATCATCTCCAGAGTTGTGATCTGGTATTGAAGACACAGAAGAAGTAGATGGTGAAGTAACATGAGTTTCAGAAAGAGTTGTACCTTCAGCATGGGAGATCTTATGTAATTCATCAGCTCTAGAAGGTAGTTTTTCATAGGTCACTGGTCTAGAGACTGCATCTTCTTCAAACAGCTCTTCAAATAATTGAGCCAGTTCGGATTCATTGGGTTTGCATAGAGTTGAATTAAAGGCTCCTTTTGTTACCCCGAGTTATGAACTGTGTTGTCCAGAAGTCATTGGTGATGCATCATCAAATGACACATTCATGCTTTCAATGACGATTTTGGTTCTTCTAATGAATACTCTGTAGACCTTGGTGGATTGAGAATACCCTAGAAATATGCCTTCATTAGCCTCATTGTCGAATTTTCAAAGATACTCCCTGTCATTTAGTACAAAGCATTTGCACCCAAAGACATGGAAATATTTGACATTTGGACGTCTTTGGTTGATGAGTTCATAGGGGGTCTTCTGGTGCCTCTTGTTGATGATTGATCTGTTATGGGTGAAGCCGGCAGTTGAGATTGCTTTAGCTCAAAAGGAAATGGGTAGTTTGGATGAAGCAAGCATGGTCCTTGCTGCTTCTACAAGGGTTTTGTTCCATCGCTTAACGCCTCCATTTTGCTGTGGAGTTCTGGCTACTGAAAAATTCTGAGATATACCTTCATTGATGAGATATTCATCAATTTTGGCATTCTTGAATTATGTTCCATTGTCACTTCTAACTTTGATGAGTTTGCGTTGTAGAAGAACTTGAAGCTTTTTCATCACCGCGATGAGGAGTTCAGGAACGTCTAATTTCTTCTGGACTCAACCCATGTATATCTTGAGTATTCATTAACAAGTACTAGAATGTACTTCTTCCCAGAGAGGCTTTGAGTTGCGATAGGCCCACAGAGGTCGATGTGGAGCATATCCAACGATTTAGAGCACGAGGTTTCTGACTTGGACTTGTGAGAAGCCCGCTTTAACTTTCTCATCTTACAGTCTGAGCAGAGGTGGTCTTTTTCAAAGTTGAGATCAGGTATCCCCTTGACCAACTTCTGTTTGGCTAACTTCTTCAAGGCTTCAAAATTCAGATGAGAGAATTTTTGATGTCATAGCCAATTTTCCTCACTCCTATGGGAGACAAGGCATAGAGTGTCTTGACCCACAGAAGATTGGAAATCCAGAAGATAGATATTTCCTACTCTCTTAGCTTTGATGATGGTTTGACCAGGTTTTGTTTCAGTGATCCAGAAACCCTTGCGAAATCGTACTTCCAGAACTTTGTCGCAAAACTGACTAATTGTTAGGACCTTTAGATTCAGCTTGGTATTTAATCACTTACTCTGGATGAACTCTTAGAACAACAACAGTGCAGCGGAAACAATATATGAACAAACAGAGTAAGAAATCAATCAAGAACACAGATAATGAAAATGAAGAACACGAGAGAAAAGCTTCAAATGATTTTCAATTCTATTGAAAATATTGACAATTACAATACGGGAAGCACCACCAATTACAAAGGCCTAAGCTGCTATATATACTAGTTCCTAACGGCTTTTCTGACATGACCTAGACAAGTGAAATGATCTAAGCCGTTCAAATAAAGCAGATTACAAACATAGTCACATGATAAGCACGTGCAGCTAAC